>NW_025999789.1:1620000-2220000 GCF_019419815.1 Pyrus x bretschneideri | reverse complement strand
CTTGTATTCAACCACAAAGATGATGCCATGAAGGAGTTCGAGCCAAAGGTGTGGGTATCTGTGTCTGATGACTTCGATGTTCTGCGAGTGACAAAGGCAATTCTTGAATCAATCACATCCCGACCCGTTGAAGTCGAGGAGTTCAGTAAAATGCAGCATGATTTGAGTGAGCAGTTAAGAGGAAAAAAGTTTTTAATCGTTTTAGATGATATTTGGAACAAAGGTGACTATGATCTATACGATCTCTGGACAAGACTTCAATCCCCTTTTGGCGTCGGAGCTGGAGGAAGTAAGATACTTGTGACAACCCGTGATGTGAATGTTGCAAAGTTTATGGGAGCCGCTGGAGTCCATAATTTGGAGTGCATGGGAGATGATGATTGTTTGGAAATATTTGAGCGACATGCATTCGGGGAACCTAACGATGGAAAACCAGTAAATTATGAGTTAATTCGAAGAAAAATTGTCGAAAAATGTCGTGGATTACCATTAGCTGCAAGGACTCTCGGTGGCCTTTTACGTTGCAAAGAAAAAGATGAGTGGGAAGAAATATTGAACAACAAATTGTGGAATATAGCAGATAAGAGTGGCATTCTCCCCGTACTAAAATTGAGCTATCACTATCTTCCATCAAATTTGAAGAGGTGTTTTGCCTATTGCTCAATACTTCCAAACGACTATGAATTTAGGGAGAAGCAACTCGTCCTTTTGTGGATGGCAGAGGGTTTGATTCAACAAAAGCCTGAAGACAATAAACAAATGGAGGATTTGGGCCGCGACTACTTTCGAGAGCTATTATCAAGGTCGTTGTTTCAAGAATCAAGCAAAAACAATTCACGATTTGTAATGCATGACCTCGTTAATGATTTAGCACAATGGGCAGCAGGAGAAATATGTTCTAGGTTGGAAGATAAGCAAGGTGATAACTTGCAACGCACCTGCTTTCGAAGGGCTCGCCATTCGTCTTTCATTGCTGGTCAATTTGATGGAGTCATGAGATTTGAGGACTTTCGTAAAGTTGAACATCTGCGAACATTCCTGCCACTTTCGCTTTCAGATTCCAGGTGGTGGAGTAAATATTTGTCTCATAAGGTTATTTTTGAGTTACTACCACAGTTGCAATACTTACGAGTGCTCTCTTTGAATGGCTACAAAATAACTGAGCTGCCAAACTCAATCGGTGATTTGAGGTTGTTACAGTATCTTGACCTTTCCTACACAGATATAACCAGTTTGCCTGAATCAACAAGCACTCTTTACAGCTTGCAAACTTTGATATTGGAAGGTTGTTCTAAATTGAAGTCATTGCCTGCGAACATGAGTAATCTAATTAATTTGCGCCATCTAAACAACTCGGATGCATATTCATTGGGAGGAATGCCTCCACAACTGGGTAGATTGGTGAATCTCCAATCATTGTCTAATTTTGTGGTCAGTGGTGGCAGTGATGGATCCAGGATAAGGGAGATAGAGTTCCTATTGCATCTCCGCGGGACATTGTGCATCTCAAGATTGGAGAATGTGATTGATGTCGACGATGCTCGGAGGGCCAACTTAAAATGCAAGGAGAGGCTTGATTCGTTGGTCCTAGAATGGTCTCATTCAAGCGACACAAGAGAAATGGAATCTGTTGTGCTTGACATGTTACAGCCTCATACAAAGCTCAAGGAGCTCACCATCAAGAGTTATGCCGGAAAGGAATTTTCATCGTGGGTTGCAGTTTCTTTGTTCTCTAATATGGTGCTTGTGCGGTTAGAGGAGTGTAACAATTGTTTATCGTTGCCACCTCTCGGACAATTGCCTCATCTCAAAGAACTTTATATTAGAGGAATGAATGCAGTGGAAAGTGTTGGTGCTGAGTTTTATGGAGAGTGCATCTCGCCTTTTCCGCTATTAGAGACTCTTGAGTTTATGGATATGCAGCATTGGAAGGAATGGCTTCCTTTCCAACTAGATCATGGAAGTGGTGTTTTCCCTTGCCTGAAAACGCTCTTCGTAAAAAAATGTTCAAAACTGGAGGGTAAGTTGCCGGAGAACCTCAATTCTTTAGTAAAGCTTGGAATTGTTAAATGTGAACAATTAGTGGTTTCAATTGCCAACTACAAACAACTTCGTCAGTTAAACATTGACTGTTGTAAAGTGTTGGTGCATACAGCTGCTAAGGTTGAGTTTGAGTTGTTAGAGTCCTTGTGCCTTTCAAATATTTCGGAGCTGATGTCTCTGCAAACAAGGGAATTGTTCCAAAAGGGATTAACCAAGGTTAGAGATTTGAAGATTAATGGATGTGAGGAGCTGATGTCTTCATTGAAGAATGAGGGTAGATTTTTGCAGCAGTTGACTTCTCTTAGCCGTTTGGAAATTGAAGACAACTCTCTTCTAGTTGAAGAATTGGGAAAAGAAGCAGAGGAGTTGCTGCAATTGCAAATACTGGAGTGCAAGCTTGAATGTCTGGAGTTAAAGAAGTGCGACAATCTTTTGAAGCTACCAAAAGGGTTAAATCAGTTGTCGTCTCTTCAAGAGCTTTGCATACACAAATGTCCACGTCTAGTTTCTCTTCCGGATGTTAGTCTGCCACCTTCTCTTAAAGACATCAAGATTACAGAGTGCCCTTCATTGATATATTTGGCAAAATTCCAGATTCCCCAAAATCTCAGAAGAATACAGATACGAGACTGTAAAAGTTTGAAATCACTAGTAGATGAGGAGGTTGTTGGTTCTTCTCCGTTGTCTTCTTCTCACATTTGTCTTGAGTACTTGAAAATCCAGGAATGTCAATCTCTGACGTCGTTATCATTGAGCGGCCAGCTTCTTAGGACGCTTAAACACCTTGAGATATACGATTGTTTACAGCTGGAGTTAATCGAAGAGGAAGGGTTATCCCGCTACAACACTAATCACTGTCTTGAATATATAAGGATCTGGAAGTGCCAAAATCTGAAATACTTACCCAATGGCTTATGCCACCTCATCAATCTTCAGACGTTGGATATTTATTACTGTGGAAGTCTTGTTTCTATCCCCAGACTGAGTGGGGGGAGAAGAGCCTCCAACCTGAGAGAGATCAAGATAACTGATTGCGACAAATTGGAGGTGTTACCCGAAGCCATGCACAGTCTCAACTCTCTTGAGGAATTGACCATCGACTACCGTGAAGGTTTGAGTTGCTTCTTTCCCGCCAACCTCACATCACTTACAATTTCGAAGGTCAAGAGCTGTAAGTCATTGTGGGGGTTGGAGTGGGGATTGCACAGACTCACCTCTCTTAGAAAATTGTGGATCTACGGCAATGACCCGGATATGGTATCGTTTCCACCCGACGTGGTCCAGACGGATACGCTTCTCCCCAAATCTCTCACTGAACTATTAATTTGTGGTTTCCCGAATCTGATGAAACTTAGCAAGGGCTTTCAATCCCTAACGTCTCTTCAATCTCTGCATCTCTCCAGTTGTCCACAGCTAGCATCCATTCCAGAAGAGGGTCTTCCTCCTTCACTTACACAACTTCTCATCTCTGGGTGTGTTGTGCTAGAAGAGAGATGCGAACGAGGAAAAGGACGCTACTGGCACAAAATATCCCACATCCCTTACATAGCGTAGAGAGATTTTAAGATGATGTGAAGCTGATGGTCGATTCAATCCCAGTCTCCAGGTCCAGGTATCATCTTCTCAATAGTATAATTAAAGTAATCCACAATATTCCTCAAGTTGGTAAAATGTTTTAAGTTTTTTTTATTTGTGTCCTCAAGATTTTGGGGTTTCAGGACTGACTGTTTGGGAGGCATTCGTTTGGGATTTGGCTGACAAACTACAGTAGGGCTGGTTTTGTGTTTGCATTGAAAGCAATTCTTTGAAGACAACCATGCCTGTTTCTAGGCCAAGGTTTCTTCTCCTGCGCTGCTCGCAACTCTAGTGTATGAGCTCTCCGGATTTGTAATATAACTGTGGTACTCTTTTCTAAGTTGGAGTTTTTCCCACTGGGTATTCTCCGATCAAGATTTTAACGAGGCCACTTAAACCTAAACTTTTGTAATTCCTCCCTATGATGGATGTTTATGGGATCACCGTTTTCCTATCCCAGTTTATTTTATTTTTAGCAATTTGTGACTTGTGAGCGAGTACTGCATTTAATTTAATGGGTCGAGAATTAGGCAATTAACAAGGAAATGGAAAGGTAAGGGGCTTATTGCTCAAGTGGGTAAAAGAGTGTTTTTACTCTTGCACCTCAGGTTTTATTGTCGAATACCCCTTCCGCATTGTTACTTGTATAAGAAATAATAATAGTAAAAAATAGATCATTCTCTTGCTTCCATATCTTTCCCTGATTACCTCCCTGCTAATGACTTGCCGAATTGGGCGAGAATGGATCATATAGTTGTCCTCCTCCTCCAAGATCAGATGCCGACTTTCCAGAGGCAAATGTGAGGCTGTTGCTGAACTGTTGATTAGGAGCCCGTGGGATCTCGTGTCGAGTTGAGTGAGCAGGAGAGTTTTGTTGAATTTGAATATGATTCCTTGGCCTGGGAGGCAGAGGACTGGGAAAATTGGCAATTTGGTGACGTGGATTGAAGTTATCCGGTCTCATTGTATACCATGAAAAAAAAAGTGAGATTCTACCATAAAAGCAATTAGCAGTATGGGAGTAAACCGACTTATAAGCTTAGGCAATGCCTCTCCTCCAATTGATATGGGATTTGTTCTCAACATAGCGCCCGAGGTTAAGCAATACCTTGATGAAGTTTTACTGTTATCATCGCCAGCAAACAAATTCTCAACATAGCGTCCGAAGTTAAGCAATACCTTGATGAAGTTTTACTGTTATCATCGCCAGCCAACAACAATAAAAAGAAAGCAGCTAGAAGGAGACATTCGAGATGATCCCACGTTCTCTTCCTTCACCTAGAGAAATTACCCAGAAGCTTGTTGGCGAAAGTTGAATAAAAAAAGGTGTACGGTCCTCCAGATTAGTTGGCCTTGTCGTCGAAACTCAAAATTAAGGTTAGCTAAATGCCAATTAGCTGATAACAGGTGGGAAACTCATACAAAGTCACATAAAATGGTGCGTTACAATGCATGTGTCAGTTAGCAAATAGCTGATACAAAATACCCATCAAATTCCAAAGTTCAAAATTCTCAAATGGTACGAAGCCACACAAATTAAATTCCAAATTCATTTTCGAACTACGTCAGTTTGATCCCGCTAAGAGTGCGTAGGCAATCTAGAGACTCAATTTAGATGCAATTTCCCTACAAAGTCAAAATCGAATCCCTAGTTCAGCCAAGTTCACTCAAATAAATCCAGAGCATTCAAAAAAACCAAATACCAAATCTTTCTTTTTCAGTGGGTCATTCACTCATTGAAAATCCCGAACCAATTCATCCATTAACTACACCGGTTTGATCTCGCCAATGGTACATAGGTAATCTAGTACCATACTACAGATACAATCACAAAAACAAAATACCAAATCAAATCTATGGTGTATATAAACCAAATTCACTCCAACACATCCAAATTGTTCAAATAAACCAGATACCAAATCTTTTTTTTTCTTCAGTGGATGTTCGCTCACTAAAAATCTCAAATCAAAACATCTGAGGACTACGAGTCACTTAATCTCTCCAAAAAGGGTACATGGACAATCTAGGGCTCAACCTAAGGGTCCACAGCTGGAGTTATAGCGTAGGACAAGTTCTTCCGCGACAATACTAATAACTGTCTTGAATATATTAGGATCTAGAAGTGCCAAATTCTGAAATCCTTACCAGATGGCTTATGCCACCTCATCAATCTTCAAACATTGGATATATATCACTGTGGAAGTTTTGTTTCCATCCCAACACTGAGTGGGGGGAGAAGAGCCTCCAACTTGAGAGAGGTCGAGATCACCGATTGTGACAAATTGAAGGCGTTGCCCAAAAACATGCACAATTTCAACTCTCTTGAGGAATTGATGATTGACTACTGTGAAGGTTTGAGTTGCTCCTTTCCCCCCAAACTCACATCACTTACAATTTGGAAGGTGAAGAGCTGTAAGTCATTCTGGGAGTCGGAGTGGGGATTGCACAAACTCACCTCTCTTAGTTGTGGATCTACGGCAATGATCCGGATACGGTGTCGTTTCCACCCGACATTGTCTAGATGGAGATGCTCCTCCCCAAATCTCTCACTGATCTCCGAATACATGGCTTCCCGAATCTGAAGAAACTGAGCAGCAAGGGCTTCAATTCCTCACTTCCCTTCAATCTCTAAGCCTTTTCAAATGTCCAAAGCTGGCATCCATTCCAGAGGAGTGTCTACATACTTCAGTGAAAATATCCATTCCAGAGGAGTAACTTCACTTAGGCAACTTTGGATCTATGGGTGTCCTGTGCTAAAGAGAGATGCCAAAATATCCCACATCCCTTACATAGACATAGTTGGGAAAAGGATTTGAAGCTGATGGTTTATTCGATCCAATTCTCCAGGTCCAGGTATCATCTTCTCAAGGAATGTTTTATTATTATTAATCATCTTTATTCTCGTAATCAAAGTAATCCACAATATTTCTCAAGTTGTTAAAATGTTTTAAAGATTTTGGGTTTCAGGAGGCCTTCGTTAATTTGGCTGACACAGTGGGGGACAAGGTTTGTTATGTGCTTCTAAGGTTTTGGATTATTTCTCATATTGCCAATTGGTTTTATGGTGGAACCTCAATTTTATCATGGTATCAGAGCAAAGTTGTCTACGTGTAAAACTCAATGGCCACACATGCTCCACGTCACCCAGTTGTTGTCCACGTGTAGGCTTGAAAATCCACCACACGTGCGGGGGTGTGTTGAGAGTTGTCCCACATTGGTGAGAGACAAGATTTGCTATGTGCTTATATGGTCTTGAACTACTCCTCATATTGCCAATTGGTTTTATGGTGAAATCTCAATTTCATCACTTTCTTGCTTTGAGAGCGATTCTTTGAAGACAATCTTTCTAGGCCAAGGTTTACTTCTCCCACTTTTTTCGTAAATCCTGAGAATAATCCAACATACTTTAAACTCATGCAAGGTTCGTCCTCCCATCAATGTGGGATTTATTTTCAATATAGCGTCCGAGGTTTAGCATACCTTGATGAAGCTTTACTGTTATCGTCGTTCATTTAGGACTTGAAAACGACTCGTACTGTAGCTGCGAAGTTGTGATCTTGCCGGAAGTTTCAATCCTTGAGGAATTTGTACCTTTCTTTTCGCTAGGAGATGAAAGGACATCGCTTGTACTAGGCATTATGCCTTACACAGAAATTTTGATTGTTACAAAATGTTTGATGTTGCAATTTGATCAGTTCTGGAATAAACATTTCACCATAACAGTGTGTGATCCGCTGCACTTTGATATTTTTGTGCAAATTGTTGAGTGCATCATCTATTCTAAGTGCCGTGGCACCACCAACATTGCTTTCCTTGACTGAATGTTATGTCTTTTCATGTGAAGCTTTACACTTCTATAGGTCGAGAAAAACATGCATATCCCGGTATCATAGCTATAACTAGAAAAATTGCCCGCGCTTCGCTACGGGTTTTGGAACTATTATCCACAACAGGCATGAATAATTTGCATAGAAAGGTGCACTACAAAGTATTAGTCAGCTCATGCAATACATACAAATTTTCAAGCTATTATCCACAACAGGCATGAATAAAGTGCACAAAAAAATATTAGTCAGCTCATGCATAACATACAAATTTTCAAGCTTTGAATTGCCTTGTTCGCAAGTCAGTATTCTGTTCTGTTTACAACCATTGAACTTATTATGTGAATCCAAAGTGGAAAAGCCAGGAACACATTCACAAACCCAAATCAAACTCACCAAATCTGACATTAAAGAATAAATTATATAAAATGACATATTGAAAGAAACTCAAAAGAGATTAGAAAGAAAAAGAGATTGCACCGGAGGAAGTGGGAAAGCGAGGAGAGACGCAGGTGTAGAGGTCAATGGAGAAAGCCACTGCTAAGAAACCCAAGCTTAAAGAAGCCATCTTTGATGCACGGAACAACATGCTAGGCAATACAGAAAACAAATGGAACAAAACTTTAACCAAACAAAAGGAATAAGCAA
The DNA here is from genome assembly GCF_019419815.1 of Pyrus x bretschneideri. Taxonomy (NCBI): domain Eukaryota; kingdom Viridiplantae; phylum Streptophyta; class Magnoliopsida; order Rosales; family Rosaceae; genus Pyrus; species Pyrus x bretschneideri. The sequence continues at coordinate 2,211,910 of NW_025999789.1, read as the reverse complement.
TTATTAAAATATTAGATACATTAGATGAAACAATTTAATAAAACTCCAGGAATTATTTGTTAAGACACGTGAAATTCCCTATTTAAGATTCTAGATAGAATGGAAAAAACGTAATTGAACTAACGATTAAGAATTGAAGTTACTTTTGTTAACATAATAACATTTATTTGCAAGGGATTGATATCGTTTATATTTTATTGCATCAATGTATATAGGGCTTGTCACTTTATAATGAGTTACACTACAGTCTCCTTCGATTTTACATGTATATATTTTGGTGAGAGATACAAATAAGGATAACTTGGTACGAAAACACAATACGACATCTTTTAACATAAAAAATTAAAAGCGAAAACAAAAATGGCAAAGATAAAAATCAAAATCCAATTAAATAATCAAAGAAAACAATAGAAATATCCATCAAGAATTTCAAAAAAATAAATTAAAAAAGGGGAATTATACCAAATCCTTGGACGAACACACAAATATAGCCCCGAAATCCTAGAAGTAGATGACTCCTTTTACCCCAAAGGCTCAAAAGTGAAGAAAGAAGACGACTTGTTTGCACAACGACAAATTATTTAAGCATTTTTAAGCAAATCCAGAATGACACATCTTTCTCTAACAATAAAACGCAATTGTATTGTCTCTCTTTCTAGAAAATATAAAAAGTTTCAAATTCATGCACACAGAGAGAGTACTTTAAATTTTTTTTTATATAACATGAGACGTGGATAATATTATTTATCCAAAAAAATATGTAAATTTTCTTTGTTAAGTTCTTCGATTTAAAAATCTCAATTTCACAAACATGGCAGAATTTTAATGATCTACAATATACAGAAAAACAGTATTATCCAGCATAGAATAGAGCAGAAGAAACTATAAAAAAAATATCTAGCATTACATCTTCAGTATATTTATGAAACACAGATTTGATGTGTGTGTAAGTAAATCTTTTAGGGTTGTCAATGGGCTAAAAAAATATATTGGAAAATAATCAAAAGAAAACACTTTTAGTTGGCTATAAATATTTACCAAGGTCTGTTCAGCAATAAAACTCAGTTCATGTGGAATTGGGGGAAAGAAAAGGTTCAAAACTCTAATCATCCAAATAGAACCTATTATGTTAAAATGGTTCTTGAATAAGGCCAGCAGTGGTATTTGCAAATAAACAACGATGTTAACTCTCATGTATACGTTCACCGATTAGATTCGATTGAATACCATTTTCTCGGGATGTAGAGCTCGGTGATGATTGACTCCTCGTTTTGCATCTTGTCGATTAAGATAATAACCTAGAAACCAAAATCAAACAAACATAGAAACATATATGAGAAATTACACGAATCAGCAAGGATTTTAAAGATTCGGAATGTAATGAAGAGAGGAAAACATGCTTATATGGCTAATATCATCAAAGAAATTGCAAAAAACAACAAATGGGGAAAATTGCAGAACATGTGCATTTCCTAAAACTCCCATCATCTTTTCCATTCCAAATTTTTTTGGGCATACAAAATGAAGCTTATGGAATAAAGAGTAAGATTATTACCTTTGCCAGACCCAAAGTGGTTGCAAAAGCTTGAAAAACCACATGCCAATCCTACCAAAGTCGAATCGACAACCGAAAGGAAACCCATTAAACCCACATTCCAATTCAACCAAAATTCAAACTTCACCTCAAATTAGATCAACAGAAAGAGAAATAGGGGAAAACCCAAATGCCATAGGATAGAAAAACAGGGGAGAGGGAGAAAGGGAGCGAGGGAGAGAGGGAGAAAAAGGGAGATTAAAATGAGTGAGTGGGCAAAATTTGAAAGCTTCGGTGAACTCGTGGCTCCCTTACAACTCGTTGCATCAATAGGATTAGAAGATTCTGGAAATAAAAAAATTACCGAACGACCATAAATTCAATTAAATAAAATTTTAAGAATTTCGTAAAATCCTGGAACGAATGCTCACAAAAGATGAATAACATATAAATTTAAACAACAAAAAAATTGAAAAATACCTCAACAGAACAGATGGGCAATGGTTATAAACTATTGGCCTGGAAATAGTTGACAAACCACAACCCCATGTCCATGATGTGAACACTATCGATGTCATCACCTGAAAAGGTATGTAATATATGTTTGTTAATTTCTACAACTAAAATAAAAAACCAACATACTTACTCATGTGTTATGTTTTGTGAAAATCCAAATGAAAATGCATTAAAAAAAATAATAATAATTATACAGTAGCAACTCTTCATAGAATTCTTCTTCTATTTCCTCCACTTTTTGACCATGATGTTTGCTTCCATATATTAGGTAAACAACACATGAATACATTTAGGATAGAAAATAAACGTTTATTTTAACCATGCACCAATCAGCTAAATTTCACAGTAAGCACAACATTTTCATTCCCTACTTAACAGTGAATTAACTATCTACCACTGCCAGATAAATAAGCATTGCTCTTAAAATGATACTTATTAAACTTAACCTTCTTCTTAATTAACACGAAACCGCAGATAATCACCCAAACCAAACTGTTATTCAGTATATAAAGCAAATTACAAACACTTGGAACAAACATTTCAAATTATAAGATCTAATTATGCAATTTCAACTCAATTTTACTCCGACACAATCAAATTTCACACAACTAAACATGAAACGCATCGAATTTGAGGGCTTAAGAGCAGCATTACGTGCAAAAACTGAAATTTCAATCACCTCGGTTGATCAGAAGCAGAAGGAAGAATGCTGAGCAATCTGGCACACCTAAAGGAGCTCAGAATCTTCTCGCCGACCTTTGACAAATCCATCGCACCCCCTTAATCGGGGACCAAAAACGAAACCTCAGAGCTCTCACTGCCCTCGCTCAAATCGCCATTGAACACAAACGGATTCGCCAAAACACTGCCGAAAGGAGACAGATTCAGCTGCATTTCAATTCGAACCATGGAAACCGACTAACCCAATTTTCAATCACTTAAAAGTAGATCAAGTGAGAGAGAAAGTATACTGTCCTAATAAAAAAAATCAGGCAATCATGATTTTCTATCAGAGCAACCAGGAAGAGAATAAAATCCCCAAGAGCAGAGAAAGAACTCACCGAAATTTAATCGAATGGAGAGAACGAACCATTGATGAGGAAAGTGGCAAACCAAGGAGAGGGGCGACGTATGAGTGAGTTTTGGGCTGTGGGTTTCGGATCTCTCGTTCAAGGGAAATGGGGAGGATTCTAGGGTTTGGGGAAGCAAAGAGCGGGGAGAAATAAGGAGGAGCCATCCGGATACCCAAAAAACGAAACGATTTCTAGGGTTTGATGGGGTGTTCAGGCTGTCGGACTTGCTGGGGAATGTTTTTTTTTCGAAGCTATGGCTGCAAAATGGAGGCGCGGCTAGGTTTTTTTTTTTTTTTTTTTTTTCTTTCATTCATTTGCAGAAAGGTGAGAGAGAGAGCAAAGAGTTGCAAAGGTTGGAGAAAATGAAACAATGGCACAAACGTAATTAACTCAAACTTGAGGGCCCACATCCCCTCTCCAAATCCCACGCACAGCCGTCGATTCCACGAATGCATCCCGATGTAATGGTCAGCCCAACACATGCATAGCAGGGCACCCAAATCCCACGGACAAATTACCCTCCTATCTTTTCATAATTACCCTCCAACCCAACCCTAAAACAAATGGCTTTCTTGAAAATAAGGTGAAATCGGGGGGGATTTTTTTTACTGTAGCCATGAACAGGCCAATTCCCCTCCAACTTTAGAATGGATAATATCTGCCTCTCATCGTGTGACTCTTTTATGTCTTTGTTTCATGTAAAGTTTTCCTCCGTTCAGAACTTTTAAGCTATAGGCCTTCAAAAGAGTGTATAGCAAACTATGGAAGCATAAAGCATCTCCAAACTTGTCATGCCAAGCAACTTACTATTTTCCAATTTTCAAATTTTATCAGGTCGAGCTTGTTTCAATTTTCAAATTTAAACATATTTTCAATTTTCAAATTTTATTAGCTTCTCCGATTGATTCAATTTACTGATTCCTAACCATAATCCCTCTTTCTCAAATCCTAAATTTTCTTCTAGTTCTTATGCCTCTCTTACGATCCAAAACATTGGAAGCAAAGCATGGTACCGATCAAACTTAAGCGTGCTAATTACCTTTCATGGCGTGCTCTCTTCGTTCTGATTTTCAGGCGTTACAAACTTCTTGGAATCATTGATAGATCCAACTCATGTCATGCACCTCTTCTACTAGATCACTCTCTCAATCCACGTTTGAGGTGTGGTACGAAAAATATCAGAATCTCTTGATATGGTTGAATTCTTCTCTCTCTAAAGAAATTATTCCCTTCATTGTTGGAGCTTCAGTGTCTGATAGTGACTTAATTGCAGCCACTCTTTATGGATTTGAATCCTTTATTGATTTAGTCATGCTTCGTCTCTCGTCTACCTCTCTCGATAAATTGCATTTGCATGGTCTTTTACTCACCAAGGAACTCTTTATGGCTCGTCAAAAGCAAGCAGTCTCTTCATCTGCAACTGAGCATTCTCATGCATTCTTTGTGCAGTCTCAGGCACCATTGCTTCCTATGCCATCTACACTAGTCCTTGCTGCCCAGACTCAGCCTTTTCAGCACTCGTTTCGATATAATAATCGTTTCAACCGAAATAGGATGCGGTTAAAAATTATTTAAAATTAAATATAAACAATATCTAATAAAAATTGATCGTACGATATATGATAATCAGACACGATTAATTGATCATCGGCATCCTACAAAAAGATTCGGAGAGGATCCTTGTCCGTTTCAACCGGCACTAGAGAAGCTCTCGAGGCCTTACAATAAGGCCGGCCCATGGTAATTATGAAAGGCCCATTTGCATCATCTCATGTCCCCCTCTGTCTGCTAAACCCTGAACTCCAAACTCTGCGTACTGTTGCTCACACTAAACCCCCAAAACCCTAAATTTAACAGTCACAGAGAACGAAGGGAGAGGGTGGAGGGAGAAGAGAGAGAGAGAGAGAGAGAGAGAGATTGAAAGTGGCCGGTGAAGGTGAAGGAAGAAACGATGTCGTCCAGTACCGAAGATACGACGTCGAGTTCAGAGTCCGAAGCAGCAGACTCTGCGAAGGCGAACTCCACGCTGGAGTTCATAGAGAAGCTCTCAGATGTGCCAATGGGGCGGCTGCCCCCAAACATCGAATTCCAGAGGACACGTGTCGAGTGCAAGGCTGATGCTCCCATTCATGTAACAAGTTTTTCATCCCTTTTTTGCATTTTTCAATTTTTGTTTTCTGAAATGAGAAATCTGTACGTGCCCATGATTTTGTTTCTGCCCTTTTTTTTTCGTTTTCGGAGTTTTTGCTTTTAGTTTTGAGAAACTTTGACCGTTCTGAGTAGAAATTTGGGTTCTTTTGGATGTTGGTTTTTGTTGATGGTCATGTTTGGTTGCTAAGAAAATGTGGGAAAGTAAATTTCTTTTTTGATTTCGGAGTTTTTCTCTAATTGGGTTACCAGAAAACATAAGCTAGAACCGTGTTTATGCATAGATGTAAATTTTTCGAAGAAGAAAATAAATCTTTTTTACCAAGATTGTTTCTTTGAAAAAATTGTGGAAGTGGCGAGACCGAAGTGAGCAATCTGCCTAAGTGGCATAGACCTGCATATGTAGATATTAGTTATAAGTCTGTTTCATTTTTCTGAATGTGAGAGTGAGGAAATGCATTGATGAGTTTTTAGTGTTCTTATTTCTTACATGTTTTAACTTTTGGTGTTTACAGACTGATACTTTTCAGTATAATGGTGCTTATGCATCAATGGGAGTCGATAATAACTTATTGGATAGCTTCTGTGACAACTTTAAAGTTGAAGTTATTAATCTTACGGAGGATGAGATGGAGTTTGATATGATTGGCATTGATCCAGCACTTGCCAACGCATTCCGGAGAATCCTCATAGCTGAGGTTTGATTATATTCATGAATACTTGAGTATACGTGATTAAATTATGCTTTGTCACTGGTTAATATTGCATGGAGTTCATATATAAGTTCTATATTAAGAATACCATTTTCATGGGCCCAAGTGTCATCTTCTTTGTATTGACATAGTGATTCCTGCTTAAGCATCATGCATTAGCTATCAAGAAAATGAATTTGTATCCGTATACTTCAGCGTTTTGTTTTCAACTTGTTACTTCTATAAGGTTGAATGGTTGCATGGTTAATTTCTCATGTTTACGTAACAAGTTTGTATCATTGTTTCCAAGAACAAAACTTGTGTAAATGAGTTACTTTATAATGTACATCAACGGGAGGGAGAAGTTTTATGCTATTCAATCCCCCCCTCCTAAATATTTTTCCCGCTTTAAAATCTACATAAGATGGAAGTTTGTATGTACTTCTCTTGTTTCCTTGGATTAAGGCTAGGTGTGTTTATGAGAGTTCCTCTTCAGTTGGCAGTATGTATTACCAACGGTGATCTAAACATGTTTTAATATACAAGTGCAGGTTCCCACAATGGCTATTGAAAAAGTTCTTATTGCAGACAATACATCAGTAATCCAAGATGAAGTACTTGCCCACAGGTTGGGTCTCATTCCGATCAAGGTTGACCCCAGATCATTTGAATTTACAGGTACTATGGTTTGGTATTTCCATTCTTTTATATAAACCAAATTCATATTTTGTTTATTTCCTATACATATTTGAGTCACTGAGTTCTTTCCTGTCATGTTTTACTTTGTAGGAAATAATACACCACATGAGAAGAACACCATTGTTTTTAAGCTCCATGTACAATGTAAACGAGGGGGGCAGCGTATTTCAGGTATAGTACTGTGTCTTAGATTATCAGTAAGTTTTATAGATCTATCTTTCTTCAAGGCTATTGGTGGGAATTTTTATATTGGTTATGATGACTTTGCAACCTTTTATGCAGTAAAGTCAAAAGAATTGATTTGGTTGCCAAATGGGAGTGAGTTTCCATTGGAATCACAAGATACCAAGTCAGAGTCGTCATCAAAACAAAAAACATATACATCATTTACTTGCAGTCAGGATTCCTTGCCAGAATTTTCCGACAATCCAATTGCCCCCACGAGTCGAGATATTATAATTGCTAGACTAGGCCCTGGTCAGGTAAACGCGCTATTTGTTTTGTATAGTTATGGTCATTGCTCAGAAATCATAGATTGCATTTTTCACTCTGCAACTTAAGCACATTCCTAAATTTTGTGGAGCAATCGTCTTCAAATAGTGTTTCGTTATGCAGCATTATACCCAACTACCATCTTATCAGTTTCAGTATTTATTCTATCTAGTAGTCAATAATGTTTACTGTTGAATTTACTTTTAAGTGACGTTAGTTTACCACTTTTTAGGTAATTGAACTGGAAGCACATGCTGTTAAGGGCATTGGTAAAACACATGCAAAATGGTCTCCAGTTGCCCCCGTTTGGTATAGGATGCTTCCTGAGGTAAGGGGATGTTGTTTCAGTGATTCGGAAAACACTCTGAAGATTATGTCAAAGTAATCATAAAAAGATTTTGATTGCTTATTAGGTTATAATATCGCAAGATATTGAAGATGAGATGGCTGAGAAACTTGTGGCAACTTGCCCAGTTAAAGTATACGATATTGAAGATATTGGCAACGGTTAGTGATTATCCTTTTATGGCAAAAAAATGAAACAATCATGTGGGTTTGTCCCAATATTTGGATTTTAAAAAATGTTGTTATGTCTGCACTTGCTTAGTTACAGTTTGCCTTGTTTTGTCAATTCTGGAGCGACTTTGATTGATAATTTGACTGGTTAGCAGGCAAGAAAAGGGCAACTGTAGCCAGGCCACGAGTTTGCACACTGTGCAGGGAGTGCATCAGAGAAGGGAAGGGTTGGGAGAATTCTATCTCTCTGCAGCGTAAGAAGGATCATTTCATTTGTAAGTGATTTCTTCTGTGTTTGGAACTATAAATTTCTCTTGCTTTCTCATTGCTGACGGTGTCCTAGAATTGTAGCTTTAGTCCTCATGACACAACTATATAAATTTCAGTCTGAAATATCTGGTAAGCTCAGACTTCGATCATTGTCAGTTACAAGCTTACCAGCTATCTTCAATGTAGATGCTTACGCGTAAGGTTTATATAGGAACAATAAGTTTTAACATAGCAACAAATTCTTTCACTGAATGTTTTTTAGAGTTCTAACGCTCTCTCGCTCTCTGATTTGCACAGTTAAAATTGAATCGACTGGGGTATTGCCTCCCGAAGTCTTATTTACTGAAGCTGTGAAGATTCTGGAAGACAAGTGTGATCGTGTTATTTCTGATCTTTCTTGAAGCTCTGGTTTTTGTGTAGAAAGAAAATGAGGCTAGAAAGAACAGTGAAACATCTAGTTTTGATAGCGTATATGTTTATTGAGCTCATGAATCCACATCCCAATGTGAAGCGAAATTCTTAATTTGCGGTAAGAGCGGCATTTTTCTTCGTGTATGTGTTTTGGTTTGCCCATCAAAGTATTCTACGGCTGCGGGAAATGATTTCTACACTGTTTTTTCCTTATGCGCACTTTTGTTAATATATAGCCCTTGATTCTCCTTTTTTAATTCGATCCGAAGGCTAGAATTCAGTTCTCTATGGCCCTCCCATATGATGATGCGACTTTCCTCATAGCGCAATAAATCAAACTTTTTTACCTAACCTAATTGTAAACCATTTCCTTCCCCAAAACTCACCAATTAGATTAATTCTAAGGGGTTTTTGGTGTACAATTATAGGAGAACACTATTTAGGTTTTTACAAGGATCTACTCCCTAAACTATTGTCCGACACAAAACATCTCGTTGCAAAAGCTGTTTACATATAATGTCAAATTCTACGCGTGTACCGGTCATATATGTCATATCTGATCATATTTGCGGTTAGATGGTCTGTATATCAAGGGCACGTTTGGAAGTGCTTTTGAAATGACTAAAAGTGTTATAGTGAAAATGGCTTTGGAACCAATCCTTAGTAAAAATACAAGTGAATCCTGAAAAACACTTGAAGTGCTTCTTGCAGAAAGCACTTCAAGTCCTTTTGGAACCAAAAAATATTTTCTATAAAAATATTTTCAGTTATTTTAAAAACACTTTCAAACAAATCCTAAATAAATCCACGTACCATAGCCTGAGTCCCAAATTCTGATTTGTCTGAAAATAGTAATGATTCCATGCATACAAGAGATTATGAAAAACTCGATTCATCTTACATATGAAGTTTGGGGGAAGGATGATTGTCGCAATAAGTGGACATGTTTGTGAAAGGATGTGAAAAGAGGTGAAGCATCAAATCTTTTGTGGAAACATAAAACGTTAGATGTTGGGTGTTGGGTATGTTTCGTAAGACATTTCCAGACAGTTTGCTGTTGGAGAGCACGAGAAGCCACTCTTTGTTCCGTCTTCAACTGTTTGCATTAATTACTTGTTTCTTTTCTCCAATCCAGATTCTCTCTAGATCTTGTAGTCATGAGGCGACAAACCGAGTAATCTAGACTACTTATTTCAAATTTTACGGTCTCCATTAGTCAGTAATATAGACTACTTATTTCAAATTTTACGGCTCCCATTAGTCAATTATACTGACCTACCTCACAAAAACCAAAAGCCAGATTTTTTCTCTTTTGAACGGTCTGGATCACGCGGTTAGTCAGCTCCATACTGATTCTCTGTTCTCCTCACTTTTTGTTATATCGAGTACAATTATTGCTGTTTCTTTTGCTTGAAGCTCGCCTTTTTTTATTTTTTTTACAAGACGATATTCTAAGTTAATCTTTGTCTAGAGAATACGGACTTGAACTTGATAGCAAAGCACCAGGCACAACTGATCGAACCCAAACCTCCTTCACTCCCATTCAGAGCATCATCGATGCAAACGAGAGTTTGTACATGCGGGAGGTTAACATTTTTGCGCAAAGCATGCAAGATCCACGAAGAAATATAAGATTGGTGGATTGTACACAGTGATACGCTCAGAATGTACAAAAGTTGGAACCGTATATCGTATAAATGAAGTGATTATCCGTATATTAATGGTATATGATCCAACTTATACACATATTCGCACTACTTCAGAGAATACAACGAAAAAAATGTTGAGCAGAAGGGAGGGGGGAGGGGGCTCAAGCTAATTCCTTTTACCCCTATGTTTTCTAGGTCCAACTACCTCCCATCCATCTTCTGCTTCGGCCGCTTGCTTGGGCTTTGGCTCATTGCCTGATACGCGTACGGGATTTAAGTTTGAATGAGCCTCTGATATGTCTACTATCATGTTCGAGGAATCATCATTTCCCATGCTATGATCTCTATCATCTTTATCTTCATCGCCATCGTCATCGTCATCATCATCATTTGCAACCTGGCATGAGTGACAGAGAATTAAGAGATTTTAGCAAGGCATATCATTCAAAAGTATCATCCTCACTCCGCCACTTATGGCTCTAGAGGAAAACTTTCAAGACAACATCCACTAGTTCTCTTCAATAAATTTGAAAAAAGCATGCTGGACAGGAGAAGTTTATATCAAAAAATTTAAAGGCAGAGGGTTTTAAATGAAGCTTTACCTGTCTAACATGTGGAACAGCAACTTTTCGTTGATTGGCTTCCCTTAGGCTTTCAATCGACTTGAAATTACAATCTCAACATTCTTCATACATAATCATAGCTTTTCAGCTACCTGTGTAAATCCAAAGAAAAAGAAACCACAAACACCATAAAGATAGAAACCATTACTAAAAGTAAAGGTTGCATCCCTACTCCCTAGTACCATCTACTTTATAGAAACAATAATGAACCGTAAATTGTCCGTCTATCTCCAATGGCCGGAGATGCAGCTGATTCTTAGTTGCCAACTTAAATGTAGTTGATGCTAAAAGGTTTCAGTTTTTAAAAGTCAAATAGTCAGCCAAGTGTGGGTGGTCTGGAACACACACATTACAAACCTTTGCAATGGTGGCCCATTCAAAGCAATGCCAACACAATCCATAGAGGAAGCAAAGTACTTTTGAGTTTCCCACCAGAAGCATAACATATTAAATCTTCTCCATTTCATCATACTCCATCAAGATACTATCAAGTGTTCTCCGAAAAGATGAGGTTAAGTATAAAAGGAACACCTCCTCAATGCTGCCATCCTCTGTCACAGTGTTGAGAGAAAGCGTAGCTTCATTCAGCGTATCTTCCAAATCATCTACGTAAAAAGGCTCTGGGGAGAATGAACACGTACTTGTGAGATTTCGTTACAACAACGACTGGCAAAAATATTCACATCATTTGTTAATCATTCTGCTTGGCTAGAACAATAGAAATCTTCATTCAAAAGACACAGAAAAAATTATTAGTTCGGTATACAATTCGGTATGTTGAAAAATTGCTAATTTGACTATAACTACCAATTAGGCTCCACTCAATTACTAGTTTTACTTAACGCACTGTATCATATTCCTACAAATAATTTATAAGACAAAGCAAACCTCACCAAAACTGAACTAAAAACGCAAAATTTGATACGAAAAAAGAATATTTCAGCACAAAATTGAAGTTTTTAGTGATAAAGGTTCTTACTTTCACTACAAATCCCCTATTGAATCCTAAGCCAACCTCATAAGAACAATGCTTCACAAAATATTACGAAAACACAATAATTATATAATAATTCCCTACAAAATAAGCAGCAAATCAAAATTCAAGCTCAATTCTTTACACACAAAAAAAAATTGGAAAATCTGATGAGTCGAGCTAGAGGAGATGAGGGAATCAAAGTACCTGTGGAGTGATTGAACCAGGAGAATATATCGGTGACGAGTTGCTCCGCTTTGCGGCACGAGTCACGCCCGCCCCACTCGTTTTGGACGGCCAATTGGGGCGCCGACCACCGAGACAGAGCCAATCCTATGCCTTCTTGGAGTATGGGCCCCGCCTCCGCCGATAGCTTTCTCTCAGGCTCCATTTTCGGAATCTCCGTCAGGTCAAAACCCTAACCCTAAACCTGAAAAGTGAAGAAGATGAGGTTTATAATGAAGGGGACTGTTTGGTTTGCTGGACTGTTGTACTCTTGACGCGGTTTGAGGAGGTTCTAGCTGGGAAGAATCCCCTCCAGAACTCTTCCACCAAAACCTACCAATCAATTAATTCAGTCTTTTGAAATTTGATCAACGATTAAAATTATTATAACTTTTAAAGAAGTCTCATTTTTGTAGCTGTTAGATCAAATTTCAAGAACCCGAACTAATTAATTGATGAGCTTGGGTGGGAGGGGGATCTCTCCCCGTTCTAGCTCTCTATTTTTTAGGAGATAGGAGTGGGAAAGCTTACAGAAACTTTTGAGAAATGTTAAGGGAGGTATCTTAAAGTGAAATTTTTTATGTAACCTTTGTTTTATTATAGTTTAACGGCAATTTTATGTCGATATTAAAAACATTGTGTTAAAAATATGAATTGTTAGAGAGTTTATAGAAAATCACATTTTTTAGAGAATTTCTTCAACATTTCTCATAACTTTTTTCAGGAATGATACGAATCAAACCTCATTCCTAGGATCACGAACCTAAGACCACCAAACCTCAATATGAAGTGGTTATCAATATTGTAATTAAATATTTTAAAGGGAAATTGGAGAAATGATAATTTGTTGACATTTGGTTGCAAAATATCAGTATGTCATTGTTGTATGATCGTTATGTCATTGTTATGTCGTCGCTATCAACTTCTTTTTTTTTTTTTGCACAAACAATATTATTTACACTAAAGGATAGGAGATGGGCTTACCCTTATAATGGGCTAATAATAATTTGGTTCAAATTTACATTCGGCGAGAATCGAACCTAAGACCTCTCACTTACAAGTGAAGATGAATATCACTATATCGTAGTACAAAATGACTTAACTTATTAAAAATGATCATTTCTACAACCTCCAATATTAATTATTTTTGCTAATTGTCTAAATTAAATATATTGAGAAAATAATTATTTAAACAATTGAAACTTAAAAAATAAATTTTTTGATTAATTATTTTTTGTTGTATATAAAATATAACTTATAAACTAATTTGATAAGAAAATAAGGAGTTTGAGGTACACAATTTGAATTAGACAAGTCAAATATGGTAATAATGCAATCTTACAACATTCTCCAAATATGGTATCGTAAATTTATACATTTACCTTTTCTTTTTTTTTTTTGGTTTTCATTCATTTTTAAAAGTGAGTAACTTTTGTGATGGTTATGAGGTTGAATGAGTTGTTTCAATATAATTTTATTTCAAATAACTCAATATATAAAGATGATAATTCAAATTTAAATACAAAGAGCGAACACACTATAAGAGATCTAACTCAAATTTATTTGTTTTAATATAGTTTAGAGTCCAAATGTTGACCCTTCCTTCATGATCCAACTACTGTTGTTTATATGCATAAAGAAGCACTAATCATAAAATTTGGTCACTTTGATCCCACCTCTCCAAATTTCCAACATGTTAATAATCAATCACACACCTGTATTTCACCCGGCACGTTTTAAGTTCGATTTTTTACTCTTAAGAATCACATGAATGGTGATCTGAATATGCTGAAATATCTCTGTGGATCTTGTCAACTTCTGAACAGTAGAATGTTATGATAAAATCACCAACTTTTTTTGAAAAAATAATAATAATAATAATCAAATCCCTAACCATGCAATTGGATCATGATCCCGTCAACTAGCACTCTCGCGGACCATTTGCCCCAAAAATATTAATCAACGCCCAAATTTACAAAAACATCTTATTTAAAGTGGCATAAAGCAGGGGACACGCCTGGTCAATTGGTCATTTTCCAAGTCCTCAAAACCCTTAAATAATTAGACAAGCTCAAACTCCCAAAGCATGAGGGACAGGGTGGAGCCTTGGTGGGGCCCATAAATTGATTCAGACACTTGTATTTGTGACAAAATACATCGTAATAATTGAATTCCAAAAAGAAGAAAACTTAATAATTAGCAAAAAAGAGAGAATTTATTTTGCTACAACGATGTATGACTCGTTTGTAAATGTTTTAAAATGATTAAAAGCATCTTGGGTAAAATTAATTTTAGATTTCAAAAACTCTTTAAGTAGTTTGTCGAAGAAGCAGCATGTATGTGATTCTTGTAAGAACAAACACTTAAACACTTAAAGTGCTTTTACATGATTTGATTGAATTTTTACTAAGTATTTGCTTTTAAAATATATTTTTAAAACGTTTTTAATTATTTTAAAAACATTTCCAAACGAGTCTATATTATATATTAAAGGGTGAAGAATCTGAACTAAATCAAATAGTTCACATAAAATAACAATTTGGGATCAACCTCGCCTAATTATAAAAGAAAATCAAGCTTATATAAAAAATTAGACTGTAATAATAAAAGACAGAGAAAAACAACTTAATAACAAACAATAAAATACACATTATTGCTAGCCTATTGTGTAACTAAGAAAAACAACTTAATAACAAACAATAAAATACATATTATTGTTGGCCTATTGTGTAACTAAGTCCACACCCTCTCTTATACATAATATCGTTTGTTTAAAAAATAACAAAAAAAAAAAAACAAAACCTAACTTTAGCAGTATTGCTTTGACCCCAATTCTCTCTCTGTCAAAGACTCAATGCCTCAATACATGGATGGTCATGGTAGTAGAGCCCCCCCCCCCCAGACCCAACTCTCTGTGTCTTTCTAATCTGACTCACTACTGAACCTTCTCTCTCTCTCTCTCTCTCTCTCTCCACACATTTCAGGAAAAAGGAGTTCTCACACATTGCTCTCTCTCTCCCTTTATCTCCCCCAACAGTTGTGAGTGCTCTTTTCCCTCTTACTTTCCTTTCCACTCTGTTAAAGCAAAACCAAAGCAAGAAATCCTTTCAAGGTTCTGATTTTTGGTGGAAGGCTCTCTCTCTCCTCTCCATCTCTCTCTCTCTCTCTCTCTCTCTCTCTCTCAAGCCGAGGTATCTATCTTTTTTGGGTTTCCTTTTCTGTTCACTTTTAACTGGTCCTGATTTGTTTGGTGATTTTTGCTTCTCTATTGCACTCTTATCATGTTTTTTTAGCATCTGGGTCTTTTGGATCCAAAGTGTTGGGTCCCTGATTGAGATCTGTATGAATCTCTTTCCTTTGCTTCTTATCTTTTGCTATAGATTATGGGTTTTGTGTGTATTTATAGATAATTGATAGATACACAATTACATACATTCAGTTGAGTTTTTTCCTTAGCTTCCCCATGGCTCGTTGATCCATGGCATTTTTTATGTTGAAAGTTTTGTGCTTTTGGAAAAAGGATTGGCATTTTTGAGGTAGATAACTGTGACTCTTGTACTTTTGATTCAGTTTTGACCGATCACTTGTTGGGGTTTTAGATTGTTTTGTAGCTTGATGCTTCTGGGTTGCATGCAGCTCTGTGCTTTGATGCCCATTTCTTGAGTTCTTTATGAGGGTTTTTACAGTTTCTGCTTACTGTTTATGAAATGTTATATTCTGGTCTGCTGGAACAAAAAGCTAGTCTGAAACTCTTGAACATAGGTCTTGCTTATAGAATTCCAGTTTCTTCGACTTTTTTGTGTGTTATTCATTTGGAATAATTTGAGTGATTGTCTTTTTGGGTTTTGTAGCTTGAGATTAGGTTGTGTTGATGTAGTAATGATTTCGATGTCTTTATTTTCGGGCTGAAATGTTATCACTATAGTTTTATTATTTATAGATAGGATTGGATAGTGTTCCTTGTACTGTATTATATTTATTGTTTCATAGTGGTGAACTCTTTGTTTGTGTGTAGAAATTAACTTGCAATTGATGGACTTGAAGATGAATTTGATCGAGAGTGTCAATGGAGGGAATCAGTTGGTGAGGTTGGGGGATGAGTAATGGATTTGTTCAATTTGATCTTTTATATCAAGTGTAAATTATGTCGATGGCCTCTAAATCCGGTGCCAGAAGTTCTTCCCCAGAGACTCAGAGGAAATTAATTGCTAGTCAAACAACAGAAAGAAATTTTCGCAGACCTTCACCTCTTCCTTCACCTCTTCCGATTACAAAGACAAGCAAATCAGAGCCAGTCACTCCAAAAAAACTTCCTAGGCATGTGCAACAAGATGCGCCAAAGCAAGTTTCTACAGAAACTACTGAAGAGAAGAACTACAAGATTCCTTATCAGAAGGAGTCTGCCAAAACTTTAGCAGATCAGTTAGGTTCAGCTTTATCACTGGGTGATGCAAAGCAGGTGCCAGCTGATGTGGATCCTGTTGCGAGTGAGACTAGGAATTTTCCAGGAGGCGGTGATCAAAAAAAGAAAACATCAGCAAATGGAATCTGCCCAACTTCAGCGAAAGCAAGTGATGATAGGACCAGCAGTATTGCCAAGACAAGTGGAAATGCCAAGATGAGTGGTCGAGCTGATTTTGTTGAGAGTGGGAAGAGCAGTATCTGTAGAGGTAGTACTAGCAGTGACATCAGTGATGAAAGTACTTGTAGCAGCTTTAGTAGCGCTATCAACAAACCTCACAAAGCAAATGACATACATTGGGAAGCTATTCAGGCTGTCCGATCAAGGGACGGTGTATTTGGTTTAGGCCATTTCAGACTTCTGAAGAAGCTGGGCTGTGGGGATATTGGAAGTGTCTATCTTTCAGAGTTGACTGGAACAAAATGTTATTTTGCAATGAAAGTTATGGACAAAGCATCTTTGGCTAACCGTAAAAAACTTCTTCGTGCTCAGACTGAGAGAGAAATACTTCAATGTTTAGACCATCCTTTCCTTCCAACCCTATATACCCATTTTGAGACAGAGAAGTATTCATGTCTGGTAATGGAGTTCTGCCCTGGAGGCGACTTGCACACACTCAGGCAGAGGCAACCCGGAAAGCATTTTACTGAGCAAGCAGTGAAGTAAGTATTCTCCTGTACTCCATTAGTTCAACTGTGGCAAATGATCTTGTTCTCTATTGTCAGTTTGAGCATGTGTGTTTTATATAGTCATTTATTTTTGTTTTGAATTTCCTTTTGCCACCCTGCTTCTTGGTTTATTATTATGTCATCGGCAGGTGCATACCAATACAATTCATACTGTGACATAAAAGGTTTTATATCTCTTGCTATTGAATGATCTGATTTCATTACAATGCTAAATAAAGCTTACACAGACGTTGAACCCCTATCACGTCAGTTTTAGTTGTTGCTGGGATCTACCTACTTGCAGGCTGATCATCGGGTGCTTCCTATTGTTTTGATGTAGACCTTTGCAAACGTAAACCACCAGTTTTTCCCATTTAATGTTGTAGAATGAATACAAGCTGCCAAGCATGTTTCTTTCTCAGTTATATTAGCAAAGAAATACTGTCACTCTATCATGTTGTAATTTGACTTTGACGATTCTTGGTATTATATTTGTCCTCCAATATGCAGGTTCTATGTAGCTGAGGTTCTCCTTGCACTGGAATATCTTCACATGCTTGGGATTGTTTATCGTGACCTTAAGCCAGAAAATGTCCTTGTGAGAGATGATGGGCACATAATGCTTTCCGACTTTGACCTTTCCCTGCGCTGTGCTGTCAGCCCAACCCTCGTGAAATCTTCAGCCCCTGACTCTGAACCTTTTCGAAGGAACTCAGCTTATTGTGTGCAACCTGCCTGCATCGAGCCCTCTTGTATTCAGCCATCTTGTGTGATGCCTACAACATGTTTCTCACCTCGTTTCTTTTCGAGTAAATCTAAGAAAGACCGGAAACCCAAGAATGAAATGGGGAACCAAGTACGCCCATTGCCAGAACTCATGGCTGAGCCAACCAATGCTCGTTCGATGTCATTTGTTGGGACCCATGAGTATTTGGCACCAGAAATTATCAAGGGTGAAGGGCACGGCAGTGCTGTTGACTGGTGGACCTTCGGGATCTTTCTGTATGAGCTGCTGTTTGGTAAAACACCTTTCAAGGGATCAGGAAATCGAGCCACCCTGTTCAACGTGGTAGGTCAGCCATTGAAATTCCCGGAAGCACCAGTGGTTAGCTTTTCAGCAAAGGATCTGATCAGGGGCCTACTTGTGAAAGAACCACAGCATAGGTTGGCATATAAGCGAGGAGCAACCGAGATTAAACAGCATCCGTTCTTTGAAGATGTTAATTGGGCATTGATTCGATGCGCAAGTCCTCCTGATATTCCAAAACCAGTCGAGTTTGAGCGGATTTCAGCCCCCCCAGTGTCAGCCAGTGATAAAGCTACCGCTGCTGCTACTCATCCAGATCAAAACAATTATCTGGAATTCGATTTCTTCTAATTATTTTCGGAACTGAAACGCCATTTTCCTTCTCTTTTTTTTTTTGTTGTGAAAGATGTAGAGTTCTCTGAAATGTTGATTATTATGTGGATTTTAGGGTTTTTTTTTCAGTGTTGGTCATGACCATATGTTTGATGTTATGAAACACAGATTTGTATTCCAGCACAAATGTTGAATGCTGTTTCCAAAATGTGGATCCAGTTTCTTTAATATACGTATAGATTGTGAGATTATGTTTTTATCAAGAATAAAAGAAGTTTGAAATTGTTTTTGCACCGGGGCGGTGGCACCAGCTTGTGTTGCCCTGCCCCGCTGCAACGCTTCTAAAACATTCACACCTTGATTCAGGAGCAAGGAATTGTAAAGTTTTGCTAAAGGATTTGTATGAGGGGGATTCGAACTATACACTAATTCGAACTTGAGTGCAACGGTCTGATCACGTTGTTCGGCCAACTGGTGTAACCTACATCTGTGAAAAGAGCTTCCCCCAACCCTACTATAGTGCTTTGAAGCTGTATTTTGATGGATCTACAATGGGAAGTCAAAATACTTGCTGGGCAACCTTTGGTTGTGATATTTTGGGCTTTCATGAAGTCTCACTTTCAGTTGTCCCAGCTATCTAAATATCAAATAAGAAAATTCAAAAATATTGAAGGTGATTCCAAAGTAGCTATTTCATGAAGAGAATTTTGTATCATATTCTCTTGCTCAATTAGAGCATATACTCATTCAAGTGAGGATTGAGGAAAATCAAATCTTATGTAATTTAAAATTTACATTTGTTGTCACTTAATACTATGGTCGACTAGTATTCCTTTCCACTTATAAGTAAGAGGTTTTAGGTTTAATTATCGTCAAATGCGAATTTGAACCACATTATTGCTATCCCATTGTGAGGCGAAGCCCAGTCCCCTCTCCCTTAGTGTAAGTAATATTGTTTGTTAAAAAAAAAATAAAAATAAAAATCATATTTGTTGTTGGTGAGCCGCAACACATATTTGTATAAAGTTTCCAGTCTTGTAGCGTGGGCTATAACTAAGTTGAACATTAAAGTGAGTAGTTTTATGAAGAGCAAGTCAAGTGGGTGAGATTCGTCACTGCTCTTGACAAAGTAGAAAGCTACATATACGTGCTCATTTGAAGGTGCTTTTAAATAATTGAAAGTTTTTTTTGGTGAAAATGCTTTTAGAATCAATTCTTAGTAAAAATGCAAATGAACACAGAAAGCACTTCAAGTACTTTTGGAATCCAAAAACATTTTCTCTAAAAGCAATTTTAATTATTTTAAAAGAACTTTCAAACGAGATCGTAATGTCACAATTTACTTTTATATTTGTATTCCTTTGATTCAAATCAATAATCACATGAAGAAGATTTATGTCATATTTATGCATATAGTTGTTGTTATTATTATTATTTATTATCATCAAATTGCCATAAATTTATGAAAAATGGTGATATTTCAAAGTCATGGGACCAATTATGATATTAAAAAGAGAAGAAAAAAAAATTAATAAAAAAAATATAAAATTCTTGGGACCCATGAGAATTTGTCCAATAAATCGACCAGTATAAAAATTGGGTGCGGGGACATTGGAACCACATCTCAAACATGTGAAGGCTTCACATGGGAACCCACAAGTAAAAAATAAAAGAAAAAAAAAACTTAGCACAATAATTCAAAAACACTTGGACACATGGGAACATTCTTGCCACATTGAGGCTTGTTCCTTTAAATAATTTAAGGAATGAGAAATGTTAAGAGATTCTCTCAAAATATGATTCTTTATGAATTCTCTATTACCTTAAAATTTAACGTTAATTCTCATGCCAACATTATGAAACGCTATGGAAAAAACAGAAGGCGACAGAGAGTCTATGAAGAGTCTCATTTTAAGAGAGTTTCCTTAACTTTTCTCTTTAAGGGATAGGCTACAAAATTCAGCATCTATTCCATGTTGAATCATGGCTCCCTATCTTGTTTGGTTGAGATTTAACCATTTATTCAATAAAAATTATAATTTAAATGTCAAGCAAAACAAAAATAAAGAGGAAAAGATTTAGCGATATTCTAAAGTTACAGGTTTTGTTCCACTTTTCTCTCTTAATGTTCAATTTGTTTATGAGTCTCTACTCTTTCAATTTGTGCGAATGCCCCTGCCATTAGTTTTGTTAAATATCATCATATTGATGGTTATTTTCGTATATTTTGCACAATAAAAACATTTAAATTTGATGTAGATGTCTTTTCTTTTAAATTTGGATGTTCTGGGTTCGATTCTTGGTGTTGGTGAATCACAAAATGGTGGTTAGGAATGCTGAAATGTCTTTATGAGTCTTCTCGGCTCCTGAAAAGTCACTGATGTGATGACGCCACCAGCTAATCACTTTTGTTGAAAAGAAAAAAAAAACTTTCAAGTATTTAATTTTCTTTTAAGAGAAATGATAAGGAGACTCTCGCAAAAAGTGAGTCTCTCAATACACTCTTTGTCATTTCATGTTTTTTACACAATATTTTATAATATTGACATGAGAATCGATGTTAAGTTATGAGATGGCAGAGAGTCCATAGAGGATCCTAATTTGAGAGAATCTCCTTAACATTTCTCTACTTTTAAAAATAACATATATGTTGATATATATGTTCTTAAAAGTTGGTACGAGCATTGCACATAGCGAAATTAACGCAAAATTGTGACAACAATGATCATTAGAGCAAAAATTGTCTCCAAAGTAAAACACGGTTCAACATTTTGGAGGGCTAATGTTTAAAATGTTGAATCTTACAAATAAATGGATATAGAGGATTTTGGTCACCTTGATAGCAATTTAGTTTATTTTTTAAAATTTAATTTAATTTAAATTTAATAAATATAATATATTTACCAAGCAACCCGCCAGGAGGTCCAAGAGGCAGCCAAACTTGCCTCAGAGTCCTCTTTCATGTCCTCACATGGCTGCTTCGTCAAGGGGCAGTATCCTACCAGCACTCCATGTGTACTCGTGTTGGATTTCAATAATTAGAAAAATAATAATGATTGTGTTGAAACTAAATTCGTGCACATCCGCAGTAGAGGCGAAATTCAGTTGGAATAGTCCATGATCTCCAATGAGGGGAGAATTGGGTTGAGTGGGGATGTGGTTGAACGCGAGAAGAACTGCCACATATTTATAGGAAGATAATCAAATTACAGGTGTAGTTCTAAGAAAATCGCAATAACATTTAGTAATTTACCAAATGACCACTACTTTGGATTTTCATTTCTTAAAGAGGAGAGAGACAACTAAAGAGTCAACGGCTTATATCATACATGTATCTGAAGTTTAAGGGGTCGTAGTTCAATTTGAATAAGAAACGATTTTATAATATCTTTTTGAAATCTTCATAAATGTTAAGTTGACTACATCCCTTAAAAGATGATTTTACATTTTAAAACTGGTAATGTTAACTCGTGTGGAAAATGCTTTTAAAATGATTGAAAGCGTTTTTGGTAAAAATATTTTTAAAAAGTCAATCCTCATTAAAAATCCAAGTGGATCTTGAAAAAACACTTGAAGGTTAGTTTGGGGTTGCCGTGCTGTGAAAAAGGTGATGTCTGCTATTTTGAACCCATGATTTTGACCAAAAAAAACACCTTTTTTTTTTTCATTTACCAGCTACTGTTTGAGCCCTATATTTTTAAAAGAGCTGCTTTTAAAATAATTTCAGCAATGTCAAACCAACCTGAAGTGCTGCCTTCAAGAAGTAACTTCTTTCAAAAACACAATTAAAATCAAATTTTCACCAAAAGTATTTTTAGTTATTTTAAAAGTACTTCTAAACGAGCCTATAAATGCTAGACTTAGATTTCAATAAAAGATTACCTTTACGCAAAATAATAATTTGAGCATGAAAAGATTTTCACAATCTAATTTAGAGAAATACATACAATTCTAAGATTTCTCAAACGGTAGATTACTTTTAAGACAACTCTAGTAGTTAAGGTATTCCTCTTGTATTAGAAAAAGGGAAGAGATTATCTCCAGATCTCTTTCTCCTAATCCACCAAATTAGAGGATTCGAACCATTAAAATTTGATCAAACGGCTACAAACAGGGGCTCGTTTTAAAAGTTATAATAATTTTAGCCGTTACATCAAATTTCAATGGCCCGGATCCCCTGATTTGGTGGATTAGAAGGAATAGATCCGGAGATGATCCATTTCCTTAGAAAAAAAATTGATTTCACACAAAAAGTAATAATTTACTTAAATAATAATAAATTATAAATTGAAGATTCAATTCAAATTGATTTTGTCAAATCTAAGTATTTATTATTATTTTTCGCTTCTTTTGCTATATGTAATATTACGTTTCTGGTTTTACCATTCAAGGGTGAAATTCGTCAACACAAGAAATATATTTACTGCAAGCATGCCAAATTTTAACAATTTGCTAAACGTGCACAAGTTTAATTATAATAAATGCATGTTGTGTCAATAAGGAAATAGGATTAATAAGTCAAATCCACACCACATCAAATTTCAATGATTCGAACCTACATGGCTGTATATATTAAGAGCGTGACTATACGGGAGTTAAAGGACTCAAGTTGCAAGTTTCAATTTGAGGATTTTACAAAGAAAATATCGGATTCAACCTTAAAGTCTCATTTGATAATTATTTTAGTTTTAGTTTAGGAAAAACTAGGTTCCCATCCATCTTTCTTCTATTGCATTGATTAAAACCTTATTTCTTTTTAATTTTTGATCAAGATCCATAACTTTTAATGAATATCATTATTTCAGTTATAAATTATTTATATATCAACAAAATTAAATTTTATTTTTAAAATATATTCAATTAGTGTTAAAACATTACATTTGGTACATTTATATTTATGGTTAAACTTTGTATCAGATATTTCTATTTTTAGTTTGTACCTTTTTTAATTGGCAACCCTTTTTTAATTTGTACCAATTTTCTTTTTAAATTTAATTTGTACCCATATATTAATTTCATTTTGTGCCCATATTTTTTTAAATGTACCTATTTTTCTTTATAAATGTACCACTTTGTTATATGTAAAATGTACCAAGTTTTTTTTTTTTTTGTAAATGTACCATTTTTATGACACACCCCAACCGAGATCGGGGTATGCTGGCCGCCACGTGGAAGTGACGTAGCCATGTGCACAGTGCGGAAGCTAGAAACAGTAATAGAAAAGTACGAATAATTTAAAACTAGCAACTAAAAAGTAGTAGGATATGTGCTAGTGCAATTAAAACACTGAATTCAGAGCCTAAGACATACAGCAGCCCAAATATAAATGTTACGACAATAGTGCGCCCGTAGGCGACCCTACATAGGTGAAGGTCTGTCAGAATGCCGGGACGTCCCTGGGGAAAACCACCGAATCCGCTAAGCTACTAGAACCTGGAGGGGCGCAAAAACAAAAGCGTGAGTGGGCAAAATAAATCTCTTAGAAAACCATTTCATAAAACATATAATAACCCCTCGCCGTAAAACCTGTATACTTCCTAGAAAATAAATATATAACGTAGGTATAAATATGCCAAGTATACTCAAGTGTATGCCAACATGCTCAAATGTATGCCGTCATGCTCAACGCCTCATAATAACATACAAGTGCTCGGGTATGTATATCACATCAATAGCATAGTAATCTGGCAGCCGGAGTCCCCTAAGTGACCTGTACGGCTGAATCTAGAGCTCAGATCACGACTCAATCCCTAAAACCTGCCCACGAGTCGGAACCACCTATGGTGGTCTGTACGACAAGCCTGGGTGCAATACATATAAACGCTCTAGGGCTACGATCACGTGAAGGCTGTGCGAATAATCGCGGGTCACCTACGAGTCGGAACCACCTATAGTGGTCTGTACGACAGGACTGTGCACCTAACTTGGATTCAAGCTGAGCGTGTGGTGCGGGAGGTGAACAACACGTGAAGGACTGTGCCCTACTCTGGGCGGGAGCACTAACACCGGGGGTGCAGGTTGTGAGCTCTCTAATCACTTCGAATCACTATTTAATGCGAATGTAAACAAAACTTACCTGACACTTACCTAAGCCGCCACAGCACCAACATATATGTAAACGACGTAAGAATAAACATATAAATCAACTCGTATGCCACTAATCATGCATAACCATCAATCATATGAAAATTAATAACGTAAAACGAGGCATTTATATTAGTTTCTGGGAAAAGACATGTATATAGGTATATACGGAAAACAAAAGCCCACTCACTGGTATGTAGAAGGGTCGTAGCCCCCCTGCCTCGAATGTGCACGCTCGTCCTCGGGATACGTGTCACCTATATGCGAATTAACTATAAAAACGTTAACTTTAGAGCACATAACCGTCCATTCAAAATTACTTCTCATACATTGCTCAAAATGGACAAATGAATATACCAACGTGACCTACACAACCTCACGATCACAACCATATTTTTAAAAAAAATTTTGGACACGTCACGCGCCCCCACGCGCCTGGAATGGCACGGGTCCACGCGCCCCCCACGCGCGGCCACGTGCCGTTTGACTGACGGAATATTCCGTCTGACTGACGGAATATTCCCTAACTGACGCCGTTAGTCCTGTAGGAATATTCCGTTAAAACTTAACGGAATATTCCCCTGTCCTCTCCGGCGAGCCGCCGGCGCCTGCGCCGCCGCCGGCGCCGGAAAACTGGAAATTTTTCAAACTTCGTTTTCTCACTCGTTTTTCAACCATTTTTCACGTTCTTTATACCAAAATGAAGCTTAGGACTAGTAGAATCACGTTAGACTACTTTTAAGGCCTAAAAATCAAAGAATCTCACCTGCAACAACGATCCAAGTTCGGCCACTTTGAAACTAAGCTTTCCCGACGTCCAAATTCACCCAACGAAGCATTCCCAAGCTCCTTGAGGCCTCACTAACACAACTACAAGCTTAAAAAGTCCAAAAACATCCTAGATTAGGTTTGCATGAATAGTAACCCAAAACGGACCTTGTGAAATGGATGTGAAAACGTCGAGATTCTTACCTGAAAATGGCACCACTAGACTCCTCTCAGCTCCACGAGTTCAATGGTAGCCTTGGATCCCTCGATCTGTGACGTTTTAGGGTGTGTGTGTGTATGTCCGTACGTATAAGGTGGAGAAGGAGGGGGAGAGAGAGACACGGGAGGGAGAGAGAGTGACAGAGACAGAGACAGAGGGTGAGGGTGAGTGAGACAGTGTGTGTGTGTGTGTGTGTGTGGCCCAAGTTTTCCAACACCACACAAACAACCAAACAACATAACAAAGTAACTAGGGGTAAAATGGTAATTTCACGCGTACGGTTCCGATAACTCCGGGACGGGATGTCACAACCTACCCACCTTAATAAAATTTCGTCCCGAAATTCAAAATGACCAATTAATGCCCCTAGTAACCAAAGAACAATCTAGGATACAAATCCCTCATCCGATCTTCTGTCTCCCACGTCGCTTCCTCGACGGAATGGTTCCTCCACAAAACCTTCACTAATTTCACCGTCTTGTTCCGCAGAACCTTCTCTTTCCAATCGATGATCGTCACCGGTTCCTCGTCATACGTCAAGTCTGGGTTAATTTCCAACGGTTGAGGAGGTATCACATGGGATGGATCAGCAACATAATGTCGGAGCATAGACACGTGGAAAACGTTATGCACTCTGGCTAGCTCCGGAGGTAACTCTAACCTGTAAGCTACCTCACCAACTCGCTCCACGACCATGTATGGTCCGATGTACCGTGGACTTAATTTGCCCTTCTTCCCAAATCTCACTACACCTCTCCACGGCGAAAGCTTCAAAAATACCCAATCTCCGACTTCGTACACCCTGTCTGTAGCATGCCGATCCGCTAAACTCTTTTGTCTGTCCTGTGCCGCTTTCAAATTAGTCTTGATTACCTGGACGTTCTGGGTAGTCTCCTCAACAATCTCCGGACCTACTAAGACCCTTTCTCCGACTTCTGACCAACACAACGGTGTGCGACAAGCTCTACCATACAAAGCCTCAAATGGTGCCATGCCAATACTTGAATGAAAACTATTATTATAGGCAAATTCCATCAAATCCAACCGCTGGTGCCAAGCATCACCAAATTGTAACACCGAAGTTCGCAACATATCCTCCAAGGTCTGTATAGTCCTCTCAGACTGCCCGTCTGTCTGCGGATGATACGCCGTACTGTAGAGTAGTCTCGTACCCAAAGCTTCCTGGAAAGCCACCCAAAACTTAGATGTGAACCGTGGGTCACGATCCGAGACAATACTCACCGGAACACCATGGTACTTCACTACCTTCGAGATAAACAATTCCGCTAATCGACTTAAAGAATACCTCTCTCTCACTGGAATAAAATGTGCGGACTTAGTGAGTCGATCCACGATCACCCAAATGCCATCAAAACCGTTATGTGTACGCGGGAGCTTGTACACAAAGTCCATGGTGATATTCTCCCATTTCCACTCGGGAACGGGAAGCGGCTGTAATAATCCAAACGGCTTTTTCCTTTCCGCCTTAACCTGCTGACAAATGGCACACCTACTCACATACTCGGCTATCTCCCTTTTCATACCCGGCCAATAATAAAATGGTCGAATGGTATGGTACATTTTAGTAGCTCCTGGATGCATGGCGTAAGCCGAGATATGCGCTTCATCCAGAATTTCTTTCTTTAAATCCACAACATTCGGCACGAACATTCTTCCTTCTTGCATCAACATGCCATCCGATTCTCGTACTCTGAGGTCTCTCCTCCTACCTTGTTCTCGAGCTTGGATAAATTCTTGAGTTCGCTCATCATCTACTTGAGCCGCGAGCACCCGATCAACTAAGATGGGCCTAACCTGAAAATTAGCAAGTAAAGCCACATCTCGATCTTCCGATTCTAACCTCACTCCTGTAGCACGCAAGTCCGTCAAAAGAGGAATACGGCTTGCATACAACGCATTAATGCGGCCTTGAGACTTTCGACTAAGCGCATCAGCAACTACATTCGCACGACCAGGGTGATAATCAATCGTGCAGTCGTAATCGCTGAGCAACTCCAACCACCTCCGCTGACGAAGATTAAGTTCTTTTTGGGTAAAAAGGTACTGGAGACTCTTATGATCAGTAAAGATCCTACACTTTTCACCATAAAGATAGTGTCTCCACAACTTCAACGCAAAAACGATAGCGGCCAACTCCAAATCATGAGTAGGGTAATTCAACTCATGGGGTTTTAATTGACGTGAAGCATAAGCAATCACCCTACCATGCTGCATCAACACACATCCCAGACCATTCAAGGACGCATCACTATAAACCTCGAAATCACCACTATCGTCCGGGAGTGCCAGAACAGGTGCTTGAGTGAGACAACGCTTCAACTGTTGGAAACTCTGTTCACACCTATCGTCCCACTCGAATTTAACATCTTTCCTCGTAAGTCTCGTCAATGGTAAGGCGATCACCGAGAAATCTTTAACAAATGTCCGATAGTATCCCGCCAAGCCAAGGAAACTTCTCACCTCGGTGACGGTTTGCGGTTGCTCCCAATTCTCCACCGCCGCAACCTTCTGAGGATCAACCAGAACACCTTGAGCAGAGATAACATGCCCCAGAAACGCTACTTGATTTAGCCAAAACTGGCACTTGCTAAACTTAGCATATAATTGATGTTCCCTCAACCTCTTCAACACCAAGGTAAGATGTCGAACATGCTCCGCCTTCGACTTAGAATACACCAGAATATCATCGATAAAAACAATCACGAACCTATCCAAGTAAGGCTGGAAAACCCGGTTCATTAAATCCATAAAAGCTGCCGGTGCATTCGTCAACCCAAACGGCATAACTAGAAACTCGTAATGACCATAACGAGTCCTGAACGCCGTCTTAGGAACGTCATTCCTATTAATCTTCAGTTGATAGTACCCAGACCTCAAGTCAATCTTAGAGAACACACAAGCACCTCTAAGCTGATCGAATAAATCATCGATACGAGGCAACGGATAACGGTTTTTAATCGTCACCCGGTTCAATTGCCTGTAATCGGTACACAGCCTTAAAGTTCCGTCTTTCTTCCTCACAAACAATACTGGAGCGCCCCAAGGTGAAGTACTAGGCTGAATAAAACCCTTATCCACTAATTCCTGCAGCTGCACCTTTAATTCCCTTAATTCCGCAGGTGCCATACGATAAGGAGTCAAAGAAATAGGATTAGTACCTGGAAGCAACTCGATAGTGAACTCCAAATCTCGATCTGGTGGTAACCCAGGCAATTCCTCGGGAAAAACATCTGGAAAGTGTCGGACGACCCTCACGTCCTCAACACCACAAGGAGGAACCTCATCCAACACCACATGGGCTAAATACCCCTGACAACCCTTAGTCAACAACTTTTTCGCTCGTAGCGCCGAAATAACACCATGTCTCACCCCACTCTGCTCACCAACAAAGGTAACCACGGGTAGTCCAGGACGACGAAATGTAACTATCTTCCCGTAACAATCAATATTGGCACGATTGGGGTGCAACCAATCCGCGCCCAAAATCACATCAAAATCCACAATATCTAACGGAATAAGATCAGCGGGCATAACCACGCCCTCCACTATCACTGGACAACCTGGGTACACACGATCCACAATACATCTCTCCCCTCTAGGCATAGCGAACTCTAAATCATACCCTAGGGGTGTGGGGCGAGGTTGCGTCACTTGAGCAAATGTATGAGAAATCACAGAATGTGTAGCTCCACAATCAATTAAGACTCTAGCAAAATAACCAAGAATATTTAACGTACCCATAATCAGATCCGGGTTGTTCTGAGCATCATGCAGAGAAATGTTGTGTATACGCCCCTGGCCCTGCTGCCGTCCACCACGACCTCGGTTCGCCTGAGCACCACGACCCTGCGTACTACGCCCCTGACTGGGCTGACCAGTCTGTCTCGAAGACCCCGCACTACTGGTAGCAATCTCTCCTGTCTGAATCTGTCCTCCCTGATACCATTGAGAACTGCCGGCTGGAGCTGGAGGATACGGCATATAGCCGCCCGAATACTGAGGGTAACTACCCTGGGAGTAGGGGTCCTGCGGATACTGATACTATCCCGAGGCATAGGGTACAGCATCACCCTGGTAGTGGTAGGCACCACCTCGACCTGCCTGACCGTAACCACTAGGACCTTGAATCTGCTGGATAGGGGCAGGTGGGGGCAAGAAAGTCTGCTGCGGTCTCTGCTGCTGACCCTGGGGACATTGCGCCGCTCGATGCCCTATCTGCCCGCACGTGAAACAACCACTGCTACCTCGTCTACACTCGCCCGTGTGCCGATTATTACACCTTCGGCAAAGTGGGGCCCTACCTCGACCACCGTCCCCCTGTCTCTGGCCCCGAAAGCCACCAGTCCATCTACCTCCTCGTCCCTGACCCGTGGCGCTGAAACCACCACTAGAAGAACTAGAGCTGTTACCACCCCTCTTGAAGTTTTGAGTCTGACGAGGCCCGAGCGATGCCTGACCTTTACCTTTGTCGTCCTTCTTCTGATTACCACTCTTTTCATCTTCATCGCTCTCACTCGGCATATTCTCAGAGTCCTCGACTCTCAACAAAACCTCGTAGAACTCCTGGTATGTATCACAATGAGTGGAGGTTGACATCGAACGCCACTTCTTCTTAGTGCCGATGCGAAAACGGCGAAGCATCTCCGCTGGGTTACTAGCAATCTCAGGGTGGTAGCGAGACAAGTCGGTAAACTTCCGGTAATACTCATTCGCAGACATCTTCCGCTGTTTCAATTCAGTGAATTCCTGTTTCTTGCGGTCAATATACTCTGGGGGAATAAACCTCCTCTTGAACAACCTAGTAAAAACATTCCAGTCAGTCTTCTCGGCTGGAGTCAAACTACGAAGCTCCTGCTCCCACCAGGATGCAGACTCCGTACCCAGAAACCATGAAGTAGTCTCGACCCATCTCTCCACAGGGAGATTCCCCTGGTTGTTCAACACTCGGAAGGTCTTCTCAATATGCTCAAACCAACGCTCCGCGGCCTCGTGCCCCTCGTGACCGTGGAATTTATCCAATTTCAGGTTGTACATAGTTTCCAGAGGAGTCCTCTGGGGAGGGCGGATAGCTGCCTGGATAGCAGTAGCAATAGCTTCCCCCAGCTGAGTGATATCGGGGAAACTAGACTCATCTGAACGGCGTGGTTCCCGACGAGGCGGCATAATTCTGACAGAAGGCACCAAAACCATTAGAATACTCACAAAAGACACAGGACTGCCAAACCTAAGCTCTGATACCAAACTGACACACCCCAACCGAGATCGGGGTATGCTGGCCGCCACGTGGAAGTGACGTAGCCATGTGCACAGTGCGGAAGCTAGAAACAGTAATAGAAAAGTACGAATAATTTAAAACTAGCAACTAAAAAGTAGTAGGATATGTGCTAGTGCAATTAAAACACTGAATTCAGAGCCTAAGACATACAGCAGCCCAAATATAAATGTTACGACAATAGTGCGCCCGTAGGCGACCCTACATAGGTGAAGGTCTGTCAGAATGCCGGGACGTCCCTGGGGAAAACCACCGAATCCGCTAAGCTACTAGAACCTGGAGGGGCGCAAAAACAAAAGCGTGAGTGGGCAAAATAAATCTCTTAGAAAACCATTTCATAAAACATATAATAACCCCTCGCCGTAAAACCTGTATACTTCCCAGAAAATAAATATATAACGTAGGTATAAATATGCCAAGTATACTCAAGTGTATGCCAACATGCTCAAATGTATGCCGTCATGCTCAACGCCTCATAATAACATACAAGTGCTCGGGTATGTATATCACATCAATAGCATAATAATCTGGCAGCCGGAGTCCCCTAAGTGACCTGTACGGCTGAATCTAGAGCTCAGATCACGACTCAATCCCTAAAACCTGCCCACGAGTCGGAACCACCTATGGTGGTCTGTACGACAAGCCTGGGTGCAATACATATAAACGCTCTAGGGCTACGATCACGTGAAGGCTGTGCGAATAATCGCGGGTCACCTACGAGTCGGAACCACCTATAGTGGTCTGTACGACAGGACTGTGCACCTAACTTGGATTCAAGCTGAGCGTGTGGTGCGGGAGGTGAACAACACGTGAAGGACTGTGCCCTACTCTGGGCGGGAGCACTAACACCGGGGGTGCAGGTTGTGAGCTCTCTAATCACTTCGAATCACTATTTAATGCGAATGTAAACAAAACTTACCTGACACTTACCTAAGCCGCCACAGCACCAACATATATGTAAACGACGTAAGAATAAACATATAAATCAACTCGTATGCCACTAATCATGCATAACCATCAATCATATGAAAATTAATAACGTAAAACGAGGCATTTATATTAGTTTCTGGGAAAAGACATGTATATAGGTATATACGGAAAACAAAAGCCCACTCACTGGTATGTAGAAGGGTCGTAGCCCCCCTGCCTCGAATGTGCACGCTCGTCCTCGGGATACGTGTCACCTATATGCGAATTAACTATAAAAACGTTAACTTTAGAGCACATAACCGTCCATTCAAAATAACTTCTCATACATTGCTCAAAATGGACAAATGAATATACCAACGTGACCTACACAACCTCACGATCACAACCATATTTTTAAAAAAAATTTTGGACACGTCACGCGCCCCCACGCGCCTGGAATGGCACGGGTCCACGCGCCCCCCACGCGCGGCCACGTGCCGTTTGACTGACGGAATATTCCGTCTGACTGACGGAATATTCCCTAACTGACGCCGTTAGTCCTGTAGGAATATTCCGTTAAAACTTAACGGAATATTCCCCTGTCCTCTCCGGCGAGCCGGCGCCGCCTGCGCCGCCGCCGTCGCCGGAAAACTGGAAATTTTTCAAACTTCGTTTTCTCACTCGTTTTTCAACCATTTTTCACGTTCTTTATACCAAAATGAAGCTTAGGACTAGTAGAATCACGTTAGACTACTTTTAAGGCCTAAAAATCAAAGAATCTCACCTGCAACAACGATCCAAGTTCGGCCACTTTGAAACTAAGCTTTCCCGACGTCCAAATTCACCCAACGAAGCATTCCCAAGCTCCTTGAGGCCTCACTAACACAACTACAAGCTTAAAAAGTCCAAAAACATCCTAGATTAGGTTTGCATGAATAGTAACCCAAAACGGACCTTGTGAAATCGACGTGAAAACGTCGAGATTCTTACCTGAAAATGGCACCACTAGACTCCTCTTAGCTCCACGAGTTCAATGGTAGCCTTGGATCCCTCGATCTGTGACGTTTTAGGGTGTGTGTGTGTATGTCCGTACGTATAAGGTGGAGAAGGAGGGGGAGAGAGAGACACGGGAGGGAGAGAGAGTGACAGAGACAGAGACAGAGGGTGAGGGTGAGTGAGACAGTGTGTGTGTGTGTGTGTGTGTGGCCCAAGTTTTCCAACACCACACAAACAACCAAACAACATAACAAAGTAACTAGGGGTAAAATGGTAATTTCACGCGTACGGTTCCGATAACTCCGGGACGGGATGTCACATTTTATGTAAAATGTACCCATTTTTTAATGTAAAATCTATATATTTTTTGTTAAGAATGTGTACATATTTATCATAAATTGTACCCTTATTCAAATTTTTTGAACATTATGGGTACACTTGTTTGACATTTATTATTTCAAAGGTATGTTCCCTATTTTTATCTGTGACATCCCATATCGTCTAGGGGAGTGATCCTTATATGTATATATTCCCATCTCTACCTAGCACGAGACCTTTTGGAAGCTCACTAGCTTAGGGTTCCATCGGAACTCTGAAGTTAAGCGAGTAGCGCGTGAGAGCATTCCCATGATGGGTGATCCACTGGGAAGTTCTCGTGTGAGTTCCCAGAAACAAAACCGTGAGGGTGTGCTGGGGGCCCAAAGCGGACAATATCGTGCTACGGTGGAGTCGGGGCCGGGAAGTGGTCCCACCCGGGTCGGGATGTGACATTATCTATTTATTCAATCAAAATTTTTGAGTATTTTATTTTTTATTGTAATCGGTTTTAATTTATATGCCACATAATACAAGATTTTAAATCCCATAACATGTCAAGTAATTAATATCAAACATATGAGAATACATATTAATATCAATAATGAGGTGTACAAAGTCAAGGGACTTTGATAAAAAATTGTATACTTTTAAAGGTTTAGTTAAAGAATGTTAGTGGCTAGGGTTCGGATCTAAAGTCTCAATTTCGTTTATTTTTTGTGTTAAAATGAAACGAAAGTATACGATAGAAATGTGGTATGGAGATTCGGAGAAGGTGGAGGGAAGGGGAGGAAGGTTGGAGGAAGGATAGAAAAATTACTAATGTATAAAATAAAACTTGAAAGCGAAACAACTTTAATTCGTTTGGTTTTCAATTTTAAGTTGAAGTCATTCCATACACATTTCTTCTGCATCCCTCCCATTATACTTCTTCGATCATTCTTCATCTCTAGATTTTTGCATGCTTTTCCTTTTATCTCTGACAAAAAGAAAAAAAAAAAGAAAACTAAGAGCTAAACAAAATAGTTACAAAACGGGCATCTAGATTCTTTATTTTTAGTTTTGTTTTCATTCTCTAATTTCTGTTTCTAGATAATTAAATTGATCGACCGTTTAATTCATAAATTGATGGTTGTAAACTTGTTTTTGTAATTTTCGAGTTTATCGTACATATATATTCATAGGCTACAATTAATTTACATTTCAATTTTATAGTTGAACATATATGAAAAAGAAAACTACTTCATCATTATATTTTTTTTTGGGGAAAATTAGGTTCACATCCTTCTTTTTGTTACTCCATTGATTAAAATCCTATTCATTTTGAATTTTTGATCAAGGTCCTTGGGTATTAATAACATCATTAATTATTTGAATAATAAAATATTTTTATTTTTAAATATATTCCTTTAGTGTTAAAAATGTTACAATTAGTATATTTTTATTTATGGATAAATTTTTTATCATATATTTTTATTTTTAGTTTGTACCTATTTTTAATTTGCAAATATTTTTTAATTTGTACCAATTTTCTTTTCATTTTTAAGTTGTGCCCATATATTAGTTTCTTTTTGTGCCCATATTTTTTAAAGTTTTATTTGTGTTTGTACCCATGTGTATAACGTCACGTGACATTGTATATTTAATCAATGATAGAAAAATTACACATGGTATATTTATGTTTTATGCCTAAACTTTGTATCATATATTTATATTTTTAGTTTGTACCCATTTTTAATTTGCAACATTTTTTTTAATTTGTAATATTTTCTTTTTAGTTTTATTTTGTACCCATGTATTAATTTCTTTTGGAGCCTATATTTTTAAAAATTCATTTGTGCTCATAATTCCTCATAATTTTTAATCTTTTATCTGTACCCTAATTTATTTATAATGTACCCATTCTTCTTTATTAATGTACCACTTTGTTATATGTGAAATGTACCAATTTTTTTAAACACTATGGATACATTCTTTTGCCATTTATTATTTCTTATTTTTACATAGTTTTTATCCATTTTATTCAATCAAAATGTTTGAATTTTTTTATGTAACCATTTCTAATAGTATTATAATGAGGGATTTTAAATTTATAGGATTATAAATCTCATAAAATATCAAACAATTAATGTCAAAACTATAAAAATAAAAATATTAATAGTAATATAATGAGGTGTACAAAGTCAAGGGACCTTGATCGAACTTTGAATACTATTAAGGTTTTAATCAAAGAATATTAAGGATTAAGGACCGCATCCAAAGTATCCATTTTTTTGTTAGTCCCTTCAATTGAAAGATAAATTCCTAATTCCATCACCAAGTAATAATCTTGTAAATTCACACATTTAAAATTCAAATAAATCCTACACAATTAGTTGTGGTGCACAAATATTCTTAGACCTTCAGCTAGGAATTCAAATCCTCTAATGTTTACAATTGCATGACTTTGTGAAGGGAAAGAAGATGATCATGCCAAGATGTAAACATTGTGTGTACTCTTTGTTTTGTTAGGATTGTCAAATAGTTAAGTGGTTAGCATGGAGAGATTGATCAATGTGCCGAAACAAAGCTAATGCACTGATTGTAATAATACAATTGCTTTGAAACTTGAAAAATAAAAATTTCAACTACTTGTATAATGACATTTAGTGTATCGAACTGTATTTCTGGCCGCCTGAAAAATTTCTCGGTAGCATGACCTCTTGGCCTATTAGACCTACTACCAGAATCAAGTAGTTGGCACCTTGTTAGATATGCCTTCATTCATGAAATTTATGACTATGAGATGAAGTTGTTGGGGATTTCATTTATTCAAACCCATTTTTGACAAATTTAGAGCTTAAACTTAATGAATTTATAGTTCAATGATGAAAATTTTAATTATATCAACGGTCATTGACAAATGCTCTAATTTTCTTTTTTATTTATAAAATGAATAATACATTACACTAAAGTCGAATCGACCAATCCCATCAAAACTAAAATAATATTAAATTTTGCTATTTAATCCCACTAAAAACTTATTGTAAGAATATGAGTTCCCAAATAACAATGAATTAGAACCTTTGGATCAAATGACAAATTTCATATGGTATCAAAAGAAACAAAAAAGTGTAGAAAAAACAAATGTGTTGAAAAATGAAGATACCAAACAAACAACTGTTGTTGGTTTAGATGCGGCGTCCTTTTCACATTCTTTCCTATTTTTAACCACTCATTTTAATAAAGTTGTGTAAGTATAAAACATTTCAACAAATGTTGCTTCCAAACAAAAAAAAAAAAACCCATTTTAACAAATACTTTAAAATATTTTAGTACGTTAAAAGAACGATTAAATGATAATACAATTAGTTGAAAATTTTATTTTTAAAATTTCTAATCAATTGCGTTACAATTGGCATGACAGAAGGTGATTCTGACGTATTGAAAAATTTCTGAGTGAAGGTACTAAGAAAAGCACTAGACTTGGAAAAAGGACAGGCCACCTCTCTCTCTCAAAGTTTACCGCACCCTTAAGCTTCTCTCTTTCTTTCTCCCTAGATTTTGGTGAATCAGTAGAGGGAGAGAGGGAGAGAGAATCAGAGTGAAAGCCAACCCAGTTTTGTTTTTCACAATCTTGAACTAAATTTGCGGCCTTTTTTCGTTTAGATCACTGTAAAGAGAAAATGGGTGTTGCCAATCAAGAGGCTATCAAGCAGTTTCGGTTGTTAATGGAAGAAGGTGAGCTTTTTAAACCAACTTGCAAATCTGCTTAGTTCTCTCATTTCATCTCATATTTTGCTAATTTTCATATTTTTTTTGCTTTGAAATTACAGTTGACGAGCCACTGAAGAATACATTTGAGGTTGGACAATTTCTTCTTTTAATTTTCCTCGATCTGTTCTGTGTTTGGATACTGGGAAGAAAGTTTGAACAAGAAAATGATTTGGAGTTCTTAAATTTTGTTACTTTAATGATTTGCAGCATTAGAGATCAAAACCCTTTACTCAATTTACTAAATTGTGGTTTTTTTTTTTTTTTTTTTACCACATTTTAGTTATGTAGCTTACTGTTTAGTTCATAAGTCAGTTTTTTGGATGTGATCTGAGCCTCTGATGTCGTGCATTTTAGGGTTTTTGGTGTCTTTTAGGCTTGGTGAATGCATTTGTAAAATTGGGTTTTATTAAAGATGGAATCTTTATGCAAATATAGTGTCAGGTTTATGCTCTGTATTGCTGAACAACAATTTCTGCAGTATTCTGCTGGTGTCGGTACCTTACTGCAAATAATTGGTCATGATGTACTTGTTGCATTTATATTGACATTGCATCATGAAGCCCTTTGTTGTGGAAAGTATTGGTTGAGGAGGAAGGAGGAGGAGGGGAATACAGTGTTTTTACTTTCTGAATTTTTTTCGATTATTTAGCTGAAGAATGTCTTTTGTTGCATCTGAGAGACAGGCAGAGGGATCCAAACAAAAAAAAAGAAAAAAAGAAAAAAAAAAAAAAAAAAAAAAAAAGAAGATGGAGAAAATGAAAGCAGAAGAAAAATAAGAGAGATGGCATTGGCCATGCTAAACTATTTGGCAAAGTTTTGAGGAAATGTAGCATGATTTTGAGGATTATTTTCTTTTGCCTCAAATTCTTGAACTGAGTGGATAATATTGTCCTTTTCTTTTGTGGTTTATGATTTGCATAAATGAAATTTAACTCAAGATTCAATCGGTGCCTCTTGATCTACAGAATGTGCACCAAGGGTATCCAAATGAGACATTAATGCGTTTTCTTAAAGCTCGGGACATGAATGTTGGAAAAGCCCATAAAATGGTTAGATTCATTCAGTTTACTAAATATAGTTATACTGTTTCAGGTTTTATGATATCAAGCTGTTCATCTTTTGCTTATAATGCTTTCCTAATAATGCCTAAACTGTTCCAGTTGCTTGATTGTTTACAATGGAGGATGGACAGCGAAATTGACAATATATTGGCGGTGAGTTTTCTCAACGAGAAATTAATAAATAAACATGATATCTTGTGACCGATCACATGTAATTCTCGATGCTTGTCTGTTTAATATGTTGTGTTAGGCAAAGCAAAATGTTTAGTGAAAGGATGCATATAGAATTTTTTTTAATTCAAATATCTAAAACTAAGTGCTAATAAAACCTTGATTAATTTATTATTTCCTAAAAAGTTCTGAATTTAAACTTGGAAGGTTTTAATGGAAACAACTGAAAAGAGGGATTGCTGAAAACTGTTAGTGTTCCTTTTATAATAGTAGAGATGTCCGCAGCTGACTGCCTTGAAGTACAGGGGAAGAAAATAGTCCCATTTTCATGGTGTTAGATTATTCTAAATTCTGTTCCAACTTCCAATAGCATATATCTATTTTTTCTTTTTCTTTCTATTAACCTCGAAGCATATATCTACTGCAATGTTGGATCTCAACATTTCGATTTGCAAGGTAATAGCTTTTGTGGCAAATCTGATTCATATGCTAATTATTGACATACAAGTGGAAGCATGAAAACGAGGTGTAATAACATTGAAGTATCGTTGAAATTTTTTCTGCTGTCCTGCCATTAACTCCAAAGAGCTCTTATTCCTGACCAATCATTATTTCTCGGCAGAGTGGCACTTCTAGGTTAAGGCGTTCATTACAAAGAATTTTAGCATTTGCTAGTAGGGAAAGTGCACCCCACGTAGACACAAAATTAATGGAGATTTGAAATAGATGTTGAAGTTGTTTTAGTTCCGTTCTCCCTCTTGATATTCATGTTTTTCTGGTTTAATAAGTGGAGATGTTTGATACGTGAACCATGTTGGAAAAGCGGATATAATGAGGTGACAAAGCATTTATTTTCTGTATGCAGAAACCAATCATCCCAACTGATTTGTACAGAGCAGTGCGAGATTCTCAGCTTGTGGGGTTGTCAGGTTACTCAAAAGAGGTAGTCTTGAATCTTTCTTATTTCGACTGCAAAACATGATTAACTTTTGCTTCCTCATGCTCCTTTATTTTTAATTTCAAACTTACCATTAAATCTCATTGCCATATTGATTTCTTTTTCCAGGGTCATCCTGTCATTGCTGTTGGTGTCGGGCAAAGCACATTTGACAAAGCTTCTGTAAGGATGATATTATTTGTTCTGTTTAATCTTCTTCGGCATAGATAACTTTATATTTCTGGTTTTAATATGTAATGATGGAAACCATGAACAAGAAATCATATAAGTTTATGTTCGGCTTTAAGCTGTGGGCCATATCCGAGCTTACTTAGCTTACTTACACATTAGAAATGCATAATACTTCTGAGTCGTCTGATGTGAGAGAGGGCACTAGAATTTATGGGCATAATGCTCTATATTTAGCT
Source organism: Pyrus x bretschneideri (assembly GCF_019419815.1). Taxonomy (NCBI): domain Eukaryota; kingdom Viridiplantae; phylum Streptophyta; class Magnoliopsida; order Rosales; family Rosaceae; genus Pyrus; species Pyrus x bretschneideri. Next base: position 2,172,661 of record NW_025999789.1, on the reverse strand, counting down.
GGTACTGAGGTTTCCAATGCTAAGAAAATGAGTCATTTAAGTATACCATGGAGTTTTGAGATGATATAACATTGGTTGTGCATTTAACATGCATATACGGAGATTCATATACTTTCTAAAATACTGAGCTTTATGTACCGATGTGTATTTTCTTAAAACATAGAGTTAGGTGCATGTTTGTACGACATTATACTATATTTTATTCTCGCAGTAATATTTACTGCTTTGATTCACTGTCATTGTAGGTAAATTACTATGTCCAGTCTCACATCCAAATGAATGAGTACAGAGATCGTGTGGTGTTGGTGAGTGCTTGAGAATGTTTAATTTCATCTTTCTAACGGGTAATTCTATTAGGAGCCTTATTTTTCCCGCCTTCTGTTGTAGCCTTCTGCAACAAAGAAGTATGGACAATATATTGGGACGTGTGTGAAGGTTTTGGATATGACTGGTTTAAGGCTCTCAGCACTTAACCAGATAAAGGTATCTCTTGCTATTAGCACGAGCCTCTGTTTGTTTGCCTTTTATTTTTTTATTTTACGTATTTTGAAGAATATCCATATTCGCACATAATTAGCTCGACTTGTTTAGTTCTTTTTCTGAGGACCCATGAGATTGATACTTGGTATGATCTGTTGATGCAGCTATTGACTGTTATCTCTACAATAGATGACTTAAACTATCCAGAGAAGACGGATACATACTATATTGTCAATGTCCCATACATATTTTCGGCATGTTGGAAGGTTTGTGTCATAACAACTCGCACTTTGAAATTATGCATCAGAAAACAGGGGAAAAGTATTTGGTGGGTATTCGATCTTGAGACAGAAGTCCTAATGTGAACTCTTGACAGGTGGTAAAGCCTCTTTTGCAAGAAAGAACAAGGAAGAAAATCCAGGTTCTTCAAGGTTGTGGCAGAGACGAATTACTGAAAGTAAGCATGTTCTTATAACTTATTTTAGTCTTGTTTCCTACGTAATTTTTGCCAAGTTTCGAACTCCCTTCAACTATAGGTCAAAAATTTCGTTCTTTGCCGGCTGCATTTGTTCATCTGTGTTTTGCTCATCTGTGTTATGCAGATCATGGATTATGCATCCCTCCCACATTTTTGTAGAAAAGAGGGATCCGGGTCATCTCGGCATTCTGACAACGGACGCACTAACAATTGTTTCTCCTTGGACCATCCATTCCATCAAGAGCTCTACAATTTCGTCAAGCAACAAGCCGTCTTGAGGGAGTCCATTGCACCAATCAAGCAGGGATCCTTCCATGTTAATTTCCCGGAAGCTGCCCCAGAAGGCGCCGAGATTGCAAGGAAAATAGAATCTGAGTTCCACAAGTTCGGAAATCAAAATCAAAATGGTCTCACCAAGTCACTAAGTGGCCTAAGAGTTCATGGTGCCTGAAAATTTTATAGCAATTTATTAGCATCTGATCCTTCTACATGCCAATGTACCCGACACTCTTCCATTGCCATGATGCAGGAATGAATGTTCTGAAATTAATTTCTATGTATTAGTGTAATCCTTGCATCAGCTCGATGCAGGTTTTTTATTACAAGTTAATAGATTGTATGACGGTTTTTGTAGAACTTTGCAAAGCCGATTAAAACCCGAGTTTTAGTAGTAGATCCTATGACGGGTTACGAAAATGTGTTACAGTATTTTGTTTTTACTATTACACAAGGTGATTTGTTACCTACCTGTTGGGAGCGGGGCATATCCTACTAAGTTGAGAGCTTAGGACGTGCTTAATTTAACCTCAAAATGAGGTGACAATGAAATACTCACCCACTTGATTCATCCATCATATAACCAATTACTTTAACGTATTGCTTAATTACAAGTTTACGCTACAAAATTTGGCGTTATAGTAATGACTAGAATGCTGTAAAAATAGGTTTTACGAATATGCGATTGTTGAATTTGCGCAAGATCGTAACGAACAAATATTTTGCATTAACTAGGAGGCTTATGGTCCGACCAAAATGCACGAAAATACGTTTTGTGATGGTTTTAACATAATTTTGGTAACAATTTAAAAACCGTGACAAATTGTCCATATTTTTTGTGAAAAATGCAATTCTTGAGTTTTCCCAATATAATTTACGTGAGCAGCAAGGGAAATGTTAACGCATATTTTTGTGTCATTAACGTATTCTTTTTGTGAAATGAAGGCCTACATACATTTCGGTTAGGAGATGCGATTACGAGACAGGTTCAGGGCAGAAAGGGTAGAGGCAAACCTAGGAAGACTTGAAAAGACTTGGAGTACTTGAATCTAACGGAACACGTGACACAAAACCAAGTGCAATGACGTTCTAGGATTCATAGAGCCAACCACACTTAGTGGAATAAGACTTTGTTGTTGTTTGTTGTAACGTATTTTTTGTTGAATTCTTAAACTAGAAATTAAAAAACTCAATAATAAGTAGTGAAAATGCTTTGCTTCCAATTAAGATAGATGGGCATCCAAAATATACCGAAAGTGTTGATATATATATGCACAAGTACAAATTATATCCAAACCAAAGATAATTCAAGTATCCTGCCTGCGCGTTCTTATACATATGCACAAACGTATCCAAACCCTTTCGCTTTCTGTAAGCACATCACAGATCATTCGGTAAGGGCATCACGGTTAGAACTGGAAGCGAAAACTAACGTTTCGAAGAAAAGAGGGGTTGACAATAACCTGTAACGTGATCAAACAACACTGATTGGATCCGCGGTTTCAGCTCAACTGTTTGTAGCACTTGTAAGCAACGGCAACTGACACTGCGGCACAAACAACAGCTAAAACTGCAAACGTATCTTCATGCTCCCAGCTCTGAAACCACGTTGGCATTGCACAAACCTTGCGCGTGGATGCCCCTTTGCCACTATTCTTTCGTGAAAGTAGTTTCCTGCTGCTTTTTTTCTTTTCAGCTGTTGCCTTCGCTGCAATCTCATTCAAGTCAGGACTATCTATCATAGCATTCTGACAGCAAGACTTTCCATTTTCCTGGCAAAAGCCCCCGTTCTCAACTTGAGATCTACAGACAATAGCATTCCCCCTATCCTTTGGTTGTGTCAACTCTGTAGTGGTTTTTCCCACATTTCTCTCACCGTTAAGCTGGAGCCTTCGTTCTTGAGATTCCTTCTGCTGTTCTTCCGATAAACCCATCTGACCCCTGAAATCAAACCATAGATTCCATCAGTAATCACAGTTACAGAATGCATGCACACACTAGGAACAATTAATCTCAAACAACTTCTAGAAAATAATCTACTTCTAATTTTGCACGGGTTGAACTTGAACCAACTATTTCGTCTATATTTTCAACTTCCTGCGCCAATCAGAATAAATTTGCATAGCCAACCACTCTGACTGCTGGCAAAAGAGGGCCTTCCTCTAAGACCAATTTACAGCTAAACAGTGTTTCACTGATAGAGCAAGCATAGATATGTGAAAATTGCTTCAAAAGCCAGCCTATGAATTAATTTAAACGGATTACCTCCATAGCCAGTCTACAATTTCTCCTTTCCCAACATGCTGTTCAAGCAATACAGTTACGTCTTCTGGAGCAACATATCCATACCTATCAGAAATACAATCAGATTGCCAATATCATTAACCAAGTAAAAGAATCGGAAAAGAGTGAAAAGATATACCTTGTAGCAATAATAACAGAAAAAAGTGCTAAAACTAATACAAATGAAGAGAATAACAAATCTCCTTACCAGTGGCCAGAGACTTCTCTGTTGCAATTTGATCCATATATGATAACATTTCCAGCATACTTATGCCCCCCAATGTGTGAACATGGACTAACGGACACTTTACCTTGAAGACCATGCAATTCTATCTCTTCTCTGAATCTAGTGACCAATGGAGGGCCACAGACTCCACAACGGCGATCCCGGGACCCATGAGAACATGCAAAAACATATGAACCCTTCAGAGTTTCAGGAGTTCCAGGTTGCCATTCACCATCCTTCACAAGAACTTCTTCAACGAATGTATCAACATCAAAATGTGTCAATCTCCTGCATTTCATCGTTCGGTTTATGTTAGTATCAAATTTTAAGGGGAATCAAGAAAGTATCGAAAGGAAATCCCAATGGAACTTGTAGCTTACCTGTATCGGATCATGTCGGGGAAAATTAATACATCGCCATTTGATGTTTCAGTTCCATCATGCCCTTCACATATTGTTAAGCGGGTCTAGAAGAGGAAAGACACAAAAGAGTTATTACATCCACTTACCAAAAAAGCTAATACATCCAACTGCTAACAATGAACGGTAAACAACCACCCCCCAAGGAAACACCAATATCACATTTCCCTGCCTACGTAACTTATCTGCAAGTGGATACTCATTTCATCCCATTCATTGTGAAAATTGCGTAGAGAATAGTTGTGTAGCAGAAATAGCATGAAAAATAAATAATTTCCACCACACGATTCCCATAATCATCATATGTAAATATGATTGTCATGTTATATGTCAAATCATTCGATACCATAGAACTTTGTTATAGACACAATCTCCAGCTTCTCATATTATGTTGTACAATGCCAAGAGCTTAATCAGTTTAGTTTATTTCTGAAATCATATTGTTCACATTATTCCACGCTCCCAAACTAAATCCTGCACCCACAAGTACACAGCAAATACCCCATCAATCAACCTCAAGTTTAGCCATATCCCAACCCCTTTAACACTACCCAATTTAGAATTCTCTGAATTCTACACCATGGGATTCCGAAATTACTCCAAAAGGACACCAAAAACAAACCCACTGAACAACACTAAAAGCAAAAGTTACCCCTTCCTGTTCAAGCTAGACCCTAAATCACATGCTTCCAAATCAAAACTTAGATTACAAGCAAACCTAACATGCAGCCAAGATCCATTTCCATTTGCCACATTCAAAAGCAACCCGCATTAAACCCGAAAGCGGAAACCTACCAAATCATACAGAAATAAAACACAAGCAATCCACTTGGAGTGATCAGAATTCGTATTCAACCCACTAAAAGCTCGTTTGGATGTGCTTTTAAAATGACTGAAAGTGCTTTTGGTGAAAATATTTTTGGAAACAATCCTTAGTAAAAATGTTAGTAAATCTTGGAAAAGCACTTAAAGTTCTTGCTGCACATAACTAGTGCTTCTTGTAATAAGCAGTTAAAGGTCTTTTGAAACTCAAAAATATTTTCAGTCATTTTAAAAGAAAATCCAAACGGGCAGTAAGTCACACACCTTGAAATCACTACTTAAAGAACAAGAAATCCACAAAGCAACCAAAACCCATTTCAACAAGCGAATTCGAATTCGATAAAAACCGAAATACCACCAATTGTCAATCCAATTCATTCCTAAAAAGACTTAGATTTTTCACCAAATTAAGCACCAACAGCCATCAAATCACAAAGCATACCTCTTTCTTCATATCACCCCTCCTAGCCATGACAGCGGCGTAGAGCAACCGAGGCAGCCTATCAAACTCGGCGGCCTCGATCCTCGGCGGCCAAACCTGCGGGTTCTTGTAGCACAAAAACACATGCCTTTGGTAAAACTCCACCGTCCCGGCGAGTTGGCTCGTCCGGAACTCGGGGCGGTTGAACCCGAACTCGGCGTCGCTGCTGCTCCCGCTGGTGTCGGCGAGCAAGCCATCGTTCTGGAAGCTTCCGGAGGTGCTACCGATATGAGAATTGGGGTCGGAGAGGAAGCTTTCGAGCGAGTCGGAGATAACAATTGGGGAGGAGGAGGTGGATGGGTTGGTGAATGCGAGTGAGTCGTCTCGGTCTCGGGCGCTCCCCATGGGATTGGAGACTGAGTCGAGTCCGAGTGGAAACCGAGTTGGGTCAGATTTGGGTTGAGTTTTGGTTTTCCAGTGCAATGGGAAGTGGAGAGTGGGGGAGTGAAGAGACTTCGGTCTACCGAATGGGCAATTACGACACGTGCATTTTGCTTGGAGTGTCTTCCCTTTGAGGTACGTGTGTGTATATATACATATTTATTAATATATATAAGAAACCTAAAGATTTAGATTTGAATGAATATAAAATGTTTACTTGTTTGGAACGAGGAATCAGAAGAGTGGGGAATGAGTTCAATGAGTGTGAGATCAACTACTCTCTACTCTGCTTAATCAATTTAGTTACTTATTTTACAAAGATTGCATAATGGATTCTCCTGTAAAATTTATGTACTTTTTTTATTTTTTATGGGTTAAACGTAAGAAAAGTCAATCGTGACTTTATAAGTAAGCATACCAAGATAAGACGTAATGTGCACGTAACTTTCAAGTAAAAGCGGGAGAAGTTAAGAATCGAAATGATTTTACTTTTCAGTTCCAAGTAAACTTAGAGAAAGTCAGGAATCAAAGTAATTCTAATACATATTTAAGGCAAGTATACGTGTCATAAGTAGAAGTGTGATGTACATAATTCTGTAGTAAAAGCAAGAGAAGTTCAGAACCAGAGTGATTTCAGTACTTGTGTTGTAAACCCAAATCAAGTCAAGAACCGAAAAATCACACGCAGCAGATAAGTAAACATGTCATAATTAGAGGCAATGTGTGTTGTGCAGTAGCAGTTTTAGGTGGTTGTACATAGTGGACCAAAAGCTGCAGCCAACAAGAATACGATGAAAGCAAAAGGCTATAAATACTAGACACTTCATTTCCACAGAAAATCTTCAACCGATTATCCGAGAATTGTTCGTCTCAATATACAAAATCACACCTTCCCTGGAGTTACATCCAAATCTCATTAATCTCACATCACTCTTTTTTCTCTTTCTGCCCAAACATACTAGGATCATAGACTTTCACAAAATGCTGACGCAACCAAACTTGTTCGTAATTCGACACAGGTGTGGCAAACGCAAACATCAAAGGGGTTTCTCACCAGGGAGATAAGAGGGGGAGCCGCCCTCGACCTGGTTCTTTTTTCTGTTGAACATGCCGCTAAGAGTAGGCAAGAGTGTCTTTTTCGTAATGGATGTATTATCTTTGTTCAACTTCCGGGCCTCAATAGTTTTCGTTTGAGGGTTCTGCTTTTGAATTCTGTAATGCCGTGGGGATGATTCCACTGACGTCTCTGTTTCTGCCAGTATCCGCAGTGCAGCATCAGCTGCTCTCTTCTGCTCCCTTTCTCGCCACCTTCGGAGCTCTCCTTCCACTGCCTTTTTCGCAGCTTCAGCCATTTCTGCCCTCTTTTTGGCCTCCTCAGTTGCAGCCTTCATTTCCTCCAATTCCTTCTGGGTTGCCTCTAACCTCTTCAAGGCCTCGTTTTCACTAGCCTTCACAGCTTCCACCTGAGCCATGGCAGCAGCCACTTTCATTTCTGCTAATGTATCAGACTCCTCAACCTTTCGGCTCAAAGACTCGTACTCATCCTTTGATATGGTGATCTTGGCACCAGACTCGGAAGTTGATGCCCTAGCAGCGTTTGTTCTCTCAGATATAACTCTAATCTGTTCAAGGGCCCTTTCTTCTGCAGCTTTAGCCTCTTCAGCTTCTACCAAGCCAAGTCTCAGCTTCTTTTCTGCTTCTTTTACAGCAAGTTTAGTGGTTTCTGCTTCCTTCTTCAACTCCTCTGCTTTTATCTTCATCTCTTCTGCTTCTCGTCTTGCATTCTCGGTTTCCGAAGATAGCTGGTTTAGTGCGGCTACTATTTCATTGGAAGCACCTCTTGCTTTAGATTCTTCTGCCAGGCATGCTTCAAGCTCAGACTTAGTTTTCCGCAGTTTGACATGTAAATTCCCAGCAAGTGATTCTGTTTCTGCTTCCTTCTCCTTCAGTTCAACATGCTCTTTCCTCACATTCTCAAGCTCCACCTTGAGGGCTTCAACTAAGTTTCTGAGGCTGCTTTCTTCTTCGGCTACTTTATTCAGTGATTCCTTAGCATCATCTATCTCCAAAGTGACACTTCTGAGAGAATCTAAATCCGAAGCCTTTGCTTTCTCCATTTGCTTTTGCAATGCTCCAACTTCATTCAAAGTTTCAGAAAGTTGTGCTTCAAGATTTCTAGAAAGTTCTGGATCAAACTCTTTTTTCAGAGAAAGCAATTTCTTTTCTGACACTTCCAGTGTACCTTTATAGGACTGCCTCAAAACATCCTTTTCAGCAAACATCTTTGCTTGCTCTTGCTGGGCTTCCATAGACGCGAGCTTCACTTCCCCAATTGACTCTTGTACAGCCGAAATTTCCATCGAGATCTCATTAACCCTCTCCGCATTGGCCTTGGCTGCATCTTCAGCATCTGCTACCTGCTTGATGGCAGCAGCTTTTGCTTCCAAGGATGCATCACAGTCTTGACGGATTTTCTGTAACTCTTGCTTTGCAGAATTAAGTTCAGTAATCACACTCGTGTACTGTGCTCTTGCAGATTCCAAGTCTTGTTTCCAAGCACCATCAGTTCCCGCAAGGTTGCCACAGTTTGCTTCTTCAAGTTGCTTTGACTGACTTTTTGCAGCTTCTGTCGCCTTTCTTGCAAACTCCTTACTTTCACTAAGGGCTTTCACCTTGTTTGACAAATCCTCAAGAATTGCCTTGGATTTTTCAAGCTCCACATGTGCTTGGGCTTTAGTAGTTTCAGCATTCTTCAGTTGTTCCTTCAACTTGTACAGCTCTTTTTGGGCCAGATGAAGCTGTGTCTCGTTGGCTAGCACCCTCTGCATCAAAACAACAAAAAATTGTAAACGACATCACCTCAAGATAAATTTGGTTACTAGAAGAGCATGCATTAACCAAGCAGTTGCATTACAATGAGTAGAACTTCTGTATGGTTAATCATCTCACAAGGACAAAGAATTTCAATTAATCTATAGACTGAATGGAGGAAAAGAATGCATGATTTACACATGAGCAAGACTAAACCATTCACATCCATAGCTACAAATATAAAACTTACTTCAAAAGAAGCTTTGTTACTAAAATAAATTCTCATGATAGGTGGACATATTATGAGTTATCAACATCCGAAGAATAACTTCAAGAGTAACCTATGTGAAGTTTTTCAAAAATATACATACAACATAAATGTGGTTCCTAAACGGAAGGGTAAAGGAATTAGAAATACCTCTGCCGAATGAGCTTTTGTCTTCTTAATAGCAGGTTTCTCCCCCGAGAATGCGCCTTCCCCAAATAGTGAAACGGCATCTTTAACAGATTGGAAAGGTGCCCTGGTGTCAATCTCTCCCACCTCCACCTTAGGACTAGGAGAACTTGTAGCACTTTTTGCAACCATACTTGTCTACTATTTTCTTAAACTTCGACTGCTTGCTGAAAATAATAAATAAAATTTTTAACAAATATACTAGAGGAAGGAGAAAAGGAGGATAGCCGAATGCTGCCAACACCACATCTCGCAGCAACTCACATGAAATTCAACCAAATGCTCATTAGATTTCATACAAACAGTACAGGAAAGACAAACAGCCTCACAGGACATGGTTACAAGGATAAAAAACAGTAGAGTAATAAAGAAACGACCTAAAATTCTGACAACATTCGCGCTCTGAAAATTCACCAGCGCCAAGGTATAAGACGGTCCACACCATAGGTGAAACATGTCTTTAAATTCAGAAAAAGACCACAAATTTCCATGGATGCACCAAATTTATCGTTTCATTAACGGCATTGGATTCACACACGATTATACGTAACTGAATGGGGCGATTTCAATTCACCTTTCACATGATGAATCAATTTTCATTAACTAGTTTCAATTTGGCATTTTATACCAGAAAGTTCGATTTCATAATACAGTCTAAAAGGCCTCCACAATGATGCTTCGCCGCAACGAGTTCAAAGACTAACAACAAAATTCATAAACATTCACATAATCATAAGACATCATTACATTATTTTAATTCTTCAAGAAAATGGGACCATGTAATCATCAACACACATCTTTAACACTGAAACAGTCCTTACAAAATTCAAGTCTTAAAAAAAAAAATCAAAACAAATTCAAAAGAAATCTAAGCAATTGAAAATTCCAACATTTCTTTACAATTATTCGGTAAAATATCAAAACATCATGCCATCGGACAAATTGGAAAGAAAAAAAAAAAAGGAGCAAAATTGAAGCTTGAAAATATGTGAGAGTTACTTACCCAGAAACCTAATCAAATCCCCACAAATTTACGCACCATAAACCCTAGAAATCACCGGAGTCCGGAAACCCAAGCGCAACTTGGATCATCCACGCAACGATGAACTCCGACCATCTTCCCCGATCTTCATTTCCTTCCGAAGCCGAAACCCTTTCAAATTATCGAACAAAGAACCAAAACCCACCAAGAAAAATCTCTAAGTTGGGCGAGAATTCCCGAGAAAAATTCAAACTTTCTCGGCAAAGACGGTGTTTTTCCTGGAAAATAAAAACAGAGAAAAAGGGGGAAAAGAACCGATCTTTGGGTTTGAAATATAATCGGGTTTTTGTTTTCTTGGACGTTAGAAACGGATTGAGAGAGAGAGAGAGAGAGAGAGAGAGAGAGAGAGAGGTTTGAAAATTCGAAAGCTGGTTGAAGACAAATATTACATCAGAAGGTCAGTCTGCGAAAGAGGAGAGAGAGAGGGAATAGTATCCCGTGGGATATCTGTCTGGTCCTTGCCTGTCTTTTAACTGCATAACGAATTGTACGCGTCGGACGATTTTACCCTTGTGATTTTAAAATTGAAATGGTCAGCTGGTAGAAGGAACAATGCTCTAAAGCAAATCAGTCAGCAAGAGTGTAGGGGCAAGTGAGTGTGATGACGTGGCACCGTCCAAGGGAGAAAGAGATGGGTTTGGTTAGATTGTGAATTGTGAAAGGAATAGTTTGCCTTTTAGTTGTTTGTTTGCTAAAATGTCAAACCAATGAGGCAATAGTAAAGGATCCTGGATTCTTTTCCTAGGATTTTAGGGATTAAATGATCCGGACTGTCTATCGTATATCTTACGATCGATTTTCGTTAAATACTATTTATATTTAATTTTAAAATTTAAATTTTAAAATAATTTTTGACCACACGATATTTGATGAACGGTCTGGATCATGGAATCTCTAAGACGAGGATCCTTTTCCTCCAATGCAAATGATGATGTGATGTGGGGTTTGGATAATGGATAATGGTGTTTGCTTTACCTCTTTTCAATCCCATTTCATTTTGTTCCATTCCTTATCGTCCACGCCCGTTGACCTAAGTTTCATTCTATCTTATTTCGTCTCGTTCACATACTAAATGTTCTCCTATTAAATATTTTCCAAGCATAAATGGTGTGAATAATAAATGATTCATCATGAATTTTGAATCGGAATTTTACCCAAATAGTAAGGATAGTCAAAATAGACCATGAGATTGACGTAACTCTTTATTTTGGTCTCCGAGATTTAAAATCGATAAGTGGTTCTTAAATTTGTTCATCATCAATCATTTTAATTATTCCATGAAAATTCTTTGTTCAATAAGGTAAAATGACAAAAATATCCCAATTTTTGTCGTATTATTTTGGTTCATTATTTATTAAACTGAAGTTTTTTTGTCATCTTGGCCTTTATTTAACAGAGATTTTACACGGAATGACCAAAGGATTGATGACGGACAAACTTAAAGATCACTTATCATAGACCATTTTGAATAAATTTAAAAAAAAGATTGTTTAATTCTTAGTGGGAAAACTACATATATAGATCAAATTATAATTACATTAACAATGATCTTGTAATTCAAATGATTGAGAGCATAACTTTTAACTTAAATAATTGAGAGCGTTTATTTCCGAACCGAAAGTCCATATGTTCTATTCCCCAATCCGAAACCTAAACTTAGAGATGGGTCATCCTTTTCGCTTTCTTGAAGAGCAATAAACCTACTTTGTTGACCCAAATTTTAATAGGTATGCATTGGCGATGGCCTGTATATCTAACTCATGGGACATGAAGCAACATCAAGCCCATCGGCTTAATCCATACGCCACATTTTGTTTGGTACTCTTGAAACCTAATTAAAGTGACAACGCAGAACAAGGTTGAAGCTCCATTTTTGTATTTTTTTTTCTTTTTAATTTTACTATTATATGTTAAGGGGAGGAGGGAGAGTTCAAAACTATTATATCAATTTAGGGAGGGGGAATTTTCGGACCGGAAAAACATAGGTAAAAACTCAACACCCTATCTACTAAGATATTGGACCACATGCATCATATATCTCCACAATACCATAAAGTTGCTCAAATTGAAAGATGGAACAATAAACGTCATATTGAGGTGAAGCCATAAAGAACATTGGTTATTACTTAACAACTGCCATACATGCTTTTATCCAAGTGATACATTAATCAATCTAGTTTAATAGTAAAGGGCACACTATTGTAACCAACTTCGCTACGAACACTAGTAAGCAAATGAAACCGTTGTGTTGATGCTCGTCTTATTTCTTCACTACCCTTTTCATTCCCCAAATCTTTAGATTTGGCTACAAACACCAAAGTATGATATCCTGCATTTACTGGGCAAATTGATAAGATAGCTCAGAGCATACATGATACACAGCTAAACAGAAACCTTGTGTTCGTGTTCGTTATATGGATCATAGCATACGATGCATGGACATGGACACATATATGATACGAGAATAGGACACAGCACGACATAATGAATTGAGGAGATATCACCGTATCCATGCATCGAAGATCATATCGATCATACAATGCCGTTGAAATTTTCAGGTGAAGGGACCTTCCGGTGACCAGATTCATGATTTTTTCGTGGCAAAGACTACTGAAAAGTTTTGAGTTTTTCGCTCATTGCAAAGGAGTCCATCAGTTTTGCTTCACCAACAAGTCTCCCTATCATGAAACCATAGATTTCGATATACATGTTAGCCATTTTACGTACTACGGTCAACATGCAAAAGATGGTGAGCGATTGATATGCAGAGCACTTCAACCCATTGTTAGAACAGGTACCAAAACTCGGACCAAAACTATGTAATTCACATTCTATCAGCCGAGAAGGTAAGAAGGGCTAAGAGCGAGGAGCGGTCCGCTTGGGTGGACGGAACAACAAAGTTCCCCTGAATCCAAGGCCTTCCCGGCACTAGATTATAGGACTGTGTCCTAGGCTCTTTATAACGTTCATTTGAGCAGCATTGGCTAGAGGCTCAGACCGAACGACAGGTAATCGGTATTTGATCAACTCTATTTACCTTGATGATTGAACTAATATTGATCCGTGCATTTAACAACAACAAAGCTTTATTCCACTAAGTAAGCATCGACTGTATCAATTTTAGATGCCATTGCACTCAGTTTTGCCCCAAGTCTTTCTGTAGCTCCAAGTATTCCTGTCTTTTCTTAAAATCTCTTTCTAAGTCATCCTAGGTATCCTTTTGTCCTGAGTTTGTCTCGTAATTGTATTTTCTAACTGGAGCATCTGTAGATTTTTATTTCACATATCCAAACCACCTTAACCGATTTTTTCTCATCTTATCTTCAATAGCAACCACTTCTACTTTACATCAGATATCCTCATTCTTAATCCTCCATTGTGTGCATAAACAGCTATAATTCTCTAGCACCGTGTAAGCATAGTTTCTTTCTCAATCTTTTCGTAATATAAATTGTTTCTTGCAATCGTTGATGCAGCAAACGAAGCAACGGGTCAGAGGGCGATCCATAAGGCTTTTTTTCGAGTCAGCAGCGCTTGTCGGTGCCAGAGTTCCCCAAGTTTTCCTTCTTCGCTGCCTTTTTGGACAGAAGCTTGGGGTGACCAGAGTCTAACCTTGACACAGCCACAATACTTAATCACAGTAGAAGAATTTTACACTTCAATTCTTACTCCATGCTTATGATTTTGAGCATATGCGTTAAACTGCGATTTGCAAGTAAAGCGGAATGACTCCTCCGGTATTGCTCAAACATTCAAATCTAGCAAGAAATCATTTCCCTTCGTCTTCTTTTTATTGAAATGTAGACTTTATTTACCGAAACTAGATACACATGGAAAAGAAGAAAGTTTTTCGGAATTTGAAATCGGAAACAAAATAATTTCACAAACTAGAGTGGTTTGATAATACAATTCGGGAAGAAGGAAAGAATGTCATAAGCAAAGCTCTAAAGCTTGAAGCAAAGATAAGACGAAGAAACAGATCGGTATATTCTAATACCGATCATCACATCGAACGGGAAATATAGATACAATAAGTAGTTGTCGTTCTTACTTCTCCCATCACCAAGTTTTTTTGTTTTGGTTTTATACGCCACACGGTAAATTCCATCCATCATTGCTATACAGCTCCCTATCTTCTTTGGAAATATATGGTGGAGCCAGTTACAGAACACCGTGCTCCTCCATTGGAGCACTTAGGAGAACAACATTGTCAAGACTCTGCCTGTGGTTGATGAATGCAGCAAAACCATTTTTTCTGTGCACCAGGAAATCAAACCAAACCAAATCAAATCATCCGCAAAGAGTGAGGAATTCAAGCATATTAGATTTTGGCAGCAGAAATAATCACCCTCCAGTTATTTGTTCTATTATTCTACTAATTGGAAATGCAGCAGATACAGAAAACGCATATAGAGAAAACGAAAAGCCGACACAATGATCAATTGACAAGAGCAAATATTTCCAGGGCCATTAGTTCTTTCTATTATTCACAATAAAACAAACAAATTTTCCAATTAGGCTACATCTGTCAAAAAGGAGACAGAACCCTTGTTAAGTTAACGCATGCCAATTCCACTCGAATGGAATAATACAGATAAAACAGCTGAATCATCTTCTATTCTTTTATTTTCCAAGTATCTTGGCCCTAACATTAGATCTGTCTTTTGCCACATTTCGTTAATAGAGTTCTATATAAGTCAGTTGCATTGATTTTCAAATCAAATGGTACGCTGAGTTTGACCGATAAGGCATTGTTACATATAGTTGAATATTGTACTACTGACGTCACTTGAAAAGCAATAACTTGCAACTAAGAGAACAGCAAATAATATATTGCCATTGGCTGACTCATGTATATATCAAATCATTAGAGAAAGAAACGAGACAACCGTTAATGAGAAAAAATCTTACAGATGACGAAGGCCTGCCAGTGCCAGGATCCACTCCTCCTCCATGCCTGATATTAGGATCAACCTTTCCTGGTGACTCTGGTTTTCCACCTGTCTTCTTCTCATCCCTAGCCTTGTTAAAGATCACAGTAAACCCCTCAGCCGAAGCAGGATCATTGACGTCCCATTCACCAAATTTTGGGAGTGGCCTGCCTTTTTCCTGTTAGAATTCAGTAATATATTCTCATTGTTATTCAGCATGGCAAGGCAAAGGGCACCCAAGTAATAAGTTTACAAATCTAATGATTGCGAGGCAATTACATATTCTCTTAACTACAAAAACAAAAGTATAGACAAGCACTCCGTTACATCCCGAACCTATCTAGGTTGTCTTCAAGCTTACAGGTACTGGCCCCATATACCTAAAAACGTATCCCAATATCATACCACTAGTCTTTACATGCCAAACACCAATCTAACAATTCTAACCTGGTCTCAACCTTGGGCCTAGTGCTATATCGTTTCAACTTTCAAAAAAACTTCGGTAAGGATCTGAGTCGGAATATAAGTGCTTACAAACTTTCTATTGGTAGTAAGTTTTTGCGACACTGAGTTGAAGTCCTAACTCTTGTTCAGTGCTGCATCATTTGGATAATCCTAGACATAGAGTAAAATAAAGGAGGGATTTCCTCCCTCATTGTTGTGATAGGAATCACTCAAAGACTATGGGAACCACTCCACTTCATAATAGCATTTCACTGAGTTCAACACTGTAATGGAAAAACGCAAGAATATACAAACATAAGGCAACCAGCACACCATGGAGCTAATGTCCTATGAAAAGGATAGAAAATAGATATCAGACGGGAAGGAAGAAGCTCAGCGAAGGCAACTGAAACACAACAATTTAGACAACATAAATCCATTTTCACGAAGCACTTAGCACAGATGTCGAAAGATACACCAATTGACTGAAATACGAAAAAGGATAAAGAACTCAAACCTTCCCCGACGACATAAGAACCCAGTTAAAAAAATCTATTTAGGCCCCAATGAAATCCTTGTTTTGGGCAAGGTAATAACAACAAAACCTCTTCATCCAACTAGTTTATGCATTCAAAGTCGGGATGAAGATCACACACATACATACAGAACCATACAAACACATAACCATGAAAACTTAGGAATTACGCGATGCCATTAATATACTAAACATTAAAAGTAAATATAGAAACCAGTCATAAACACCATCACGAAGCAATTTGTATAAAGATTATATTCCCCACTCAAACAACGAAAGATAATAAAAAACCAACAATACGTTTTATTCTATTACAATTCGAGCATCCAACCCGAAACCAATTGGCAACGGGTGGAGACGTCCGAGATCATTCAAACTATTTACGTAACAATTCAATTCCCGACATGGTATTCACACTCTCGAAACAATACCTGCTCCAAGAAGCAATATACTCTCAAAAATTTCAACTTGCTAATTTTGTAATAAACACAAAGAAAACTTGTCATTTGCTCACTAACCCTTTTCTGTTCATTTTCATTTTCACCGTATTCCTAATCAAACAAAACCATAAATCAAACTGGAAAACTATAATTTGCTCCTCTGAAGAATCCAAATTTTGCATCAAGTATCTGTATTTACTTTAATAATGATAAAAACATAAAAATTAAAACTAAAAACATGAATTTTGCTAAGAATTAATATAAAACCAATGCATATGAGAGAATTACAATCAAGTCAATACAAATTAATGAATAAATCTAAATGAATTAGAGCTCAATCCAATCAGAAACCCAACAAATAAGCATCGCAAAGATTGAATTTAAACACGAACCAAATAAAGCCATACAAAAGATTAAGAATTTATATTCGGATTGAAGAAAGAGATTACGTACCGATATGAATTCGATCAATGAGGAAAGAACTTTATTATTTTCCAGGAAAATGAAATGACTCGGAGGGAGAGGGAGAGGGAGAGAGAGAGAGAGAGAGAGAGAGAGGTTGGGCCAGAAATGGGCCTAAATTGCATTGTGAAATCTGGGAAAAAATATGAGGTTTTAACAATTTTTGTTTCAGGATGAACGGCGTTATTTTGCTGACGGAAACGGAAAGATGATTCGTATCGCCGTTAAGTCGGCGTCAACCCTGACGTGGTTTGTGCGTTTGGAATAAAATTGAGACTCCAATAAAAAAATGGAAAATTGCACAATCACTATCCTACATTAAATCCATGAATAAAATCGAACCAGCTTATTCAAGTTTTAGTACTGATGTATTACCACGCTAATTTTCCTTAGAACTCAGTTAAAACGCATAATCGTCATCAATTTATCACTTGTTAATTAGATGAATAGTGCATTTTTTGAATAAATGACGAAAGTTTGGTATAAAGATTTGATTGACCAAAATTCTTTGGCACGTATTTTCCACTTTCAAGAAGAATAGTCATAGTAAAGGAAGTCATTTAGTGGTCATCATTCCACATTGGGAAACTAATTCCCACATCAAAAAATAGTCAAGTTAGCATGTCGAAGCTAATGCAACTTTTCGAGAGTCCAATCATCATTTAGATGCTAGAGACAACACAACTTGAGCAACGAGCCCCTTGCATTTCCATTTCTTTGTTGATTGCTTATTCTCGATGCATTAAATAAAAGAGAGTTTTAACAAAAAGTTTATGGTACTGTTCATTTTAACGAAAAACCACATTTTTACACTAAAAAGTCAAACCTCATACTATTCACTTTACCCTTTATTTTGTCCTTATTGTTAAAACTCAAAGTTTTCAAGTCATTTTCATTAGTTTTTCTTAAATAAAATGCATTACTAGCTCATAAGTTAAAATTTGCTAAAATAAATTAAAAGATCCGGTTTAAGTGGCCTGGTTAAAATCTTGCTGGGAGAAAACTGAAAGGGAAAAACTCCAAACTTAGGAGAAAGAGTAGCACATTTATAAAGTTATAATACAAATCAGTTTAAAAGGGACCAAGCAAACATAGCAATCGTTTACCCCAAAAAAAAAAAAAAAAAAGCAAATATAGGAATCCAGGAGAATAAACATCGGCCGAGAAATATTGTGGACTACTTTACTTTACATGAATAAAGATGATTAATAAATAATAATAATAATAATATTAATATTAAAACATTCCTCGAGAAAATGATACCTGGACCATCAGCTTCATATCTCGTTAAAATCTATCCGTATGCGAGGGATGTGGGATACTTTTCCTGGTTGGCATCTCTCTTTTAGCACTGGACACCCAAAGATGTCAAGTCTCTCTAGTGAAGGAGGCAGACCCTCCTCTGGAATGGATGCTAGCTTTGGACAATTGAAGAGCCGCAGAGATTGAAGGGAGGTGAGGAATTGAAAGCCCTTGCCGCTCAGTTTCTTCAGATTCGGGAAGCCAACTATTATGAGTTCAGTGACAGATTTGGGGAGGAGCATCTCCATGCGGACCATGTCGGGTCGAAACGACACCGTATCCGGGTCTTCCCCACTGATCCACAACATTCTAAGAGAGTTGAGTCTCTGCAACCCCCACTCCAGCTTCCACAATGACTTACAACTCTTGACCTTATTAATTGAAAGAAACGTGAGGTTGGGAGGAAAAGGCAAACCTTCACGGTAGTCGATCCTCAATTCCTCAAGAGAGTTGAGATTGTGCATGTCTTCGGGCAACGCCTCCAATTTCTCGCAATCTCTGATACTGATCTCTCTCAGGTTGGAGGGTCTTCTCCCTCCACTCAGTCTCGGGATGGAAACAAGACTTCCACAGTACCTAATAATTAGAGTTTGAAGATTGCTGAGGTGGCATAAGTCATCCGGTAAGGATTTCAGATTTTGGCAATGCCATATCTCAATATATTCAAGGCAATGATTGGTGTTGTCGCCGAAGAACCCGTTCGGTGCTATTAAACCCTCTCGTTCACATTCCTCCTCATCTACCAGTGATTTCAAACTTTTGCACCATCTTATCTCTATTCTTCTGAGATTTTGGGGAATCTGGAATTTTGCAAAATATATCAACGAATGGCACCTTCTAATGTCGATGTGTTTAAGAGAAGGTGGCAGACCAACATCTGGAAAAGAAACTAGAGATGAACATTCGTATATGCGAAGCTCTTGAAGAGACGACAGCTGATTTAACCCTTTTGGTAGCTTCAAAAGATTTTCGCACTTTTTTAACTCCAGACATTCAAGCTTGCATTCCAATATTTCCAATTGCAGCAACTCCTCTGCTTCTTCTCCCAATTCTTCAACTAGGGCAGAGTTGTCTTCAATTTCCAAACGGCCAAGACAAGTCAACCGCTGCAATAATCTACCCTCATTCTTCAATGACGACATCAGCTTCTCACATCCATTAATCTTCAAATCTCTAACCTTGCTTAATCCCTTCCTCAACAATTCCCCTGTTTGCAGAGACATCACCTCCGAAATGTTTGAAAGGCACAAGGACTCTAATAACTCAAACTCAACCTTAGCATCTGTATGCACCAATACTTTACAACCGTCAATGTTTAATTGACGAAGTTGTTTGTAGTTGGCAATCGAAACCACCAATTCCTCACATTCAACAATTTCAAGTTTGGCTAACAAATCGAGGTTCTCTGGCAGCTTACCTTCCAACTTAGAACATTCTTTGATTGAAAGCCTTTTCAGGCAAGGGAAAACACCACTTCCGTGATCCCGTTGGAAGGGAAGCCACACCTTCCAATGCTGCATATCCACAAACTCGAGAATCTCTAACAGAGGAAAAGCCAAGACACACTCGCCATAAAACTCAGCACCAACACTTTCCACTGCATTCATTCCGCTAATATAAAGCTCTTTGAGTTGAGGCAATTGTCCGAGAGGTGGCAACGATAAACAATTGTTACATTCCTCTAAGCGCACAAGCACCATATTAGAGAAGAAAGAACCTCCAACCCATGATGAAAATTCCTTTCCGGCGTAACTCTTGATAGTGAACTCCTTGAGCTTTGTATGAGGATGTAACATGTCGAGCACAGTGGATTCCATTTCTCTTGTGTTGCTTGAATGAGACCATTCTAGAACCAACGAATCAAGCCTCTCCTTGCATTTCAAGTTGGCCCTCCTGGCATCCTCGACATCAATCACATTCTCCAATTTTGAGAGGCACAATGTCCCTCGGAGATGCAATAGGGGCCCTATCTCTCTTATCCCAGATTGATCACTACCTTCGCTCGCCACAAAAAGAGGCAGTGATTGTAGATTTGTCAATCGACCTAGTTGCGAAGGCATTCCTTCCAACGAATATGCACCTGAGTTGTTGAGATGGCGCAACTGAATTAGATTGCTCAAGTCCACAGGCAATGACTTCAATTCATAACAACCTTCCAATATCAACGTATAAGTCAGTTGCATTGATTTTCACATCAAATGGTACGCTGAGTTTCACAGATAAGGCAGTGTTACATATAGTTGAATATTGTACTACTGACGTCACTTGAAAAGCAATAACTTGCACCTAAGAGAACCGCAAATAATACAATGCCATTGGCTGACTCATGTATATATCAAATCATTAGAGAAAGAAACGAGACAACAGTTAAATGAGAAAAAAATCTTACAGACGAAGGCCCGCCAGTGCCAGGATCCACTCCTCCTCCATGCCTGATATTAAGATCAACCTTTCCTGGTGACTCTGGTTTTCCACCTGTCTTCTTCTCATCCCTAGCCTTGTTAAAGATCACAGTAAACCCCTCAGCCGAAGAAGGATCATTGACGTCCCATTCTCCAAATTTTGGGAGTGTGATAGGAGCATATTCATGCGACTTAAATGGCTTGTTCTCGTGCATTTACGTTATGTTTCTTTAGTTATTTTAGTCCTTTATGCTTCTTTTGTGTGTTTTCAGGTTCTAAGGGCAAAGTATGCAAAATGGTGCATTTTGGAGTAGTTTGGGGTGTTAAATGGATTGCATATACTTGAAGCCAAGTAGATGGACGAAATTGAAGACCAAAGGAGGCCCTTTGTACCAGAAATTCACACCAACACATCCCATTTCAGATTGCATTCCAATCATTCCAGCCAAGCCACATGCACTCCCTTTAATTTATTCAACCTAGCTGTCAAAGCACATGCACATTCACCCTAATCATTCACATACACAATTTGCCATCATTCACACATTGATTCCACATGCATTCCCTTCACAAATCAGCCACATGCACTTTGCCTTTCATCATTGCACCATAAATCAGCCACATGCACCCATAATCATTCAACCAACTTTGCACATGCTTTCATCATCATAACCTAGCTGTCATTACCCTTTAATCACATGCATAAATCAGCCACATGCATCTCCCATCACCATTTCAGATTTCCACCAAGTTCCTAGCTGTCATATTCCCTCCTTTTCACCTATAAATAAGCATCCATTGCAGCCACAATTCATTCATTCCCATTCATACACAATACACAACCATTCACGCCAGAAATTCATCCCCTCTCTATAACACATCCATACTTCACCATTCCTCATATTTTCTGCCCAAAAAGAAGCCTTGAGGTCCCCTACATCCATCCCTATCCTAAACACATCATTCTACACCATCCATAACTCCCCATCCCTCCAAACCTATCCTTAGACCTTGTGCTACAACGAAGAGGAAGAGAAGAGGGCCTAAACGTTCATACAATTCAAGTTTGAGTTGTTGGAATGTTTAGGCGTTTCTTTGATTTCAATGTTTAATTTCAATTCTCTTTGTTTTGTACGTATGAGGAACTAAACCCCCCTTGGCTAGGGGGGGATTCGAAATATATGTTTATGCTTGCATTTTGATTTGATTACTTCTAATTGCGTTTCATAAGTTGTGAATTCAATTTGTTTAACTATTTGATTGATAACCTATTTATGTATGCTTATTGAGAGTTCACGTTTAATTTTCATGCATGAATTTGACGCTAGAATATAAGTGAGTTTCACGTAATAGTTATGAACTTATATTCACAAGTAGTGGAGGTTGCTTATAAACAATCGCGTTAAACATATTCTTGGCATAAGTTTCATGCAATCATAGTAACGAATGCCTCGTCAACACTTATAGTTTTCATGTTGCTTAATGATTCTTGCTTGTATCTCTATTATGCAATTCATGTAGGGAACTTGTGAGGAATGCTTTGGGTTGTCGTATGCAATCATCCAATTCATTAACTTAAGGAAAACTTGACGGTTAATTTAAGCGGACCTAATTAACCCGGGGCGTTGAGAATTCATGGTTTATTGAAATGCAATTGGAAATCTTTTTATTATGCAAGTGTAACATGTGTGGAGATGAACCCCTTAGCTAGCAATCCATCACATTCATACTTACAATCTGTTTTAATTAGAATCTGTGCAATTAGTTTAATTTCGTCCAAAACTCAATCCCCCCTTGCTTTAGTGTCCAACTTAGTTAGAAAGTGTCTTAGTTTGTGTTTCTAAGTGTTTTGATTCATTTTATTACCCAATTTCGTCCAAAGTAGTCAAAGTGCTCAAAACTGCCCAGAAAGTGTTTTTAAGGCAGTTTTGAGTGTTTTGGGTGCTGTTTGAGTCTTTTGGTTTGTTTTAGTGTTTTAAATGTTTAGTTTTGCATTCTTTGAGTCTAGTTTAGTGTTTTAAACTTTATTTTACGTTTTTGAGTCAGTTTCCAAGTGATTTTGCAATCCCTCCTAATCCCCGGTTAAGAACGATCCCTACTTATACTTATACTACAATTGATAAAAAGAGGGTTTAATTTGTGTGCGTATAATTCTCGCATCAGAGTGGCCTGCCTTTTTCCTGTTAGAATTCAGTAATATATTCTCATTGTTATTCAGCATAGCAAGGCAAAGGGCACCCAAGTAATAAGTTTACAAATCTAATGATTGCGAAGCAATTACATATTCTCTTAACTACAAAAACAAAAGTATAGACAAGCACTCTGTTATATCCCGAACCTATCTAGGTTGTCTTCAAGCTTACAGGTACTGGCCCCATATACCTAAAAACGTATTCCAATATCATACCACTAGTCTTTACATGCCAAACACCAATCTAACAATTCTAACTTGGTCTCAACCTTGGGCCTAGTGCTATATCGTTTCAACTTTCATAAAAACTTCGGTAAGGATCTGAGTCCGAATATAAGTGCTTACAAACTTTCTATTGGTAGTAAGTTTTTGCGACACTGAGTTGAAGTCCTAACTCTTGTTCAGTGCTGCATCATTTGGATAATCCTAGACATAGAGTAAAATAACAGAGGGATTTCCTCCCTCATTGTTGTGGTAGGAATCACTCAAAGACAATGGGAACCACTCCAATTCATAATAGCATTTCACTGAGTTCAGCACTGTAATGGAAAAACGCAAGAATATACAAACATAAAGCAACCAGAACACCATGGAGCTAATGTCCTATGAAAAGGATAGAAAATAGATATCATACGGGAAGGAAGAAGCTCAGCAAAGGCAACTGAAACACAACTATTTAGACAACATAAATCCATTTTCATGAAGCACTTAGCACAGATGTCGAAAGATACACCAATTGACTGAAATACGAAAAAGGATAAAGAACTCTAACCTACCCCGACGACATAAGAACCCAATTAAAAAAAAATCTATTTAGCCCTAAATGAAATCCTTGTTTTGGGCAAGGTAATAACAACAAAACCTCTTCATCCAGCTAGTTTATGCATTCAAAGTCGGGATGAAGATCACACACATACATACAGAACCATACAAACACATGACCATGAAAACTTAGGAATCACGCGATGCCATTAATATACTAAGCATTAAAAGTAAATACAGAAACCAGTCATAAACACCATCAGGAAGCAATTTGTATAAAGATTATATTCCCCACTCAAACAACGAAAGATAATAAAAAACCAACAATACCTTTTATTCTATTACAATTCGAGCATCCAACCCGAAACCAATTGGCAACGGGTGGAGACGCCCGAGATCTTTCAAACTATTTACGTAACACTTCAATTCCCGACATGGGATTCACACTGTCGAAACAATACCTGCTCCAAGAAGCAATATACTCTCAAAAATTTCAACTTACTAACTTTGTAATAAACACAAAGAAAACTTGTCATTTTCTCACTTACCCTTTTCTGTTCATTTTCATTTTGACCATATTCCTAATCAAACAAAACCATAAATCAAACTGAAAAACTGTAATCTGCTCCTCTGAAGAATCCAAATTTTGCATCAAGTATATGTATTTACTTTAATAATGATAAAAACATAAAAATTAAAACTAAAAACATGAATTTTGCTAAGAAATTAATGAGAATTACACTCAAGTCAATACAAATTAACGAATAAATCTAACTGAATTAGAGCTCAACCCAATCAAAAACCTAGCAAACAAGCATCGCAAAGATTAAATTTAAACAAAAACCAAATAAAGCCATACAAAAGATTAAGAATTTATATTCGGATTGAAGAAAGAGATTACGTACCGACATGAATTCAATCAAAGAAGAAAGAACTTTTTTATTTTCCGGGAAAATGAAATGACTCGGAAAGCACAGAGAGAGAGAGAGAGAGAGACGTTGGGCCAGAAATGGGCCTAAATCGCATTGTGAAATCTGGGAAAGAATACGAGGCTTTAACGGTTTTTGTTTCGGTTTGAACGGCATTATTTTGCTGACGGGAACGGAAAGATGATTTGTATCGCCGTTAAGTCAGCGTCAGGCCTGACGTGGTTTGTGCGTTTGGAATAAAATTGAGACTCCAATAAAAAAATGGAAAATTGCACAATCACTATCCTACATTAAATCCATGAATAAAATCGAACCAGCTTATTCAAGTTTTAGTACTGATGTATTACTACGCTTAATTTTTCTTAGAACTCAGTTAAAATGTATAATTGTTATCAATTTATCACTTGTCAATTAGATAAATAGTGCACTTTTAATAAATGACGAAAGTTTGGTATAAAGATTTGATTGACCAAAATTCTTTGGCACGTATTTTGTACTTTTAGGAAGACAAGTCATAGTAAAGGAAGTCATTTAGTGGTCATCATTCCACATTGAGAAACTAATTCCCACATAAAAAAATAGTCAAGTTAGCATATCGAAAGCTAACGCAACTTTTCGAGAGTCCAATCATCATTTAGATGCTAGAGACAACACAACTTGAGCAACGAGCCCCTTGCATTTCCATTTCTTTGTTGATTGCTTATTCTCGATGCATTAAATAAAAGAGAGTTTTAACGATAAGCTTACGGTACTGTTCATTTTAACGAAAAATCACATTTTTACACTAAAAAGTCAAACTTGATACTATTCATTTTACCCTTTATTTTGTCGTTATTGTTAAAACTCAAAGTTTTCAAATTATTTTCTTTAGTTTTCCTTAAATAAAATGCATTACTAGCTCATAAGTTAAAATTTGCTAAAATAAATTAAAAGATTCGGTTTAAGTGGCCTGGTTAAAATCTTGCTGGGAGAAAACTGAATGGGAAAAACTCCAAACTTAGGAGAAAGAGTAGCACATTTATAAAGTTATAATACAAATCAGTTTAAAAGGGACCAAGCAAACACAGCAATCGATTACCCCCAAAAAAAAATGCAAATATAGGAATCCGGGAGAAGAAACGTCGGCCGAGAAATATTGTGGATTACTTTACTTTACAAGAATAAACATGATTATTAATAATAATAATATTAATATTAAAACATTCCTCGAGAAAATGATACCTGGACCATCAGCTTCAAATCAGCTTCCAATCTATCCTTATGCAAGGGATGTGGGATATTTTGTGCCAGTAGCGTCCTTTTCCTGGTTGGCATCTCTCTTTTAGCACTGGACACCTATGGATGACAAGTTTCTCTAGTGAAGGAGGCAGACCCTCCTCTGGAATGGATGCTAGCTTTGGACAATCCCAGAGTTGCAGAGATTGAAGGGAGGTGAGGAATTGAAAGCCCTTGCTGCTCAGTTTCTTCAGATTCGGAAAGCCTTCTATTGAGAGGTTAGTGAGAGATTTGGGGAAAAGCGTCTCCGTCCGTACCATGTCGGGTGGAAACGACACCGTATCCGGGTCTTCACCATTGATTTCCAAGTATGCAAGAGAGGTGAGTCTGTGCAACCCCCACTCCAACTCCCACAATGACTTACAGCTCTTGACCTTCCAAATTACAAGCAACGTGAGGTTGGGAGGAAAAGTCAAACCTTCACGGTAGTGGATCCTCAATTCCTCAAGAGAGTTGAGATTGTGCATACCTTCGGGCAACGCCTCCAATTTCTCGCATTCATAGATCTCCATCTCTCTCAGGTTGGAGGGTCTTCTCCCCCCACTCAGTCTCGGGATGGAAACAAGACTTCCACAGTTCCTAATAATTAGAGTTTGAAGATTGCTGAGGTGGCATAAGCCATCCGGTAAGGATTTCAGATTTTGGCAATTCCAGATCATAATACGTTCAAGGCAGTGATTGGTGTTGTCGCTGAAGAACCCGTTCGGTGCTATTAAACCCAGTCGTTCACATTCCTCCTCATCTACTAGTGATTTCAAACTTTTGCAATTTCCTATAATTATTCTTCTGAGATTTTGGGGAATCTGGAATTTTGCAAAATATATCAATGAATGACACTCTCTAATGTCGATGTCTTTAAGAGAAGGTGGCAGACCAACATCTGGAAAAGAAACTAAACGTGAACATTCGTGTATGCGAAGCTCTTGAAGAGACGACAGCTGATTTAACCCTTTTGGTAGCTTCAAAAGATTTTCGCACTTTTTAAACTCCAGACATTCAAGCTTGCATTCCAATATTTCCAATTGCAGCAACTCCTCTGCTTCTTCTCCCAATTCTTCAACTAGGGCAGAGTTGTCTTCAATTTCCAAACGGCCAAGACAAGTCAACAGCTGCAATAATCTACCCTCATTCTTCAATGACGACATCAGCTTCTCACATCCATTAATCTTCAAATCTCTAACCTTGCTTAATCCCTTCCTCAACAATTCCCCTGTTTGCAGAGACATCACCTCCGAAATGTTTGAAAGGCACAAGGACTCTAATAACTCAAACTCAACCTTAGCATCTGTATGCACGAATACTTTACAACCCTTAATATTTAATTGACGAAGTTGTTTGTAGTTGGCAATCGAAACCGCCAATTCCTCACATTCAACAATTTCAAGTTCGGCTAACAAATCGAGGTTCTCTGGCAGCTTACCTTCCAAATGGGAACATTTTTCGATTGAAAGCCTTTTCAGGCAAGGGAAAACACCACTTCCGTGATCCAGTTGGAAAGGAAGCCACACCTTCCAATGCTGCATATCCACAAACTCGAGAATCTCTAACAGCGGAAAAGCCAAGACACACTCGCCATAAAACTCATGACCAACACTTTCCACTGCATTCATTCCTCTAATATAAAGCTCTTTGAGATGAGGCAATTGTCCGAGAGGTGGCAACGATAAACAATTGTTACATTCCTCTAAGCGCACAAGCACCATATTAGAGAAGAAAGAACCTCCAACCCATGATGAAAATTCCTTGCCGGCGTACCTCTTGATGGTGAGCTCCTTGATCTTTGTATGAGGCTGCAACATGTCAAGCACAGCGGATTCTGTTTCTCTCGTGCCCCTTGAACGAGACCATTCTAGGACCAACGAATCAAGCCTCTCCTTGCATTTCAAGTTGGCCGTCCTGGCATCCTCGACATCAGTCACATTCTCCAATCTTGAGAGGCACAATGTCCCTCGGAGATGCAATAGGGGCCCTATCTCTCTTATCCCTGACTGATCACTACCTTCGCTCGCCACAAAAAGAGGCAGTGATTGTAGATTCGTCAATTGACCTAGTTGCAAAGGCATTCCTTCCAACGAATATGCACCTGAGTTGTTGAGATGGCGCAACTTAATTAGATTGCTCAAGTCCGCATGCAATGAGTTCAATTCATGACAACCTTCCAAAATCAATGTTTGCAAGTAGTAAAGAGTGCTTATTGATTTGGGCAAACTGGTTATCAATGTGTAGGATAGGTCAAGATACTGTAACAACCTCAAATCACCGATTGACTTCGGCAGCTCAGTTATTTTGTAGCCATTGAAAGAGAGCACCCGCAAGTACTGCAATTTTGGCAATAAATCAAAGGTAACCTGACGAGACAAATTACGGCCCCAACTGGAATCTGAGAGTGAAAGTGGCAGGAATGTTCGCAAACGTTCAGCTTTTGGAAAGTCCTCAAATCTCATAACTCCATCAAATTGACCAGCAATGAAAGACGAATGGCGAGCCCTTCGAAAGCCAGTGCTTTGCAAGTTATCACCTTGCTTATCTTCCAATCTAAAACATATTTCACCTGCTGCCCATCGTGCTAAATCATTAACGAGGTCATGCATTACATATCGTGAATTGTTTTTGCTTGATTCTTGAAACAGCGACCTTGCTAATAGCTCTCGAAAGTAGTCGCGGCCCAAATCCTCCATTTGTTTATTGTCGTCATGTTTTTGTTGAATCAAATCCTCTGCCATCCACAAAAGGACGAGCTGCTTCTCCCCAAATTCATAGTCATTTGGAAGTATTGAGCAATAGGCAAAACACCTCTTCAAATGTGATGGAAGATAGTGATAGCTCAACTTTAGTACAGGAAGAAGGCCACTCTTATCTGCTAGATTCCATAATTTGTTGTCCAATATTTCTCCCCACTCTTCTTTTTCTTGGCGACGTAAAAGACCACCGAGAGTTCTTGCAGCTAATGGTAATCCACAACATTTTCCAACAATTTTCGTCCGAATTACCTCATAATTTACTGGTTTTCCGTTATTAATTTCCCCGAACGCGTGTCGCTCAAATATTTCCATACAATCATCATCTGCCATACACTCCAAATTATGAACTCCAGCGGCTCCCGTAATCTTTGCAACATTCCTGTCACGGGTTGTCACAATTATCTTACTTCCTCCTGCTCCGACGCCAAAAGGGGATTGAAGTCTTGTCCAGAGATCGTATAGATCATAGTCATCTTTGTCCCAGATATCATCTAAAACAATTAAAAACTTTTTTCCTCTTAATTGCTCACTCAAATCATGCTGCATTTTACTAAACTCCTCCACTTGAACGGGTCGGGATGTGATTGATTCAAGAATTGCCTTTGTCACTCGCACCACATCGAAGTCATCGGACACAGATACCCAGACCTTGAGCTCAAAATCCTTCATGGCATCATCTTTGTTGTTGAATACAAGTTGAGCAAGTGTCGTCTTCCCAACTCCGGCCATGCCAACTATAGCAACTACACCAAAATTGACAGCACCTGCATGCTCGTATTTTCTTGACAACAATTCAATAATCTTCCCTTTGTCACCATCTCTTCCAACAAGAAGCTTTTCATCTAACACGTCTGAACTTGGTAGACTTCGCGATTCCTTAGCAGACGTCCCAGTATCTTTCAAGCCAAACTTGTCTTTCCGTTCAGATATGTCTTGCAACCGCTTCGTAATCTTCTTCATTTCGGAGTTCATATCAAAACTCAATTTAACTTTATAAAATGATCTCCGTATCTTCCTGCTTGGGCTGGCTTGATCACGTCCCTCTATCATGCGCTTCAACATTTGAGTGGCAAATTTGTCCAACATGTCTTCGATATCATAAGCCAGGTCTCTGAGATCATCCAGCCACAGTTTCACACCACCTTCAGTCAGTTGCCTTTCCTCAGCGTCGCTCAGCACCGCTCCAATTGTAGACAACGTGGTCCTCCACTTCTCCAGCTTCTGTCCGACGCCCCGGAAATTGCCCAAGTACTCAAGAATCTCGCGAGGGGTCAACCTGTCGAGCAGCAACTGTAGAAACGCCGCAAGAAAAACCTCTCCGAGTGCCATGTTAAGAGCGAGGATTACTCCGAGCAATCAACGAAAGACCGAACCGCTTTTGAGCAATATTGAGGTGCAGAACTGTACAAATTAAGTGAACAAACAAATGAATAAAAAGTGGTTCAAATAAAATGAAAAACAACTAATGTATTATTCAAATAAATAATAAGAACTTACATGGAAGTTCAAATCTAACTTTGCTTGTGATCAACAAATACAGACTCAACGAAGGGAAGATCAACGGTCAAAGACTTGTTCCTTGGAAATTTGGAAGCTTGACCCGTTGAGACTCAGAAATACTCACAACTGCACAAATTAAAATGATGAGAACTAATTATTGATGCCTGTGCAATTATATACAAATTTATAGTAAAAGTGAAATAATCAATTAATGGACTCCTAGTAAGCATTTCTAGAGGTGACAATTAATGGACTCCAATAAAAAATAAAATAAAAAACTTGATATTGCATGTATAAAGCACAATAAAACACACCACATAATATTACTTACTAGGAAAATGTTAGGAAGATCACGTATTTTTGTTCATATTTATGTACCATCTGATGTGGCAAGTAAGATATACATGTCACGTCAATTTATTATATAAATATGTGATTTTTCTAGCACTACCCTTTAAATAATAAAGCACAATAAAACATACTATATACGATTGCAAAAATCATATATTAGTATACATTGTTTTTCTTAAATTTTAACATGTTGAACAAATAAACGGGCAGTTAGTTCTAAAGGGTTTAGGGTTTAGGGTTTAGAGAGTTGAGGAGTTTGGGCTTAAGGCCCGGCCCAAGTATTGGGCCAAGGGCCCGTGTGACTTGGCCCGAAGGCCTGTGTAGTTACAAGGGTTGGGTGTAGGTTGTAGCGGGCCAAAGGCCCGAAGTTGGGACACGGCCCGCAGGGCCTGGGTTTGTTTCTCGCCGGGAAAAGGAGGCCGGAGCTTCCTAGCTCCGGACGACGCCACCCTAGTCTACGATTTAAGTGCCAAAACGAAGGTAGAGGTGAGAGGAAGAGATTGGTACCTGTTTCACGACGAGTGGTGGCCGGGAAGTGGCCGGATTTTCGCTGGAGAGTCACGGGGTTTCGCCGGAGATCTCCTGGGTTTCTGGGCTTCACCGAGCTTCACTGAGACGGGGAAGAGGGAGGGGAGATCCTCGCGAGCGTGAGGGTGGTGGTGGTGTTGCCGGGGTGCCACTTTGGGTGTGCGTGGGTGTGTGCGGGTTCGATCGGGGAGAGAGTCCGAGAGAGAGAGAGAGAGAGAGAGAATCTGAAAAGTGATGGTTGAGGATTTAAGGGAAAATCTGAAAAGTGATCCGGATGGGGCAAATGGATGGGGACTAAAATGTAAACTTCACGAACTTTTTAGGGAAACAAAAGAAATTACGATAATTTGGGGGTGGGGTTTTACAAAAAGTGCACAAATTATGTAGCTGGTTATTGCTGCGATAATTAGATGTTGAAAGACCATAACGAAGTCTCCTTCTTTCTGCCCAAAAGGAAAGTTAGATTCCTCTTTACCTCTCTCTTTAATTTTCGTGGGGTCATATTGTTTTAGGAATATGTTATTCACACACCTTATTTTCCTTCTTATACAATCTTTGATAATTTTTGTTTGTTGATCTTCTTCAATTCATCCGATCCGACGACCGAAAAATTAAAAAAATGTGTGAGAAGTAAAATAAGGTGTGTGAATATCGCATCCCTTGTTTTATCATTTTGATTGCTTTCTTATCTCCTACGTCTTACACGGTTATATTTTTTTTTTTCATTTGGAGAAAATTGTGGTAATAGTTTCTCAACTTTAACCAAATTATAATAATGATCTTTTAATTAAAAATTCATAATTATTTGTCTCTTAACTCATTGAAATATGCAGCTATAATCTTTATTTTTTCATGGGGTCATGTTGTTTTATCTTTTTAATTGCGTTCTTATCTCCTTTGTCCCACACGGTTATACTTTTTCTTTTCCTTTATACGAACGATTTTGGGAGATGAGGAACCAAACACGCAACTCAGTGTGGAGGAGTGATTGCTCGTAGACAACTAAGTTGCATTTCCTTGCAACACCGATTATTTTATTTTGAAAGGGTGATTGGTTCAATTTTATAGGCCATTGTAGATAATCTTGAGACTCAAACACCCTGAGCCACACAACACAAAGAAGAAGAAAATGATCCTGCAAAAAGTTACCATGGATTATTGTTTACCATCTTGTAGTTATACTACTTAATTAGTCACAGAGCCATATTTAGATCAATTGAAGATGAAGAGCAAGTTTTATTAGCATATAATTAATGGACATCTGGCTATTAAAGAAAGGAAACAAGTCAAACAACATTGAGCAAGTAATTTTAGATTTATGTCCTGCCGTGTGAATTTGCTTTTTACTAGTAAGTTGCCCAGCAACTTGACTTTTTCACTACCCAAAAGCTGAAAATGCATGAACCCGAATATGCTAGGAAAGTACAAAAACTAAATTAACACGATGCACATGGAGAGAAACTTAAACACAAATTGTATTGTTAACCCATGGTGTTATGATGACACCCCTACATATGTCTAGTCATTCCCTAAATATGGTCATTACCTGCCGAGAACTCTACCGGATGATTTACAAAAGATACCATATTCGTCGTTGATATATTTGAAGGAGTTATACAATTTAGGATTTAGTAAAGGGGTGTGATATTTATACATTCATTTTCACTTCTCATATACTTTTTTAATTTTTGGCCGTCATATTAGATAAATTGAAGTAGATCAAATGACAGAATTTAATAAGTAGTATGTGAGAAGTAAAAAAAAAGTGTAAGAACTAAAAATAGATGTGTAAATGGTAAGTCCCTTTAGTAAAATAGGTAGTTTACATGGAATTAGGTGTTGACTTGAAGGACTGCAACAAGTCTTCCTCTTTCGACGACAACTACTTTAGAGCTCTTCAATTTGCCATGACGATTACGTGTTGAAAGACTATAACAAGCCTTATCTTTCTGCCCATAAAGAAAGAAAGATTCCTCTTTTTTTTCTCCCTCTTTTTATTTTTAGTGGGGTCATATTGTTTTCTTTTTTATTGCTTTCTTATTGACAATATCCTACACGGTTATATTTTAAGAAAACTAATAAAAATAATTTAAAATGGTTGAATTTTAACGATAAAGATAAAATAAAAAGCAAAATAAATAGTACTAGATTTGACTTTTTAGTGTAAAAATATGATTTTTCGTTAAAATGAACAGTACCACGGGTTTTTCGTTAAAACTCCCTTATACTTATTCATTTCCTTTATATGAACAATTTTGGGGGGAACTGAAACTTCGGCTGGAAGAGTGACTGCTGGTAAACTTATAACTTTTAAAGTAGATCCGTGTTTTTAGCCGTTGGATCAAATTTTAAGGATACGTATTATTTGATAAGGAGGATTAAGTGGAATGGATCCGGAGAGAACCCCTTCCTTTTTGTGAGGGTGTTTGGTTCAATGTTTTTGTAGGCCATTGAAGATAATATAGAGAATCAATTTAAAACAGTAAAAGATTTTGAAACAACCTGAGCCACATAACACAAAGAAGAAGAACATGATCCTGCCAACACCAGATTTACAAAAGTTATCATGGATTATGCTTTACCATTTTGGAGTTATACTACTTAATTAGTCACAGATCTATATTAATTTATGATCCATTTGAAGATGAACAGCAAGTATTATTAGCATATAATTAACGAACAACTCGATGACTAGGAAGGGAAACAAATCAAACAACATTGAGCAAGATTTTCATGAAGTGAAATTACTAGCTTATTATGACAATTTTGTAGGTTAAGAGAGACCAATTAAGCTTGGTAAATTGAATTAGTGACAATGAATTTTAAACTTACGTCTTCGCCGTGTCAATCTGCTACCAACTTGACATTTTCACTATCCAAAAATTGAAAATGCACGAACCAGAACATGCTAGGAAAATAGAAAAACAAAGTGAACGCGATGTATGTGGAGAGAAACTTAAACGCGAAATTTTATTGTTCACCCATGAAGTCATGATGGCGCCCCAACATGCGTCTAGTCATTCCTCAAATGAATGGTTTACAGAAGATAACAAAAAAGGAATTTGAGTTCTTGTAGTCTCTAGGTCATATTGAACCATTCTCCATTGGGAATGATTGGAATTTCTAGTCTACATTACCCATCAAAATCATGGTTATTTATCATAATGCAAAAATAGTAATGCTTCTCCCTTGGCTCATGTATGCGTTTATAACGCAGTACAAGGAGGTTAGTCGAAACCTCGTTATTAAGATTGATTGTAAGGGTTAGGTGGTTGCGAACAGTTGGCTGGTCGGAAAACGCGGCAATTATATAATTATTTTGAATTATAATAGTATTTATAAAATTATTTTAGTTGATTTTTTCATTGGTACCTAAACTGAAAATTATGTTACTTAAACTAATCGTTGTATTGAAATTGGTATTTATAAGATCCCAATTCCCAAACACTTAAACAGCCTGAGCCACACAACTTGTTCTGATACCTAAACTGAAAATTATGTTACTTAAACTAATAGTTTTTGGAAGATGAGGAACCAAACACGCAATTTAGGGTGGAAGGGTGATTGGTCGTAAACAACTGAGTTGCCTTTCTTGCAATACCGATTATATTATTTTGAGAAGGTGATTGGCTCAAATTTTTAGGCCATTGTAGATAATGTTGAGACTCTCAAACAGCCTGAGCCACACAATTTGTTCTGATACCATAAAAAAGATTGAAGTTTCACCATAAAAATAATTGACAATAGGGAAAGTACCTCAACTACTTATTATAAGAACATACAAAGTCTCTCATTTCATTAAATATGAGATTTATTCTTAACAAAAAAATGACTGCTTGCGCCACTTAGTACTACGATCTAGCGATATTTCTCTTCACTTAGAAGTAGAGATCTTAGGTTCGAATCTCGTGGATGACGAATTTGATATCAAATTAAACTACTCATTGTGTGGCTCAGCCAAACTTATTTTATTCCTTAATATAAAAAATATTGATGTACTAAAAAAATTAAAAAATATCGATATACTAAAAAAATAAAAAATATCTGCTTGTAAACAACTAAACCTACAATCCCCTGCAACACCGATCATATTACTTTGGGAGGGTGATTGTTTCAATTGTTTGTAGGCCGTAGCAGATAATGTAGAGACAATCAATTTAAAATTGTAAAAGACTCTGAAAAAACCTGAGCCACACAACACAAAGAAGAAGAAAATGATCCTACCGACACTTGGTTTACCAAAGTTACCGTGGATTATGCTTTGCCATCTTGTAGACTTGTAGTCATGCTACTTAATTAGTAACAGAGCTGTATTGGATTATGAACCATTTGAAGATGAAGAGCAAGTTTTATTAGCATATAATTAATGAGCATCCAAATGTTTAAGAAAGAAAACAAGTCAAACAACATTGAGCAATATTTTCATGAGGTGAAATTACTAGCTTATTGTGTTAATTTTGAAGATTAAGATAGACGACTTAAGCTTGGTGACTGAATTAGTGACAAGTAATTTTAGACTTATGTATTCGTCATGTGATTTTCTTTTTCACTAATAAGTCAATATTCAAAAGCTAAAAATGCACGAAAAAGAACATGCTAGAAAGGTAGAAAAAACTAAGTTAACGTGATGTATGTGCAGAGAAACTTAAATCTGAAATTGTATTCTTAGCCACGATGTCATGATTGACCCATTCTCCCTTGGGAATGATTGGAAATTCTAGTCTGCAATATTCATAAAAAATCATGGTTATTTATCAGAATGCAAATAGTAATGCTCCTCCCTTTGGCTCATGTATGCGAACACAATGGAGTACAAGGAGGTTAGTGGAAATCTGGTTATTAAGATTGATTGTACGGGTAAGGTCGTTGGGAATACAGTTGCCCGGTCGAAAAAAAATGGCAATCGTATAATTATTTTGAATTCTATATAGTAATATTTGTAGATTTATTTTGGTTAACTTTTTCATTAGTATGTAAACTAAAAATCTTGTTACTTACACTGAAAGTTTTATTGGAATTGGTATTTAAAAGACCTCAAAACCTTCGTTTTTTTTAGTACTCTTTAATAAAAGGGGAAATAATAGTTTATTGCCATATCGATCATAAAAAGAAAAAAAAAAAAAGACGAAGCAATAGGTTAATATAGATTATTTTATCGTTCGTAAAAAAAATAAATAAATAAATTAGTTTGCCATTATTTTAACGAGGATAATGCTAGGGAGACCAAGTTATTCAAGTATTAATTAAAGTACTTGTTTTCTATTAGTGACATATCATTTTATTTACAAAATTTAGTTTAAAAATTTGTTCTCCTTGCTCTTACAAATAAAGTGGGTTGAAACTCAAGGGTTGCAGAGGAAAATAACCAAAAAAATTCTTTGAGAAAAAATAAAATAAAAAGGTATTGTTTTCGCTGCCTTCAATTGCACAAAATTTATGGTAATAGATAGTCTCTACTGAAATATTATTATTTTGATAGACCATGGGAGGAAAACTTATTGTAAAAGTTTCGTAACAAGAGAGATATAAATCTTATTAGAGCTATAAAACGGAGATATGCAATTTTCTTCTCAACCTATGGAGATGTGAGAATACTGAGAAGAAAGCACAATAAGAGATGAAAGGTTTGCAATTAAGCAAAGCAACGTTGATAGTTGGAGGGCAACTAGAAATTAAGGCTAGAACAAATAGATGATGCACTCAACATGTGGCACGAAAATATCAACGACATTTTCATAGAAACTCATTAAGTTAACTGTACATATCCATGAACCTTAGCAACATGTTGCGATAAGCAACTTTTTCTAGGACGGTAAATTAGTAGACAAACTGAAGGAAAAATGTTTACTCTTTATTTTTTCGTGGGGTCATGTTTTATTTTTTTTTAATTGCTTTCTTATCTTCCATGTCCTACACGGTTATACTTTTTATTTTCCTTTATATGAACGATTTTGGGAGATGAGGAACCGAACACGTAATTTAGGGTGGAAGGATGATTGCTCGTAAACAACTTAGTTGCATTTCTTGCAATACCGATTATGTTATAGGGGTATGATATCTACATTTTTTTTTCACTTCTCACACACTCTTATAAATTTCGGCCGTCGGATCGGATGGATTGAAGAATATCAAATGATATAAATTAACAAGAGATGTGTAAGAAGTAAAAATAGGTGTATGAATAGGGTTTAGCACACCCTATATTATAATGAGAGGGTGATTCGTTCAAATTTTTAGGCCATTGTAGATAATGTTGAGACAACAAATTTAAAATAGTAAAAGACTCAAACAGCCTGAGTGACACAACACAAAGAAGAAGAACTTGATCCTACAAAAAGTTACCATGGATTATTGTTTACCATCTTGTAGTTATGCTACTTAATTAGTCAGAGCTATATTAGATCAATTGAAGATGAAGAGCAAGTTTTATTAACATATAATTAATGAACATCTAGCTGTTAAAGAAAGGAAACAAGTCAAACAACAATGAGCAAGATTTTCATGAAGTGAAATTACTAGTTTATTATGTTAAGTTTGAAGATTAAGAGAGACAAACTAAACTCGGTAGAATTGAATTAGTGACAAGTAATTTTAGACTTATGTATTGCCGTGTGAATCTGCTTTTTTGCTAATAAGTCTCCCAGCAACTTGATCCTTCTACTATCCAAAAGCTGAAAATGCACGAACCCGAACATGCTAGGAAAGTAGAAAAACTAAGGTAACGCGATATATGTGAAGAGAAATTTAAACTCAAATTGCATTGTTAACCCATGATGTCACGATAACGTCCTAACATGTGTCTAGTCATTTCTTAAATATGATCATTGCTTGTTGAGAGCTCTACCGGATGATTTACAGAAGATACCATATTCGCCCTTGATATATTTGAAGGAGTTATACAATTTAGGATTTAGTAAAGGGGTGTGATATTCACACACTTCTTTTACTTCTCACACATCCTTTTAATTTTCGACCGTCGGATCGGATAAATTGAAATATATCAAGGGATAAAAGTTAACAAAGAATGTATGAGAAGTAAAAATCTGAAATTGTATTCTTAGCCACGATGTCATGATTGACCCATTCTCCCTTGAGAATGATTGGAAATTCTAGTCTGCAATATTCATAAAAAATCATGGTTATTTATCAGAATGCAAATAGTAATGCTCCTCCCTTTGGCTCATGTATGCGCACACAATGGAGTACAAGGAGGTTAGTGGAAATCTGGTTATTAAGATTGACTGTACGGGTAAGGTCGTTGGGAATACAGTTGCCCGGTCGAAAAAAAATGGCAATCGTATAATTATTTTGAATTCTATATAGTAATCTTTGTAGATTTATTTTGGTTAACTTTTTCTTTAGTATGCAAACTAAAAATCTTGTTACTTACACTGAAAGTTTTATTGGAATTGGTATTTAAAAGACCTCAAAAACTTCGTTTACTCTTTAATAAATGGCAAAATAATAGTTTATTGCCCTATCGATCATAAAAAGAAAAAAAAAAGACAAAACAACAGGTTAATATAGATTATTTTATCATTCGTAAAAAATAAAAAAAAACAAAAAAAATTAGTTTGCCATTATTTTAAGGAGGATAATGCTAGGGAGACCAAGTTATTCAAGTATTAATTAAAGTACTTGTTTTCTATTGATGGCATATCATTTTATTTACAAAATTTAGTTTAAAAATTTGTTCTCCTTACTCTTACAAATAAAGTGGGTTGAAACTCAAGGGTTGCAGAGGAAAATAACCAAAAAAAATCTTTGAGAAAAAATAAAATAAAAAGGTATTGTTTTCGCTGCCTTCAATTGCACAAAATTTATGGTAATAGATAGTCTCTACTGAAATATTATTATTTTGATAGACCATGGGAGGAAAACTTATTGTAAAAGTTTCGTAACAAGAGAGATATAAATTTTATTAGAGCTATAAAACCGAGATATGCAATTTTCTTCTCAACCTATGGAGATGTGAGAAGAAAGCGCAATAAGAGATGAAAGGTTTGCAATTAAGCAAAGCAACGTTGATAGTTGGAGGGCAACTAGAAATTAAGGCTAGAACAAATAGATGATGCACTCAACATGTGGCACGAAAATATCAACAGCATTTTCATAGAAACTCATTAAGTTAACTGTACATATCCATGAACATTGGCAACATGTTGCGATAAGCAACTTTTTCTAGTACGGTAAATTAGTAGACAAACTGAAGGAAAAATGTTTACTCTTTATTTTTTTGTGGGGTCATGTTGTTTTATCTTTTTTTAATTGCTTTCTTATCTTCCATGTCCTACACGGTTATACTTTTTATTTTCCTTTATACAACGATTTTGGGAGATGAGGAACCGAACACGTAATTTAGGGTGGAAGGATGATTCCTCGTAAACAACTGAGTTGCTTTTTTTTTTTTGCAATACCGATTATATTATAGGGGTATGATATCTACATATTTTTTTTTACTTCTCACACACCTTTATAAATTTCGACCGTCGGATCAGATGGATTGAAGAAGATCAAATGATATAAATTAACAAGAGATGTGTAAGAAGTAAAAATGGGTGTATGGATAGCACACCCTATATTATATTGAGAGGGTGATTGGTTCAAATTTTTAGGCCATTGTAGATAATGTTGAGACAACAAATTTAAAATAGTAAAAGACTCAAACAGCCTGAGCCACACAACACAAAGAAGAACTTGATCCTACAAAAAGTTACCATGGATTATTGTTTACCATCTTGTAGCTATACTTAATTAGTCACAGAGCTATATTA
This sequence comes from Pyrus x bretschneideri, assembly GCF_019419815.1. Taxonomy (NCBI): domain Eukaryota; kingdom Viridiplantae; phylum Streptophyta; class Magnoliopsida; order Rosales; family Rosaceae; genus Pyrus; species Pyrus x bretschneideri. The sequence continues at coordinate 2,132,941 of NW_025999789.1, read as the reverse complement.
GATCAATTGAAGATGAAGAGCAAGTTTTATTAACATATAATTAATGAACATCTAGCTGTTAAAGAAAAGAAACAAGTCAAACAACATTGAGCAAGTGATTTTAGATTTATGTCCTGCCGTGTGAATTTGCTTTTTACTAATAAGTCTCCCAGCAACTTGACTTTTCCACTACCCAAAAGCTGAAAATGCACGAACCCGAAAATGCTAGGAAAGTACAAAAACTAAGTTAACACGATGTACGTGGAGAGAAACTTAAACATAAATTGTATTGTTAATCATGATGACACCCCTATATGTGTCTAGTCATTCCCTAAATATGGTCATTGTCTGCTGAGAGCTCTCTCGGATGGTTTATAGAATATACCATATTCGCCGTTGATATATTTGAAGGAGTTATACAATTTAGGATTTAGTAAAAGGGTGTGATATCCACACATCTCTTTTTACTTCTCACACACTTTTTTAATTTTCGACCGTTGGATCACATGAAATGAAGTAGATCAAATGACAAAAGTTAATAAGAGGTGTGTGAGAAGTAAAAATAGATGTATGGATAGCACATCCCTTTAATAAAACAGGTAGTTTAAATGGAATTTGAGTTTTTGCAGACTACTTTACAGATCAATTTGCTATGATAATTAGGTGTTGACTTGAAAGACTATAACAAGTCTTCCTCTTTCGACGACAACTACTTCACAACTCTTCAATTTGCTATGACGATTACGTGTTGAATATAACAAGCCTTCATCTTTCTGCCCATAAAGAAAGTTAGAATCCTCTTTTTTTTCTCTATCCTTAATTTTTGCGGGGTAATATTGTTCTCCTTTTTATCGCTTTCTTATCGCCAATGTCCTACACGGTTATACGAACGATTTTGGGGGAACCAAACGTGAAACTTCGGGTGGAAAGGTGACTGCTGGTAAACAACTGAGCTATATTCCCTTTCAACACCAATGATATTATTTTGTGAGGGTGTTTGGTTCAGTTTTTTGTAGGCCATTGTAGATAATATCGAGAATCAATTTAAAACAGTAAAAGACACTGAAACAACCTGAGCCAAACAACACCAAGAAGAAGAACATGATCCTGCCGACACCAGATTTACCAAAGTTATCATGGATTATGCTTTACCATTTTGGAGTTATACTACTTAATTAGTCACAGAGCTATATTAATTTATGCTCTGAAACTCTTATTTTACTGCCAAACCAGCATGTAAGGATTGCAGAGGAAGAGGATAAAAAATTCTTTGGGAAAAAAGAAAAGAAAAACGTACACATTGTTCTTGCTGCTTTCAGTTGAACACAAAATTTACAGTAATAAACTACTAGTCTCTACTAAAATATTATTATTTTGATAGACTTTAGGAGCAAAAATTATTGTAAAAGTCTCGTGACGAGAGAGACATAAATCTTATGAGCTAAAAAACTGAGATATGAAATTTTCTTCTCGTCCTATTTGGCATGAAAATATCACAAACAATTTCAAAGAAACTCAATAAAATAACTGTATATATCCATGAACATTGGCAACATGTTGTGATAAGCAACTTCTTCTTGGACTGTAAGTTAGCAGACAAACCGAAGGAAAAATGTTCATCTCTAGCCAGCATCCAGCAATGTCAGAATATCACAAGGCATCCCGGAGAAATCCCGAGTACACGCGACGTTTTTTTCTAGTCGAGGCTCGAAGTACAAGTACTAGCATTTCACTGAGTTCAACATTGTAATGAAAAACACGAGAATATACAAACATAGAGCAACCAGCACACCATGTCACCATGGAGCTAACATCCTATGAAAAAGGATAGAAAATAGATATCAGACAGGGAGGAAGAAGCTCAGAAAAGGCAATTGAAACACAACTATTTAGACAACATAAATCCATTTTTCACAAAGCACTTGGCCGACCACATAAGAACTCTAACCCAGTTAAAAGAAATCTATTTAGCCCTCAATGAAATCCTTGTTTTGGGCAAGGCAATAACAACAAAACCTCTCCATCCAGCTAGTTTATGCATTCAAAGTCGGGATGAAGATCGCACACATACATACAGAACCATACAAACACATGACCATGAAATCTTAGGAAGTACGCGATGCCATTAATATACTAAGCATTAAAAGTAAATACAGAAACCAGTCATAAACACCATCAAGAAGCAATTTGTATAAAGATTATATTCCCCACTCAAACAACGAACGACAAGAAAAAAACAACAATACCTTTTATTCTATTACAATTCGAGCATCCAACCCGAAACCAATTGGCAACGGATGGAGACGCCCGAAAAAAAAAGAATCTTGCTGGGAAAAAACTGAATGGGAAAAACTCTATACCTAGGAGAAAAGGTAGCACATTTATAAAGTTATAATACAAATCAGTGAAAAGGGACCAAGCAAACATACCAATTGTTTACCCAAAAATAAAAAATAAAAAAAAGCAAATATAGGAATCCATGAGAATAAACGTTGGCCGAGAAATATCCAAGTTGTCGCCTATTGAAGGCCTCCCAAAGCAGCCACTCCTCAACCCCCAAAACCTTGACCCAAACCAAATATTGTGGATTACTTTACTTTACAAGAATAAACATGATTATTAATAATAATAATATTAATATTAAAACATTCCTCGAGAAAATGATACCCGGACCATCATCTTCATATCTCGTTTCAATCTATCCATATGCAAGGGATGTGGGATATTTTGTGCCAGTAGCGTCCTTTTCCTGGTTGGCATCTCTCTTTTAGCACTGGACACCCATCGATCCAGAGTCTCTCTAGTGAAGGAGGCAGACCCTCCTCTGGAATGGATGCTAGCTTTGGACAATTGAAGAGCCGCAGAAATTGAAGGGAGGTGAGGAATTGAAAGCCCTTGCTGCTCAGTTTCTTCAGATTCGGGAAGCCTTCTATTGAGAGGCTAGTGAGAGATTTGGGGAAGAGCGTCTCCATCCGTACCATGTCGGGTGGAAACGACACCGTATCCGGGTCTTCACCACTTATCCACAAATTTCTAAGAGAGGTGAGTCTGTGCAACCCCCACTCCAACTCCCACAATGACTTACAGCTCTTGACCTTGCAAATTGAAAGCCACGTGAGGTTGGGAGGAAAAGTCAAACCTTCACGGTAGTCGATGGTCAATTCCTCAAGAGAGTTGAGATTGTGCATGTCTTCGGGCAACGCCTCCAATTTCTCGCAATCTCTGATAATGATCTCTCTCAGGTTGGAGGGTCTTCTCCCCCCACTCAGTCTCGGGATGGAAACAAGACTTCCACAGTACTCAATAATTAGAGTTTGAAGATTGCTGAGGTGGCATAAGCCATCCGGTAAGGATTTCAGATTTTCACACATACAGATCTCAATATATTCAAGGCAGTGATTGGTGTTGTCCCTGAAGAACCCGTTCGGTGCTATTAAACCCAGTCGTTCACATTCCTCCTCATCTACTAGTGATTTCAAACTTTTGCAATCACTTATAAATATTCTTCTGAGATTTTGGGGAATCTGGAATTTTGCAAAATATATCAACGAATGGCACTCTCTAATGTCGATGTCTTTAAGAGAAGGTGGCAGACCAACATCTGGAAAAGAAACTAGAGATGAACATTCATATATGCGAAGCTCTTGAAGAGACGACAGCTGATTTAACCCTTTTGGTAGCTTCAAAAGATTTTCGCACTTTTTTAACTCCAGACATTCAAGCTTGCACTCCAATATTTCCAATTGCAGCAACTCCTCTGCTTCTTCTCCCAATTCTTCAACTAGACGAGAGTTATCTTCAATTTCCAAACGGCCAAGACTAGTCAACCGCTGCAATAATCTACCCTCATTCTTCCATGAAGATGTCAGCTTCTCACATCCATTAATCTTCAAATCTCTAACCTTCTTTAATCCCTTCCTGAACAATTCCCCTGCTTCCAGAGACATCACCTCCGAAATGTTTGAAAGCCACAAGGACTCTAATAACTCAAACTCAACCTTAGCATCTGTATGTTTCAACACTTTACAACCGTCAATGTTTATTTGACGAAGTTGTTTGTAGTTGGCAATCGAAACCACCAATTCCTCACATTCAACAATTTCAAGTTTGGCTAACAAATCGAGCTTCTCTGGCAGCTTGCCTTCCAACTTATAACATTTTTTGATTGAAAGCCTTTTCAGGCAAGGGAAAACACCACTTCCGTGATCCAGTTGGAAAGGAAGCCACACCTTCCAATGCTGCATACGCACAAACTCGAGAATCTCTAACAGCGGAAAAGCCAAGACACACTCGCCATAAAACTCAGCACCAACACTTTCCACTGCATTCATTCCTCTAATATAAAGCTCTTTGAGTTGAGGCAATTGTCCGAGAGGTGGCAACGATAAACAATTGTTACATTCCTCTAAGCACACAAGCACCATATTAGAGAAGAAGGAACCTCCAACCCATGATGAAAATTCCTTGCCGGCATAACTCTTGATGGTGAGCTCCTTGATCTTTGTATGAGGCTGCAACATGTCAAGCATAGCGGATTCAGTTTCTCCTGTGTCGCTTGAATGAGACCATTCTAGGACCAACGAATCAAGCCTCTCCTTGCATTTCAAGTTGGCCCTCCTGGCATCCTCGACATCGGTCACATTCTCCAATCTTGAGAGGCGCAATGTCCCTCGGAGCTGTGATAGGCGCCCTATCTCTCTTATCCCAGATTGATCACTACCTTCGCTCGCCACAAAAAGAGGCAGTGATTGTAGATTCGTCAATCGACCTAGTTGCGAAGGCATTCCTTCCAACGAAGATGCACCTGAGTTGTTGAGATGGCGCAACTTAATTAGATTGCTCAAGTCCACAGGCAATGACTTCAATTTATAACAACCTTCCAATATCAACGTTTGCAAGTTGTAAAGAGTGCTTGTTGATTTAGGCAAACTGGATATCAATGTGTAGGATAGGTCAAGATACTGTAACAACCTCAAATCACCGATTGACTTTGGCAGCTCAGTTATTTCGTAGCCATTGAAAGAGAGCACTCGTAAGTATTGCAACTGTGGTAATAACTCAAAAGTAACCTTACGAGACAAATATTTGTACCATCCCCAGGAATCTGAAAGTGAAAGTGGCAGGAATGTTCGCAAACGTTCAGCTTTTGGAAAGTCCTCAAATCTCATAACTCCATCAAATAGACCAGCAATGAAAGACGAATGGCGAGCCCTTCGAAAGCAAGTGCTTTGCAAGTTATCACCTTGCTTATCTTCCAATCTAAAACATATTTCACCTGCTGCCCATCGTGCTAAATCATTAACGAGGTCATGCATTACATATCGTGAATTGTTTTTGCTTGATTCTTGAAACAGCGACCTTGCTAATAGCTCTCGAAAGTAGTCGCGGCCCAAATCCTCCATTTGTTTATTGTCGTCATGTTTTTGTTGAATCAAACCCTCTGCCATCCACAAAAGGACGAGCTGCTTCTCCCCAAATTCATAGTCATTTGGAAGTATTGAGCAATAGGCAAAACACCTCTTCAAATGTGATGGAAGATAGTGATAGCTCAACTTTAGTACAGGAAGAAGGCCACTCTTATCTGCTAGATTCCATAATTTGTTGTCCAATATTTCTCCCCACTCTTCTTTTTCTTGGCGACGTAAAAGACCACCGAGAGTTCTTGCAGCTAATGGTAATCCACAACATTTTCCAACAATTTTCGTCCGAATTACCTCATAATTTACTGGTTTTCCGTTATTAATTTCCCCGAACGCGTGTCGCTCAAATATTTCCATACAATCATCATCTGCCATACACTCCAAATTATGAACTCCAGCGGCTCCCGTAATCTTTGCAACATTCCTGTCACGGGTTGTCACAATTATCTTGCTTCCTCCTGCTCCGACGCCAAAAGGGGATTTAAGTCTTGTCCAGAGATCGTATAGATCATAGTCATCTTTGTCCCAGATATCATCTAAAACAATTAAAAACTTTTTTCCTCTTAATTGCCCACTCAAATCATGCTGCATTTTACTAAACTCCTCCACTTTAACGGGTCGGGATGTGATTGATTCAAGAATTGCCTTTGTCACTCGCACCACATCAAAGTCATCGGACACAGATACCCAGATCTTGAGCTCAAAATCCTTCATGCCATCACCTTTGTTGTTGAATACAAGTTGAGCAACTGTCGTCTTCCCAACTCCAGCCATGCCAACTATAGCAACTACACCAAAATTGACAGCACCTGCATGCTCGTATTTGCTTGACAACAATTCAATAATTTTCCCTTTGTCACCATCTCTTCCAACAAGAAGCTTTTCATCTAACACGTCTGAACTTGGTAGACTTCGCGATTCCTTAGCAGATGTCCCAGTATCTTTCAAACCAAACTCAACTTTCCGTGCAGATATGTCTTGCAACCGCTCCGTAATCTTCTTCATTTCGGAGTTCATATCCCAATTGAATTTAATTTTGAAAAGTGAGTTCCGCACCTTGTTGCTCGCGCTGACATGTCCCTCTATCATACGCTTCAACATTTGAGTGGCAAATTTGTCCAACATGTCTTCGACATCATAAGCCAGGTCTCTGAGATCATCGAGCCACAGTTTTACAAGATGGTCAGTCAGTTGTCTTTCCTCGGCGTCACTCAGCACCGCTGCGATTGTAGATAACGTGGCCCTCCACTTGTCCAGCTTCTTTCCAACGCCCCGGAAGTTTCCAAAATAGTTGAGAACCTCGCGACGAGTCAACCTGTCGAGCAGCAACTGTAGAAACGCCGCAAGAAAAACCTCTCCGAGTGCCATGTTAAGAGCGAAGAGAACTCCAAGCAGTCGAAGAAATAGTGAACGAACCGTCCTTGAGCAATATTGAGGTGCACAACTGCACAAATTAAGTGAAGAAACAAATGAATAAAAAGTAGTTCAAGTAAAATGAAAAAACAACTAATGTATTATTCAGTTGACCATTAAGAAATTACATTGGAAGTTAAATCTGACTCCGTTCGGGAAGAGTAACAGTCAAAAACTAGTTTCTTGGAAAGTTGGAAGCTTGATCTGTTGGGGCTCAGAAATAGTCACAACTGCACAAATTAAAATGATGACAACCTGGTAAGCATTTCTAGAGGTGACAACCTGGGACTAGAGATGGCAACAGGATGGATTCAGATCAAGGTTGTCTACATCATAACCATCTCGCCAGGTATACAGTCCCTAATATAGTACTACCAAGTACTCTAATAACTTGATATTGTATGTTCCAATAAAAAATAAATATGAGATGACATATATGGTATGTTTCATTTTGCTTTATTACTTAAAGAGTAATGCTAGAAAAACCACATGTTTATACTATATTCGTGTATAAATATGAAATGATAAACTAATATAGTATAAATATGTGGTTTTTCTAGCATTACTCTTTTAAGTAAAAAACCACAATAAAACATACCATATATGATTGCAAAAATCATATATTAGTATACATTATTTTTCTTAAATTTTAACATGTTGAACAAATAAATGGGCAGTTTTGGGATTACCTTGCAATCCTACGTTTCAAGACTTGAACTTGCACGAATATTGGACATGATCTGTAGCAAGAAGCTGTTTCATGGGAGTCAATCAGGTCATGAGGGCACTTGTTTGCACTTATGAACAACAAATCCAGACTGAACGATGGAATAATTAAGCCTGAAAAGTGCACAAATTATATAGCTGGTTATTGATGAAATAATTAATTAAAAAACATACAAACTTGAAGAAAAATGAAATAAATAAATAATGGATTTGGCATATATAGTTGCAACAGGAACTTACTGCGTTGGAGTTTTCAGATGATGATGAAGATGAAGGGACTTGTTTCCATAGATCATTAAAATCCACAGATCTGGACTGCTTTGGATCTCTTCAATTTGCTGCAATAATTAGGTGTTGAAAGACCATAACGAAGTCGTCTTCTTTCTGCCCAAAAGGAAAGTTAGATTCCTCTTTTTCCTCTCTTTATTTTTCGTGGGGTCATATTATTTTATCATTTTGATTGCTTTCTTATCTCCTATGTCCTACACAGGTGTATTTTTTTTTTCAGTTTGAGAAAATTATGGCAATTGTTTTTTATCTTTAACCTAATTAGATTAATAATCCTTCAATTTAAAATTTATGATTATTGATCTCTTAACTCATCAGAATATGCAACTATGGTTCTTTTCGTCAACATCGCTAAAATTTTCGTCAAAATAAGTCACGTGTAGACCCCAAACGGTCGTCGTGCCAGCACTGGGCCTAGGCCGGCCCTATTTCTCATAGATGGGTTGAATATTATGAAGGTGTTAGCCCAAGTGAGTGTATCATCTGCAACTGTAAGGAACACCAGCCCAATACAAATGCCAACCACACGAGTTAATTCGTTCATCTTGGGAACAATTGGAAATTCTAGCTTGCAGTACAAATCAAAAGCATGGTTGTCAAAATGCAGATAGTAATGCTCATCCCTTGGCTCGTCTTTGCGAACATTGCGACATTTCCGGAAAGAATAGCTCTAGGAACACAGTGGAGTAGGAGGAGGTGAGTGCCAAACTGGTTATTAGGATCAATTGTACGGCTGAGGTGGGGTGGACGTGGAAGTGTAGAGGTGAAAACGAGAATGCAACAACGCTTCCATTTTCTTCATGAAGAATCCAATTTCTTGTGGAAGAGCATTTAGAAGTACTTATCGAAGAACCTTGTCCCAAAAGTACTGAAAAAATGTTTTTATAATCCTAACGTCATTGTACGTTGCCTAAAGCATCCAAAAGCAATATCGAACGAGCCCTTCCTTTCTTATCCCTTCTTTACTCTATATTTCAAAGCAAATGTCAATGGAAAATCAAGCATTTTTGCTCCATTCGTGAAACCTAATAAATTTTCAAGTGTGGAGCTTTTTTAAGTATAATTTTCTAGAACATTCAAAGAAAAATTACAGAAAATCATGGCAAAAAGCCTTATGGATGGTGTCGTGCATACGTCAGTCAGGCAAATTGGCCAAAATATTCCTCCTTGCATACTGCATTGTCGAAAAATGGTTACGAACCCGGAAAATCACAAGGACTTTCAAGAACGAGTACGTAACTGTTACAGTATCCTAAGCTAATCACGCATTGCCATTAGCGAATGTCAAAACACGGTTTGGCTTAGGATACTGCCCAAGCCAGACGAGTTTCTCTCGCAAGAACCACGAACTAGAGGGCATGTCAGCATGTCCGAGTGCACAAATAAAATTGAAGAGCTAAATTGGAATCACCTTCTCGCCTTTAAATAAATTGAAACCCAAAAGAAACCATCTGGAATTACTTATACATATATATGTTCCTAGGCTTATTACCAAACATTCAGGTAGGAGAAAGTGAAAACTGACTAATCTAAAACAGATATCTAATATGAACACCAAAACAGATTTTCTATCCACATCCATCTGTACCGAATCCCCAATTTTCCGACATGTAAAGAATCCGCTAAAGAATTTCTAAGATTCCAATCCATTGTCACCGAGGAGCTTGCCGGCCTCCCGTCAATAGATAACGCTTTCGGAATTCTTTACAAAATCCACCATCGGTTTCCTCAGAAGTTGCTGTAATTCTGGAAGACAAAATTCAGAACCGGTTCTTTCACCTGCGCAAAGAATGGTGGAGAATAAGAGAGAAACAAACGAATTACAATTTAAGTTGATTTCAGAAAAGATTAACCAAGGTTTTCGAAATAAGGAAGGACAAAAGATGTCGAACTGACATGTACATGCTAACTATACGACCGATGACTGGAATGCTGGGGAAATATCTGCTGAGATTCTTTCTGTCAACCAAAGCCAAATCCTTCACTAGCTTCATGAATAGCAAGTATCAATCGTTCGTGAAGCTGTTCTTTGGTGGTGTACTCAGGAAGGTCAAGCTGGTTAAAGCTGAAAAAGACATAGAACTGCATTAGAAACATCGAGCTTGACGAGAATGTGAAGGGGACAAAGAAACTAACATTTTTGGAAAGACAGGGCCAAAGCAAATTATGTTTACACTAACCATGTATGAGCAGAAGGTAGTCTGTCAGGAGCTCCATAAGCCTTGTGGATCTGAAATTTCTGAGGACCAGAGATACCTTGCAAAGCCCTGAAACCTTCCAATGGAACCTGAAAGTCACAAATATGTTAGTTTTACCGAGTACCAAAATTTGCCCCCACATACGCATCATGTTGCAAGCATACATTTAAATCATTAGCTACGCATGCCATCTCCAATCATTATACAATGGCAAAGTTCAATGAGACAACATGCGCATTGTCAAAAACCATGTTCACAGGAAATGAAATTGACAAATGATATCAAGGTAAATCAACGCAAGTCACACTTCCAACGGACCCTGTGAAAAAACAAAAATGAAATTGACAAATGATATCAAGGTAAAATCAACGTAGGTCACACTTCCAACGGACCCTGTGAAAAAAGTTATGAACATTGTAAAGGGAGGGGTTGGGTTGTTGGGAAAAAGGGATGGAACAAGGGAAAAGAGGGGTCGCATACACTCAGAAAGTACAAAAGCACATACAAAATCCCTTTTAGTCGTGAACCAGCGGATATGGAGAAGTATATATACTATTTTCATATTTCTTTTGTAGTACAAACAGTTACCTTTGATGTTCCAGTCACAAATTGCAGTAGTCTTGCCATGTCCTCCTTGTCGAAACTTTCAACCACGTCCCAGAACCATTTAACAACATCAGATGATGATGTGTAGCCAGTGTACTCGGTATTGGCCTTCAAATCAGCCACTGTAAGGACAATGCCACCATTCAGATATCACAAGAGAAACAAAAGACCATATCAACTATGTAATAAGCTCATTTTAAATGCAACTCACAATCTATCTCTGGAAGACCACTGATAAGTAGCTCAAGCTCCTTGTCATTGAAAATAGAGATAAGCTCTCGCGGGACCAATTCCTCAAACCCCTTCAGGAAGGAAGTAATTTGAGGTCGGATAGCATTTGTCAAGATATGTTCAGCTACAAGGTCAACATACTCGTGCTTCGTCTCTTCTGTAACCCGAATATTTCTTCCTCCAGGTTTCAGCTCATAATCAGTAACCTTTTCAAGAAGGTAGAAAGAAAGGAAAACACAACAAACAAGTACAAAATTAGGCAAACCCATGAGCTCAATTTAATGTTATAACATTGAATGAAAATCAGATTGGCATTTAAGTAAGACTTTACAATAACACTACGTGAAAACCCAAAAGCTTAATAAAGAACAGAACTAAAAAGTTACATATAAATTCAAATACCTCGTTTTTCTCATAAAGGATATGCTTTTCTTCATCCGCATCCATGCTAAACGTCAGGTCAGGAATATCACTCACATCATTCTGGACACGAGAAAAAAAATCAAATTAAAGAAACATACGCAATAGAGGAACCGAGTCTTAATCCTGCAGAAACAGAATTTCAGAAAAACGAATATGACACATTTTAGATCAGTTAAAAAGATATAAAAACCTACAACGAAACCCATTCCAATCCAACCTTGAACTCTTAAAAATCAGAGTGTGATCAAAAGCACGCTAACCTCTAACATCCACTTTAAATTCTTGTAGTAATCAGGATCCACAGCCTCTATATCATGGTAAGTCACCTTTACACCGAGTATATGCTTATAGAAGGATCGAGTGAAATAAACATCCAAAAGTTGCCCATCAAAAAGTGCCTTTGCAACCTGAATAAATTATCATAGCAGCAAAAGTTAAAGAAAAATCTAACACAGACGGAAGAAGCTTATAAGGCCAGTTTCAAAAAGTCAATAATAGTCCAGAAGAATTACCACACGGCCCACAAATTTAAAATAAGACAGATGTTCTGTCTGGTAGACAGAATTAGGGTTAGGCTGGAAAGTTGCATTGTTTCCTACGGTGGTGAAAAGCAATGCCCCCTTGTCAAATATGACCCTTGACAGTAATTGATACCACTCTCGTGTCAGACCTCCAGCATCAATACCCTCTTCCCCTTGGAATTGGACATTTAATCGTCCCTTCATGTCCAGAGTAGGCCGCATGCGCAACTGATTATAAGAATCCTCCAAAACATAAGCCCGCCGAACACTTATTCTCAGAGGACCAGAGAGATGTTGCTCATGCTGCTGCCTAATTCTTGACCGGAAATACGCTCTTTTGTTATCAAAATCAATTAGCCTTGGTGCCTTCAGCATCATAGTAAGGGATTTCTCCAACAAACCTGGATTCTGTCTGATAAAAGCATTTAAAAGCCGGCGATGCTTCTCAGCGAACTTTGTAAATGTAATAGCACCATCAAGCTTTCTCTGAGAATCCCCACAACTGTGGCACTTGGTAGTTGAAGGATCTGAGTTTCCAGAGGACTCTTTGACTTCTCTTGCAGTCACATTCGCCTGGTCTTGCAGCATAGTAGAGAGGTTCTCTTGTAGCTTTTCACACAGAACAAAAAAGGCCTCCATAAAAGGCAGGAGTCTCTGGGTTCCAGGAGGGAGAGGAGACGAAGAAGAACCCTGTGCATGGTCCCCAGTATTTACTATAGACATGGTTCGACAAAAAGAACTCTGACCCAGTGCTGTTTCAGTCGCACTTATACAGTTGCTTAATTCTAGCCACAGTGGCTCAAGTGCAGCATTTAGCTTCCACATGATGGCATGCTCCTCCTGCTCCGCATCATTCTCCAATCCTGAATTCTCACCAGCCCTAGGTGAAGTGAGAGAGCAAAGTGCTTGTAATACACGTAAGATTGCTAACCCAGCCATTGATCCAGCACTCAAACCCAGCATATGTGTGTTCCGGAGAGTGACAAGCTCACCAACAGCTGAGGCACTCAAACGATGAGCCAGTTCTGACAGCGCTGAGACAAATAGTTTTCGATGGGGTGCTGCAACTGAGGCCAACTTCTTCAAGACCTCACCAGCAAGCATATAAAGTTTATCTGAAAGCCTAATCAAGTAAATGGACTCAGATTAGACACTCATAAAAACACAGTTCATATAGTAGCACAAAGAAGAGAGTAGTTAATCTGACAAATACTGCATCTACGTTCAAAGAATGAACATATAAGAATTAGTGAGCTAATAATACCCCTCACGACCAAGAAGGCTGCAAAGATTGTGTAGATCAGATCCTGGTAGCTTCAAGAAAACATTATATGTATCCGTACTCCTCTTTACATCTGAAGTTGATGATTCACCACTAACAGGCTTCTCTCCCTGATTAGATTCTGATTCCAAAGGAGGAACCTTTTGACCATCTCCTGAAGCTTCACCAACTGGCTTATCTGCCCTCTCAGATTGAGACTGGCCCTCTAATTTTGAAGCTGAAGTATACACAACAACCTGAAGCAGGCCCATCACCTGTAGCACACAAAAAAAAAAAAAACATAAAAACATGAGATGGTGCTGAATTATAAATTTTTTGAAAGGATCATGCTGTAGGACATGCTTCAGCAATAAAATAATCAAGATTATGACTCCATATGTACAACTAGGAGATACGGCAAGCAGTACGCACGTTCTCTACCATATGCTTAGTTTTTTTCTTAATTTTTAAGGAGAGAAATAAAATTATGGACCAGGTACTAGCCTTTGTCCAGAATGGTTAACAAGTCAGACATTACAAACAATGAATTACTCCAATCTTAAATTCATATAAGCTCTCACGTATAGTCGAAGTACTGAATATGTGGATACCTAACAACTACCAAGGGATTTTACACACTACACTTTTAAATGAATAGACAAACAGCAACTAATCTCTTCGACTGAATATGTGGATACCTAACAACTACCAAGGGATTTTACACACTACACTTTTAAATGAATAGACAAACAGCAACTAATCTCTCCACGAGGTCATTTTAAACTGGTTAACCATAGAGTAGGTAGTACCTGCTCAAGATCAGCAGTGCCATAATGAGGTCGGTCCAGGAGCTTCAGGAACAATATCAGGGGAATGTCCGCATCCTGGGTGTTTCCAGACTGTTTTGATGAAGATCCTCCTTCTCCAATTTTCTCCTTGCCTTTGTCCTTCTTGGTTTCCATACGGATAGGGCTTAATGACTCAGGAACACCAGAGAAATCAAAGAAAAATAACATATTTGCCACAGCAGAATGATTTGTGGCCAAATAAGTCAAGATCTCAAGAATTCGACGTAGCACCAAGGGAGGAAGACCTATCGAAAATGAATATAAAGCAAACAAATTGTTAGTCCATAAATAGAAGAAACAAATGTATTGCAGATAACTGTTGGAGCGTCAGATGACTTACCATCTAACAACTGTGATCGCCCATAAACAACATTTGAATTGCAACCGTAAAGCCTTTGGGCATTAATAGCTGCTACTCCACCGACTGAGCCCTCAGCCTCAGGTTTGATCATATCAAGCAGATGACGAACTAAGATTGCTCGTGTAACACTATGGGTACATAAGTTCAACAAGAGCCTCTGCAAGAGTCCTTTGCCAAGTGGCTAACCACACACAAAAAAATAAATGGATCATGTTAGCAGAAGATAGTCATTTAATGAATGATTTTATGTGACAGTAAGTAGTACATGTATGTGTACATGCGATATTCAAATAATGTGTTATTTTGAGGTCTTTTAAAGCACAAATTGAGAAAATATAACCCACTTGGTTTTCTACTCTTCAGCCAACCGAAAATTCTTCATATGACGTTTTTTACACATTATTATTTCCATCAACAGGAGCTTTAACACTTGAATAGTACACATAAATTTGTTCAAACCTCCAAACTTTCTAACCATATATGGATTTTTTTAAAAGAAAACCTAAAATTCATATTTTAACGAAACATAAAACTTTCATAACCAGTTATAAACAGTCCAAATACCATTAATTGGAATATGAATTTACCTGCGCTAATCGTAACAGCCTAATTAAAGCTTTCAATTCATCGGCATCCAGAAGTGGCTCTCCTTCGATTTCCTTAACCTTTAAGCTGTCTGCAAGAGCAGAAACTGCCCTCCGGCCAATTGTGACTCCAACACCTCTGTCCATTACCATCTGCCGATCAAAACCCAATCCATTTCTCCGGTTATTTAGCCTCTGGCTGGTTCCAAAAAGGCTGCGAGCCTGATAATGACTCATTGCTCGGTCTCTTAGCCTTTGGGCTTCAGCGAGCAATGGAGAAGGCAATCCAGACAGAACTGCTTCTGAAGAAGTTAAAAGTACCTGGACCAAGAGAAAAATTACATATGCAAGACAAATAATCATTACAATCAAGGTCATGAAAGATGCAGTTCCAGATGAAAACCTCTTCACGTAAATCAGCAGGAAAAGTAGCAATTATTGAAGCGTTGTCCATGTCAACTGGTTGTCCCTCAGCCTGATGTGCAACCCTTTGTGCTCTTTGTTGAGCCAAAACTTCATCTTGGATATCTGGAGGAAGGGCTGCTAAAAACTCAGGATCAATGTCGTCTGCAGAAGGTGGCGCAGAAGATGGAGGTTGAACTGGCTGAGCTTGTTGCGAAGCAAGAACTTCGGCCCTCAAATATTCAGGTAAAGCCTCCAAGAAGGTCGGATCAATTGCATTAGCACCAGCGGCCTCATTATTCAAATCTTGTTCAGCCTGATTAGCTTCTGGAGCAACAGTTGTGTTTTCCCTTGATGGTTCATCTGTACGATTTTCAAAAGTAGGCATGGGATGGCCAATTTCATTTATTTCACCAATGCAATTCATATCAATGTCAATATTTGTTGGCACCAAAGAAGTATGAGAATCACCTGGATTAGGCACATTGAAACCCAAACTTGCCGACACATTACCAACCTGACCCTCTGCTCTTGAGGATCTATCATAACCCACAGCCTCCACAGTAACATCATGGGGATTAGAAGGCACAGAACCCCGTTCACATTGTAAACCAGCACTTATTTCTGCAGACGAGTTGACAGAACCTGCCACCGACCCTACTTGCTCACCAGCAGCACCATTTCCATCACCAATGTCCATGCTATCGCTTGGTGTACTGTTAGTTGAAGGTGGCATAATTGACATTGGTTCAGGTACCTGTAAGAACTCCCCTGCACCTTCGACTATAGATTCTGGATTGACTTGTTCTTGACAGGGAGCAGTGTTAGAACTTGAGTTAACTTGATGTGTTGTTTCATCAACCCCATCTTGACGCTGATCTTCGTTTCTTTCATGGCTGTCATTGCGCTCCCCTGCTACTTGACTATCACTTAAAGGAGGGAGATCTGGCTGTTTCTCCTGCACTCCTGAGTTCTGGGACTGTCGTTCAGCAGGGATATCAGCTGGAGCAAGACTGCGTAATTGCGATATAAAGTGTTCCTCCACTGCTTGTGCAATAGCAGCAGCTTGAGGACCTGCTTGAGGCTGGCCATCATCAGTCCATCGACCATCACCTGGCCCTCTTCGCCCCGATAACTGCAATGAGTCCATACCTACTGAATAATCAGTCAATGGTGGGGGTGCTGCACCACTCAACCGGTCACCAAAAAGATTGCTTGGTACGTGATCATAAGGTAGAACAGGAGCATCAAACATGTAGAAATGAGCAACATCAAAGCTCCCTGATGACAGAGCTTCTAAATCCCTGGATGAATTTCCACCTGCTGACCACATTGAGACCAAATCCCCAGACTGGGATGGTCTTAAAAGGAGAGGATGTTGAAATCCATTTGCTTCTGCAACAGATCGCTCAAAGGAAGACCTACTTGTCTGACGGCGGCGATCAAAACCTATCGGCCTTCTCAGACCAAACAAGTCATCCACATTAACACCTTCAAAAGGTTCAGCAGCAACATCAATGAGACCAGTTCCAGCTCCAGGTTGTCCAAGTACCTGCAAATGATCAAGCCCATCAAGGGCTTCTCTCCATCTCACTTCTATGACACGATTCTCATGAAAATCATCATCATCTTCATCAATCATCCCATCATTGTAACCATCTCCCAAGCCGGTATCATCATGGTCTTCCACATCAGTATCAGCAAGTGACATCATGCCACCACCGTCCTCTGCTATATCCTCATCCTCATCCTCTCCCTCATCATCATCCTCATCATCCTCACCATCATCACCCATGTCATTTTCTAAATCAGCCATGTCCTCTCCCTCGTCGTCATCCTCACCATCATCACCCATGTCGTTTTCTAAATCAGCCATGTCATCATCTGCCCTATTCTCAACACGAAAAGACATCTCAATTTGATCAGTGTTGTGTAGTACATTACCTTCATCCATCTCCTCACGCATGAAATCCATCCCAAGCTCCATCGGTGGATTAGAAGCTATTGGTCCTTCAACTTCTATCCTCATATCTAGTTCCACCAACTGGTTCGGATTTGCATCAGGATTACCTTCACTTTCAGAAGTTCCTTGATCCCCTTGAACAACCTGTATGACGTCTCTCACACCCTGTTCACTGCTTGCATTCTGATTATCCCCCACAGTAGTATCAGCTGATGGGGCAGTTACCTGATCATCAGATCTTCCATTCAACCCTGTGGATTTTTTCTTGCCCGTCTCATCAGATTTAAAGTATTGCTCACTAGCATTAGCAGCCCTTGTTAGGCTTTCTAACGTCTTGAGTATCAAATTCACAGTTTTGGGAGCATCAGGATGGTCTAAGTCAATCACCCGGAAGATACCAGTCAGACACTGAATCATTCCCCCATCTATCATGCTTTTTGCTATGTCTGGTGAAAACCCAGAACCAGATAAGTTGCTGGATGATGAATTTTTAGACAAAATTGAATACACCAAATCAACAAAAGCATAAACGCTTTTATCCGGTAATAAGATGCTCTTGGTGGAAGTACATCCCAAATTCGAAAACGAGGATAAAGCCTTTACAAGTTCACTAATTACTCGTCTGCGCCCTTCACTGGAACGACCACACAGAACTACCAGGAACCAAGAAGCTTTTTCGGACAGTTTGTCTCTCCATTCATCAGGTCCAGCAGACTTATCAATGGTGAGTGGAAGCAATCGATGAATTACATGGTGAAGTATACCACCATGTCCAAGACCATCTGTTTGATTAGATCCCCGCAACTGAGTCATTTCTAAATCCCGTTTAAGTATAACCCCAACTGCATGTACATACATAAGAAGGATATCACTCAGTAATTTGAGAACAAAGGTAACTTTAGCCAACCCTGCAGATCTTTCAGATTCTGACTCCACTTTCCTTGTCTCGTCAACCTTTGATTTACCCTTCACCTTCATAGTGGGTTCATCTACTTCCATAGCGGATGGGTTATTCGAATAGTCTTCCAGGCTATTTGGGAAATGGTATTTGAAGACTATTTCAAGAAGCTGATCTATCACTTGAGTGAGATTGGCAGGGATCTTCTTGTGACTTTTTGCACATTTACCAGATCCATCATGTATCTTATTTTCAGAAATCCGTACACACTCATTGGAAGATAATCCAGCCCCATCACCTACTGCTTTAGATTTTTCCTTTTCCTTCTCTTTTTCCTTCAATAACAGAACAAAGGTTCTACCTCCTGATGTCTCCAACTGACAAACTGCAGAAGCAGCTTTCATAAAAACTACTGGATCTCTAGAGATTACAGGTGCCATTGATGTCAAGAATGTTCGTGCAGAAGTGCGCCCACCATGCCTGTTTCCACTCAGGGCTTGGCGAATCTCCAATTCCATTGCTGTTTGCAGTGTCTGTGGATCTTCAAGGAGATGGCGAACAATAGCAGATGCAACAGTATCATATCCCGGGAAAAAACAACTTCTTGGAAGGCCAAATAGAGCTGCCAAGCCTCCTTTTCAAGGAATTGTAAAGCTAGAGCATGAGTTTTTGTCAAGCGAGCACATAATTGTAAAACAGCCTGCATGATCATTGCTGGGACATGCTGCTTTATCAAGTCACAAGCAACTGCTAGCACTTTATGACTCTCTTCCATAGTCAAATAACCGGTAGATTTCCCCAATATTTTTTCAAATGCTGTGGCAGAATCCTTTTCATAGGCATCCATAAGCTGTTTTTTCTCTGTATCTGATGCAGGGATTGACATACGCTCTCCAGATAATTCAGGTAAAGGCCCTGTCTGAGTATCTTCAACCTTTTCAGAAATTCTGGACCTTGATTGCAACATGTTATCCAAAATAAGCAGCAGAGCACTGATACATTTTGGGACAAGAAGCTCATTGCCTGACTCATCTTTGCCCTTAAAGTTCATCAAGATATCTGTTGCAGTAGTCACAATACCATACCGTGCAGCGACTTCCCTTGTGCTTCCATCCTCAGAAAGAAGTAATGCAATAACATGCGACACCATACTCAACGCACTGGTATCATTAGAAAAATCCAATGGACAATTCTTTAGCTGCTGAGTAAGATAAGATACAACTCTTGGACAGTCTTCCCCTTTGTTCTGGTTGCTAAGTGTCACAAGCAAATCTGTCAAAGGGAATGCCATGGTATCATTACTTTGAAGTAATTTAACCGACGCTGCAAGGACATCATCAACAGGAGGAGCTTTCACACAACCCTCTTCTGCCAGCACATCAACAGACTTTTCAACACTCTCAGCTTTAGATGCATCTGATGAATTTCCCAGTGAAAGAGCAAGTGCTCGAGCCAGTTCATCATCATCCTGCACAGGATCCTCAGGATGACTAAAGAGCCACTCCATGGCCATTTCAACGCTATTTGTTTCCACCCGCCTAAGAGCTTCCTCTGCCCTAGCCCTTGGAAAACCCATCTCAACAATGGTGGTAATAGTATTTTCATCAAGTGGTGGGGTCAATCGCTGGTTTGTACTTCCAGCAATGCCACTGCGATTCTGCTTCACATCTCCAACACCAGAATATACATGCATGACAAGCGAGACAATAGAAGCAATGAAATCTGGACTACAATTTGGAAACATAGGGTGGTTCCAGACAGGAAGTATCACATCAAGAACTTGAGACTGCAGCATACGAATAAAAACTTCTGGTTCCCTTGGCACAGGGAAAAGCCCAATTGACAAACCAACTGCAACTGGCTGCTGAACAAGCAACTGTGCTTGAGAAGCAGAGGTTGTGGATAAGAGTAAAGAAGAATTAACAAAATACTCGAGCACACGGCAATAGCTCTGTAAAGTATCAAGCAGCCACGAACTGTGGGACAGTTTACTTCCTTCACCTGTCCTTTCAGGATCAATACCTGACGTTGACACGGAGTATGGTAGTGTCCACAACAACTGACTAGTAGCTTCAAATGTTGTAAGCAGCTCCTTAAAAGTACCATGGACATAGAAATTATTGACTGTTGCAGTATAACAAGTACGTCGCCTGCTGTCAAATGTAAGCGATACCATATCATCGACAACTTTGCCAAGATATCGACACTTGACTGACAGTGATGTATCGAGCCCAGTTGATGTAGAATGCCCAGAGAAGCTAAGAGACTCGAGAAATATTTTAGCTAGGGCAGTTCCAAGAGTCTTGGAAACCAAACTCAACAACCCAGAGTCAACTCTACGCCGATTTGGTGATGTGAATCCCTTGACAAGAGCTGTGAAGAAGGAACGCAGTGTGGAAGCCAGCTTGTTGAGGATTTCTATCACAAGAACATCAGGACTTTTCTTTTTCAAATCTTGGGAAGTATATGTCTCTGATACTGTTGAGGAAGATTCAGAATCAACATTTAAAGCCTCCAAATGCCGGCCTGTCCTTCCACCCCTTATGCGTGTAAAACCATGACGACTACGACGGTGCAAACCTTCACCAGAGCGAACAACTGATAGAAACTCGCGTTCTCCACCCCACAAGGGCTGATTCCTGATAGAAACTGGGTTCATATATCTCACCATTGGAATATTAGCATCATCATCACTCTCCCTTCCAGAAGCATTAGTCGGAGCTGCCTCAGCACTCTCTGGTTCTTGTTCAGCATTGGTCTTCTCATCTGACTTGACATCATTGCACAGAGAGATTTGCCAAATTATTTCCCGGTAGGTGTTCCCGAGATCTTTCAATACATCAGCATCTGCTGCACCCAGTTCAGACACCACAGTAGTCGTCCCTTTCAACAGAACATTAGACAGAGACAGAATAGCTTCAAGACTGGAAAGATGTCTCAAAACTTGAGTTTGCTTCGCAGATTCCACCAAAGCAAGTTGAGTCCCTCCAACTGAAACAAAAAGTTCATTTGTTGATTTCAGATGCTCTCTCAAGAATAAACATACTGCCCGAGCCAAAGAAGCAGAATGTTGTGGTGAGAAGTTCTTAAATGCGACAGAAATACTCTGGCCAACTGAAACAGAAGGAGGCATCAAGGGCAAGGTAAATAACTGCAGGACAGCTTCAACCCCCTTCTTCTCCACAAATATACGACATGTGTCACCATTCTGAAGTATTGTGTCAAGAAGACGAGCAACATTGCTCACACAGTCAGGAAGAAATATTTCAACATTCCCCACTGAAGAATCAGAAGGTGGCTCCACAGTCTGCTCTGAACTTTCCGTTTTGGATGATTCCCCGTTATCAGACACGACCAAATTCCTCTCTTCTCCATCTGTTTCCATGGGAACAGGAGTAGAAGAGCCCAAAGGATCAATTGACATGTATGAAGCATCAACCCCATGTCCAATTTTTGAAATGGCATTTAAGATCTCAATCAGCATATCCACTCCAGGCCCACGCAATGATGAAGCATGGCGCATTAACTCATCCAATCCACTAGATAACGAACCTGGTGTGTCACTGGTCAGGGCCTTCAGATAAGTTCTTGAAGTAAATATCTTCACAAAGCACCTCAAAGCATTGCGATCTTTCACAACCTGAAGACCATTAGTAGTATTTAAACATAGGGCATCTAGACACTGTGGTATGCATGTAATGGCTTCTGCAGAGCAAAGAACACCATCCATTATAGCATCCAAGAAGGCAGAAGGAAGGCCTGCTGCATCTAAAACTGGAAAACAGGTAGGATCTTTGTGTATTAGATCACTCATGACAGTTGCCGCAAGTGAGAATACCCCACCACCAAAATCCTTTGCCCTTTTAAATATTATGCATAAGCATTGTGGCAATAGACTCTCCTCTGAGCCATAAACACGAGCAGTACTTCCAGGGGCATAAGTCCCCAGGGATATAGCACGCAATAGAGCTTTCATAAGCAATCGTCTGTGATATGAAACCAGTGGTTCTGAATACAAAGGCTGCATGCTGTCTAGCTCTGTAGAAGTTCCTACAGCTACTTGTGCACTACTCCCAATGATGTCAGAATCATCATCTTCATGCTTTGAGCCATTTTCTACATGAGACACTTCCACCTGTAGGCGAGAGATTGTATCGTCTAAACCACCCAAATCCCGAAACAATGCAGCAGCAGGATTACTGTAATCCATAAAAGCTTCTAAAATGTGCACAGATGTGCTGACCAAATGAAGGTGTTGCGGGTTTGTATCTTTAAGCAAAGGCAGAAGGGTGGGAATAAAACCAGCTTCACGCATGGCTGAACAACCTGATGATGATGACACCAAAACTGTGACAAGAGATAATAGAGCCTCAGCAAAAACAACAGACCACTTTGACGTATCTTTGGTGACAAAATCAATGGCCTTCTGCATGAGACTGGACAGGATACCACGATGCCCACCAGATGTGACAGCAGTCAAAACAGTAGGCTGCCGGGATCGATCTTGACAAAGAGCAACCAGTGAAAGAAGACAGAGAATTCGAATTTTCTCAGGAACCACATCCTCAAAGCTCAACAACGACACTAATTCATTGATAAACTCAGGTTCAGTGTTGAAGAAAGAAACAAGGTCGTCAGCATCACTATTTGCTTGAACAAGAACTATGAAGGCATACAAGCGGATGCATGCATACTGCTGCCGAGTAGCTACAGAGCCAAAAGCCCTTGCAAACCGCAATCTTGTCAATAAAGAAAATCTTAAGCTAGAGGGTACTTTGTACTCGGCAATTAACTTACACAAAAGCTCAAGATCCGTCTCTGGATGAGTATTGATGTTAGGTAAGTGAATGATTTGTAAACCTTGGTTGGCAGGGATGTCGCCTGTTGAATCATTTGATGCATAGAACTCAAGATGAAGGGTGCAGCCTAACTTGTAAGCAACAGGGTCACAATCATTCTGTATTACACTAGCAATTAATCCAAGACCCTCTTCTTTCCCCCCCAACCTTGTGCAAGAGCGAATAACTTTGAATTTAGTGCAGCATCTCTAATGGAATACTTTCCAACTGTTTTCTTTAAAAATGCAGCCAATGTCTGCAGGCAACCCTCAGCCACATCCGCATCAGTGCAAGCAAGCAGAGATGAAAGATGCTGCTGCAATAACATGTGAAACAAAGACATAAAACTAATGAATGGGAAAAGGAGGAATTGAAAATAAATGATATTGACTGATGTAAAGAAAAAAAACTAACACAATCAAATGCACAATAATCAGAGTTGTTAATTATCACAACCCAGCTAAAAATAAGCCTTCATCCCATATACAATACCCCAAAAAGCAATAATGGTATAATTGTATATCTAGAAGGAATAAAAACTAACTAATAATAAACAACTGAAAATTACGCACCAACGACGGAGAGGTGAATGATGGAAATTTTACCTCATAAGAACTGTAGAAGTGCTTATTTGTGCAATTCTCCAAAATTATCCTTATTACACGGAGAACTTGAAGAACAGCTTCTCTTGGAAACGGAGGATCAGTCTCTAGAAAATTATCATCAACCTGCAAATCCTTCCTGGATTTTATGTGCTTCTCAAAAAATGAATCAAAATGGTTAAAAGATCAACCCAATGATGGAAATCTCCCTGCACCAGAAATAAAAGCATATAAATCATATTGCATGTAAATAACTGTATTAATGTAACAGTTAAAGGTAATAAAATCACCTTATCGAACTCCCAGATGAAACCTTTCAGAGGTTCCTCTATATTCTCAGAGGGAACAGCAGTGACCCTATTGATGAAGGATCTAATTTTTGGGGGCTGAAACAAAACAAGACCATACAAAAAGTACAAATAGTTGTTAGTACTTTGCAGACTCGCCAAATTGCTTTTATATAAAATTAGTACCCATGTACCACAGAGACAACAAATAAACAAGAAATAGATGACTTATTTGTAAACAATAAGTTCTTCAAGTGCAATAAGGGATGTACAAGGTGTGCAAACAATGAGAAGGGTACACACAACATAGTGCAAACAAGACCATATCCTAGAGATAATTTGTTTTAACACACATTACCCCCTATCACTTTGTTAGAAGTCACCATGCTACCAACAGGAAATAAACAACATTGAAACTAATGTCAAAAAGTTTCAAGAAGCACACAAGTTAAAATGTTGTTAATAGTGCCACACTTGTCTGGTACCTTTAAAGAAAGGATTGAGGTGGCTTGGATTGACCTTAATGAGCCTTAACATAATATGATTACGTTCACTTAATAAAATTTAATTACTGAAAATCTTAAGAGTGACGTCTTCAAAGAGATGCATATAAGGAACTAAGATCATTCACGCACTCACCATTTCATCTCACACTTTTAGCTAAGCACAGTATCTGTTTGAGCAAAATTTTAATCTGTGTGATGTGAATGTACTAAATTTATAACTTGAAAACAATTCATGCATCTAAGTCCCACATATTATGCATAGCAAAAGTCTTAAAGAAAACAACGAACTCCTAACTTCACACATATTTTAATGCATAGCGAAAGTCTTAAAGAAAACGACGAACTCCGAACCTCACCTTGCTGTAACAATTATCCAGTTTCCACACATTTTCTACGAAACATTAAAGCATAAATGTCGAAACCAATTAATCTTGTTCCATTTAGATATTGCCTCCTTATAAAAAGATTAAAACTTCTTTTTCGACAAAATAATCTGTCATGCATGACATTTGCTCCATGAACGTTAACACACTGATAAACAGACTGACGGACCGACCAAACCCCCTGCCACCTCCTCTTCTTCTCTCTCTCAATATTAGCAATTTCAACAAAAACATATAAAGTCATATAGACATTCGATGGAGAAAATAACTCTTTGAACTAAGAAACAATAATGAAACTATTCTAGTCAACTGGTTTGGTCATGAAACATGTACAATCATATCTCTAAGATCTTCCTAGTATTGGTTGCAATCCTCATGCAAAAATCTCACTTCATAAGCTGAATATGTTTGCATTTTCGTACTCCGAATTATATAAACAATTCAATAAAAAGGTAAAAAAATTTAAACTTTCTTATCTTGTATCAGTCCCTAGTTAAACAACCAAAGAAAACATCAAATTGATAGACGCCCAAAACGAATTATATAAGCAATTGCATACAAAAGTGCCACTCACTGGGAAATGAGAAAATGGAGAAAAAGAACATATCCCAAAACCATCAACTTCTCGAAATCAAAACATAGGGAAAACCCAGTACTTTAATCATGTACACACATACATACATATATATATATATATATATATATTATGCGCATGTATGCATAAAAGAATCTAATCGATTCCACAGGTGAAATATACTGACCACTTCAACCGCCCTCCTTCTCTTTAACTTCATATTGGAACTGAAAGCATTGCACGATTGAGAACCGCCTTGAATTGGTACCCGATCAATCACTAAAAAACCAAGAATTGATCGAAGAGCAGAGACTGAATTGGGGAAATTAAAATTCTGCGGCAACTAAAATTGAAGTGAGGAACGTTTTGTAGGGGCGGTTTGACGGCGATCGGATCGTCAAACTTCGATTTTTCGAGAGTGATCAGAGGAAATTTGAGCTTCTTCGCGATCAAGATTAGGGTTTTGATGAGGATCGCACAGAGACAGAAAGGGAAGCAGAGAATTGGAGAAGAAATGAATAACTGAGAAAGAAGCTAGAGTGTGGCATATATAGAGGGGGCAGGAAATTACAGGAAAATTCGGAAAATAAAAAAGAAACAGAGATAGATAAAGGGAGGAGATAAAAATAAAAAATAAAAAAATTGCATAAAAAATAAAATAAGATAATTAAATATATATTGTGCTCTCATTCTCTTTATTGAGACCATACCATTAGTACGAAATCACGGTGATAATGTAATTGTGTCGTAAAAGTCTTTTTTCTATTAAGAGTAAGATAATTTGAATTGGATATGACAATAATTTAGATAATTGGTCTAACGTACATCAAGTTCACTAAACGAGTAAGATAATTGAATTGGATGTGGCAAATAAGCACATTTACTTAACTCACATCTCCATCATGAAAATCTTCATACTACGAATAAGATAATTTAAATTTAATATGACAAAAAAACACAATACTCTAGATTATTGTGTTAACATCCCTATTATTAACTTGTTTGATGTCCAAAAAGTATAATTGTAATTATGTCCAGCTTGTTAAGTAGCTTAATTTTTTTTCTAAATTATGTTTTTTATTATTATCCAGAAAAATAAATAAATTGTATTACAATATTAATTCTTTTTCTCACTAAGCAATGTTTGAATCAAAATTTGCTACAATATCCTTCTAAGTAAATATTTGCTAAATTCAGACCAAAAATGGTGTTTGATCTTTTGTTCTTTGTTTTGATCTTTTACTTTTGTTGGTTTCTGATTTTTTACTAACATCACCCATATAATTTCTCCAATAAACCTCTTTGTGCCTAATTTATACTTGTTTTATCATGTTTATCACACAAAAGCGCCACCAAATAAATTCATAAAAATTTGATTTATTGTAAGAAACTGTACATATTTTGATTGTCAATCAAGTTTGCATTTGTGAAAATGGTATATAACTTACGGAGAATTTTTCTAGTATGTCGGGAACACGACTTAATTGATTGAAATTTTTTTTTTCAAATTTCAAATTATTATATTATGATATTTAATTTTTTTGAGACACTGAAAAATCTCTTTTCGTATAGGGGAAGAGAAAAGAAAAGGAAAGAAAAAAAAAAAAGCAATGATGTGTGTTTCCTTGGTAAAATCGAAAATGGCTAGTGGTGACTAGCAGTGTGTGTACATGTTTCGGCTCTCTACTTTTGGGACTTTCTTAATTGCGAAGGAACAGAGTTTCCGGAGGTTGACAACTTTATTCCAATACCAACCAAAGCATTGAACCCAAATATGCTTTTTTTTTTTTCTTTTTGGTGAAAGAAAACAAGTAAAATTGGAAACATGGACAAAATTTGGACGTCCTAAATGGTGACATTTGGAGGGTCATCATGTGGGGCTTTGTTGAATGATGACCAATTGTAGGAATAAAAGGATGAAGTTGAGTGCATATAGAGTATGAACATATAAGATTGTAAATAATGTTGCTATTAGTATCATTTAGTACTTGAGATTAGTAGTATTCATCTTCATTTGTAAGTAAGAGGTCTTAAATTCGATTATCGCCAAAGGCAAAGTTGAACCACATTGTTATGGCAAATCCATTGTAAAAGTCTACTCTCCCACCCTTTAATGTAGATACTATTGTCTGTTAAAAAAATTAATATTAGTATTAGTAATGATTTACTATTGTAAGTAGTGGATTATTTTGTGGTTAGGGTTTTCATCTTCTAACTTTATTGTGTTTCTTTTATTAAAAGGGACCAGTTGGTTGCTTCGTTGTGACAGTCCACTCTTTGAAAGTCTAAAAGACTCTCAAAGGCATTTTAGCCTCCCTGGGGCACCACTCGTGTGATTCATCAGCTTCAAAAATAGAATACAGGACGTGTCGTGTGAAATACGAGTCTGTAATTTGTCCCCAACCACTAGACCACCCCATGATGGTTAATTTACTGTATTTCAAATTTAGAATTTTCCTCCTTTTTAGTGTAAATTAGAGAATAATATAGTTTGTATTAATAAATAGTGAATTACGACTTATCTCTTAAGAGGCGAGGAAACTAAACACAAGAATAGGTGTCTTACCACTTGAGTTTTAAGTCTATTTCATAATAAATTAGAGAATGGCAGAGAGATTGAAGATTTCAAAACTAAAAATCAGTTAAAAAAACATCAAGTTACCAACTGATAAGTTTTTTTTCTCCAACTCCCTCTAAGTGTTTCATATAAAATTTATACTTTGACAATCTATCTTTATAATTCATTTCATGGAAGAAAGTTACATAAAAGTTTGGCAAAATAGTTGGACTTAAGAGAAATTTTAAATTATAAATACTCCAACCCTGCATACACTTTTGTGTTGTCCATGTTGCACTTACATATTCAGGAATCATGCCATATATTGTCTAGTCCTAGTCGTCACTTAAGAGAAATGTTTCGATGTGTCCAAAACACGATTGGTGCATCAGGTATCAATACAATTGGTCGCAACTTTTTTTTTTTTTTAATTTATATCCAATTGTATTATTACACTTAGTGTATCAAGCCATTTCTTAACATACTGAAAGATCATTCGTCAATAAGATGTGCCTAACACAAAAAAGATTTAACAATAAATATGTATAGCTCTCTACAACCAAACCACAAGTTTCTTGTTACTTTACATATTCCCAAAACATCTTTTCCCCTTCATCACAATGAAAAAAGCAAGCACAAAAAGTGTATGCCATTAACGTAAGTTATTCCTTTCTTGTAAATTAACCTCAAAACCTTCAATATGGACGTGCTCTAGCAATGGCTTGTTCTTGGTCCTTACTTTTTTCCCTCACTGAATAATGAGAATGTTATTTAGACATACAAAATTGATACACTTGCTGACACAATTTTTAATATGATAACAAGTGAGTCTTATATACAATAATAGAGCTGCCTCTATTAGATCGTGCATCATCATCAAGTGTGTTAATTTTTTGGGGGAGTCCCCTTTATTAGTCGTCTCTATTTCTCCAACCCCTTAGCAAAGCGTCCCCTCGATGGGGCATTAGCTGCTCGTTTAATTGGAGCTTTATGAATGTAAGTAAATTAAAACTGTAGCTTCATTGTAGCAATAAATTCTAAGCACAAAAGTATGCGTTTGCTAATTCGTAATCAGAATCAAAATAAGAAGTAGCTGAATCATACAATAACGGCAATGTACATATTTTGGATGAAGGTGTGAAGAGAGAAAATGATGCGTAAAAATCATTTATCCAGACAGAAAACAAAACTTACAGCTCCCTTTGTTGGCTGGGCCCTTCTATATAGCTTTCAAGTTGGGCTTACCCAACCCGATTCCCCAAGGAAAGATTATCGAAAATTGGAGAAACGACGTCGTAGGCGGTATCATTTCATCTTCTACCTTGGGTCTAAAACTCTCTGCACGCCGAGGGCCGAAAGCTCTGGCAAATGCTCAGAAAATGAACACTCACCGCCCGGCGAGGGCGCTGTCACGTGCGATATCATGTGCCCTATCCCACTCCTCTTCCTCTTCGTCGTCCGTACAACAACAATCCTCCACCTTCCCTCTAAAAAACGTGACCAAATCCAACTTCGAGCCGGCCCTCGCCGACCTGCGCCGCCATGTCGCCGCCGCCGACTTCGTGGCCATCGATCTCGAGATGACCGGAATCACCAGCGCTCCGTGGCGTGACTCCCTGGAGTTCGACCGCGCCGACGTCTGCTACCTCAAGGTCAAGGACTCGGCCGAGAAGTTCGCCGTGCTTCAGTTCGGAGTTTGCCCCTTCTGCTGGGACTCCTCCAAGCGCTCCTTCATTGCTCATCCGTATGTGCCTTTTGCTTTTCCTTTCTTGTTTTTCGTTTGTGCTCTGTTTGGCTGCCGAGAAAATGAGGAAGAAAGTAAAAAAAAAAATTAGGGATTTTGCTTGATTTTATTGTTATTGAAACATTGGCAATTGCTTCTCTCTCTGTTGCAATTACCTGTTAGTTTGCTGAGAAAATTTAAAGTTTGAGTCTTTTGCTTTGATCATGATATTTGGATTGAAAAGCTAAATGTGACTGGATTTTCTGGTCAATGTAGGTAATTGAACTTTAAAAGGAGAAAAATACTGAAAATTTGAATTTTTTTTTTTTACGTAAAATGGGTTGCTTTGCCGGGTTTGTAAATTATATTATACATTTGTTTGCTGTCTAGGATAGTTTGAAGCAAATGCGAACGCACACAATCTCCGAGATGAATAAGTTTGTGCAACGATGGTATTTTGGTTTTGAACTTTTTATGTGGTTTTTATTGTGTAACAATATGGGTGTGCTGACAGGCACAATTTTTACATTTTTCCGCGTCAAGAGCTTCCAGTTGCAGGCCCCACTTATGAGTTTCTCTGCCAGACAACATCGATTGATTTCTTAGCTAAATACCAGTTCGATTTTAATGTCTGCATACATGAAGGTAGTGAAATTGTTTGATTTCTTTTTGAAGTAATGGTTAAGGTTTTGTAACTGGTGTGAAAGTTCCTTCCCTGGCTTTTCTTTTATGATGGTTTCAGTTTGTAAAGTTAATTGGTTGTACAATCTCAGGAATATCTTATTTATCCAGAGGGCAGGAAAGTGAGGCACTGAGACGTTTGAGCTTGACATATAATGATGAGTTGTTGACTAGATATTCAAACTTGAAAGAACCTGTTCACATGCCAATGGTGAAGATCGCTGATACTCTCTTTGCTGAACGGATGAAGAACACATTCACTGAATGGCGTGATGGTTTGTTGAACTTGAGAAGTAGTAATGGAGGATTCCAATTTCAGCAAAACTCAAATGATTCCCAACAGTTACAGACCATTTTCTTCAAGATGCGTCCAGCTCTTAGTCTGAAGGGATTCACTTCTCATCAGCTTAGGTTGATTCAAATGGTTGGTTTGGTTTCTACATTTTGATCATCTATCATAAGATTCTCACTTGTAACAAGTTAATCTTGGACGTCTGATCCATGACATGATCCTAGGTATTCTTTAGTAATTGCCTCAAATAAATCAAAAACTTACTCTATTCGCCTTTTCCCTGGTTTTTCAAGGAAAATTAACTTGAAACTGGGTTTTGAATTTTTGTTATAGTATTGTTTTACTTTTTACAATAATGCCGAGATGGACTCTATATGCATAACAAACATTTTTTCTTCTTCTTAGTCATGGTTTTGTTAAGCTGAATATTAAAATTAACGTTTGCAGGTCATTAGAAAGCATTTCCAAGATCTTTCATATGTTCAGGTAAATGGTGAAAAGTCGTGTCAACAGCAACTAGTTGTGCGGACAGATTCCAAGGATGACAGGGATTTGCTTCTGGTAAGTAATCTGTGTCCTCCAGTTTATATGATGTGAAATTTTCAAATGCTCTTCAACTGTTAAAGACTACTTAGGATGTTTACTTTGTGAAATAGTTTTCAGACTTTCGGTTATTAGAATTTTGATAGTTTTCTTATTGAAAATGATTTACTTTCTAAAGGTCTTCATGGTCCGAAGTTTGGGCCTGGAGTTGTTTTTACTTTTTCGTATTCCAATAAGTCAATCAACAAGTTTTCTCTGGATTTCTTTCATAGCCATTGAAACAAACATTAGAGATATTGAAACTCTTCTTTCTCTTCTCTTCTAAGTCTTAACTACAATGTCTGAACACTGTTAATCACTCGTTAATAAACAAACGGCAGTGTGTATGATAATTACTATCAGGGCATAAATTTTGCATATGCTGTAGGTGCATTAGGGAGAACAGAAATTATCACCAAAGGAAGGTCAGTGTATTTGTTATTATGTAATGATCATCTACAGGAGGAATTAAAGTTTTCTGTATGCAATCTTTTGCAGAAAGAGGTTAAGGACAAACATCGTAGGGAAGCAGAGGTGAAAGTTCAAGCTGCAGTTGGGTTTCGTCATGTTATTGACCTTCTTTCCTCAGAACAAAAGTTGATTGTTGGTCA
Organism: Pyrus x bretschneideri; assembly: GCF_019419815.1. Classification (NCBI taxonomy): domain Eukaryota; kingdom Viridiplantae; phylum Streptophyta; class Magnoliopsida; order Rosales; family Rosaceae; genus Pyrus; species Pyrus x bretschneideri. The sequence goes on along the minus strand of NW_025999789.1, from coordinate 2,101,183 downwards.
CAATTGCTTTCTTGGTACGAGTATTGATGTTACTTTCATAAAAAGGTCAATTTGATTTTATATATTACTAAGATGTCTTCTTGTTGTCATACAGATCTTGCCCATATATACAACAAATTCTTGGGACCTCTACCTTCGACTGCTGAAGAATTTGTCTCTGCTGTTAACAAGTATTTTCCACACATCATTGACACCAAAGTACTGTTGAATACAGATAATGTGCTCCAACAACGGATGAAGAAGTCTAGAACATCACTTTCGTCAGCATTTGCTTTGTTATGTCCAGAAATTGCTCTTGGGAAAAAAAGCACTGATCCAGAAGTCCAATTGTGTGTCAAAGTTGAAGTTCAGGTGGATGATTTGAGGTTTGCTTTTTCCATTCTCTGTCCATAATGATATCTCGGTCATGCTCAATTCATTTAGTTGGTCTCAATGGTTTCCATTGTCACAGTTTGAATGGAAAAAGATATAGAGTTGAAACCGACAGATGAAGGAGAACATTTTTATTAACTTTCAATAATGGCGTAAGGCGCTTAGAGATCTGTCTGAAAACGACTAGGCTGGCATGATATTTTTTTGACCGGGGTTAATTACACATTACATTCTTTAGATGCAACCAACTTTGGAAATCTGTCAGATAACAAGTTCGTATAAGTTTGTCAATTTGTTTCTATTTCTACTTCCTTTACGAGATGTATATACTTGTGCATGCCACGTGGCTCTCTCTCATAGAATAACCATTACATATTGGTTAAAAGAATAACCATTACATATGGAGAAAGATAGTTTTAGTAATGTAACTAAGAATGCCTGTTTAATATACAAATGAAAGGAAAAGCAAAGGAATAAGTCTTTCATATCACGATTATCTATTTGCAGGTCCTCCAACTGGAATTCTGGAGCCAAACATGAAGCAGGATATGATGCTTTTATGACAGGCTGTGTCTTTGCTCAGACATGCAGTCATCTCGGGATTGATTTTCAGGCTTGTTTGTCATCTGAAAAGTTTCCCCACATTGAGAAGCTCCAGAAGCAGATCAACCTTTTATACCTCAGTTGGAGTAATGGAGACATTATTGATTTAACCACCGGTAAGAAGAAAGCAATGTCTTCGGGGTATAATAATCACAAAAAGAGGTACGCGCAGATTATGTTTGAGAACATTGCTTTAATCTGGGGATTCCCATCAAAACTCAAGGCACGAGATATAAGGGAGTGCATCACAAAAGTCTTTGGCCCAACCTCTGTCACGTCTGTCTACCACTTGGATGAAACTGCAGTATTCATTCAGTTTAGCAAGGAAAAATTTGTCTCTGAATTTCTGGCGTTGAAGGAAACATTAGAGAGAAGTGATGGTCCAGTCTCGGTTTTGCATCCCCTCACGGGACTTTTGGAAGGTGGAAGCACCCGAGCTGCTAATTATGAAACTTACAAAGAAATCTGCAGTTCAGCTAGCGCAAAAGTCTTGTTTGCAGATCAGGCGGAGGCAGTTGGTATTAAATGGAAAACTAAATTGGTTGAATCTACGGAAGCATCAGAGACCCTAAAACGAGAGATCTTCGATGAGAAAAGTGATGTGAATCCTGCTTCGAAGTCCGAAAAACTGAGAAGTAACACAGATAATGCGCAAGATGATCCGTTGCGTGGGCGACTCTCACATTATAAGATCATAGACACTTTAATTACTTCTGAAGGCGATCGAATCAGAACTAATTAGTACCCGGATTGGAGGTTTTGCTGACTTAGTGATTCAAACTAATTCATACAGTTTCTACTTATTGTGACATTGGCCTGAAGCAATCTGTAGGTTCTGTACTTCACTGAGATTTTGTTATACTGTTAGGAACGTGAGATTAGGAAGAAAAGAAATGTAATTATCTGTACTAAAATGGCTTTTTTTTTTTTTTTTTTGCCGATACTTGTATGAATTATTGATCTGATTTATTGCCAGTTATTTCCAAATCTCATTTACCTTGAATCCATTGTATCAAGGCTTTGGCAAGTTAGTAGTATTTAGTTTTTTTTTTGTAAATTTTTTCCTCAGGCTGTGCATCAATGGAGATACTTTTTTTGCCACCAATTAATCAATCAACCACGTATAATAAAAAAAAAAAAATATATATATATATATATTAAGATATATTTTCAAAAATAGAGGATAATTGATGGTAAATTATGATTATTCATTTTTTTTATTAATAAGAATAAGGTTAATTAGAAATTATACACTGCTCAAGATTATGATCAAGCTGATTCACAGTGTAAACTACGGTTAGTTCACTTTTTTAATGTATGACGTCAATGGATATATGTCTCCGGTCGCCCTCAGGCATCAAAATATCTGAATTATTTTCAGAATGCCTTTTGATTTTTCTTCTGTATCGGCACATGAACTTCACTTGCATCTCTAGGGCATGAACACGTGTCTCATGGCAGAAGGCCCCACATTTCAATCAATGGATCCAACGGTTGTGATCCATTCATCGATTCTCCCCCACGACCCTACGATGAGGGGAGCTGTCTAATAGCAATATTGCAGGCTTCCTCTTGGTTTTTGAAATTTTTTGGGAACTATTTATTTTACGTGTGGCTTAAAAGGAAAACATTTATTTTCACATGCGTTGAGAAATTTTGCAATATATGCAGAAGACGAGTAGTATATTATATGTCATTATATACATAGATAAAAGTTTTATTTTGAGTTTTTCAAGTGTCCTTTTATTTGTACAATGTCATGTAATGTATAGTCTCGTGTTTTGGACACGTTGAAAAATCTCTTTAGTTATAGCTACAAGAATAAGACCTAGTGAGTACTGACCAATCAAAGATGCTCAGAGTTTATTAATCTTTTAAGTTCCTTGTCACGGCTGATGAGCCCATTAAATGGACCTCCCTAATACTGCTCAGTCTGAATTAGAGGGTGGACAATGACATTACAACGATGATATTTAAACTATCTGGGTGGGTGGGAAAGTAAATTACTTGGGAAATATAGTCATTTACGAGATTTGAACCTAATATTTTTCATTTGAATAAAGATAAATAACATGATGAAGTAACAAGTTTAGGTGTATTATAGTAGAAGATTAAAATCAGTACCACGAACTCAAAAGTAGTCTAATGCTACACTTAACTATATTTTCATATTATATTCGTACCACTTTTTTAATAAAAGTAGAGTCAATCTACATATACAAATCCCTTTTTTAGTATAAAGATAGTACAAATGTGGTAAGAGTAACATGTTTGAATTGTAAATGAAAATTTGATTGATTTGATTTGGTATACTATTAACAATGTATTACGAAGACTTTCACTAAACCATATAGATTGGCATGGCACCGATCGAATAATTAGCTCACTGTTGTTTGTATTTTAAAATTTTATCGTGCACTTTTGACGAATGTATTTTTTTTTTAAATATAAAATTTGATATGTAAAATGAAAATTTCAAAGTGCAAATTATAAAGTACGCACAATTCGTGAGAGAAAGGTCGTCGCTGTTCATATGCCAGATCACCAGCCTACAACCCGTGCATGTCCTCCACGTGTCACCACTCAACCGTCACGATATTCTCCACAGTCACGAAAGCAACAGGTTTATCGGTTATCACGGGTGATGTCAGGTGAGGTGAGAGAGAAACAAAGACCCTTTCTTTGATCCGGCTGACCTGAAATAGCCGGTCAACATCCACCCCCACCATTTTTGGTTACCCATTTATGACGTTGCTTACACCACGGGTCTTATTATTCTTTATCAACGTCATTTTCTCCTTAATTAAATACCATTTTAAATTTTATTGGTGCCATTAACGACTTTGAGTCCTTTGACAGTGAAAAGTTTCATCACGATTGAAAGGAATCTCCCAAGTTCCAACTCCAAATTTGTTCAAACGGGTAAGCTTGCATACACGAGAAAAAAAAAGGTGTTCTTTCTTATCCCGTTATGTTAATTAGGCAGCCTGTTTTTAATTAAAACGTAAGTTTAATTTCGGATAATAGTAACGCTTGGGTTTGAATAGATTTGAAATCCTATATACTACCTTGTATTTAAAATATTTACGAAATCATCGATATTTTCATTGAAATATCTGAAAAATTAAGAATCGATACATAAGGGGTAAAATGCAACTTCATCCTATATCGGCAGGATATAGAAAATCAATAAATATCTACAATTTTTACCAATAGACTACATATTTTTTGCCGGAACTCATTTCAAATTTCAAACTTTTGAATTTTTATGAGAAATTTTTTTTAATTTCAACTAAATCTGAATGAGAAATACCATATTGCAAATTTCCCTAATATCTGTGAAAAAAACCGATATCGATATATCTACCTATATTTTCATAAATTTACATATCGATATTTGTACTTATATCGATATTTTAAACGGTGACGATCCCATGATGTTTAATACAACATCTAAATCATAAAATAAAAACAAGTGTCGAAACTAGTTTGCCCTCACTAGCCGGTCATAAAACAAGTCACCGGTTATAGGCAGGGGCCAGGTCCCTATAAGATGAACACTATTCATCAACAACTGATACAATGAGGTATAGAATTTGTAGCTTATACGTATCTCTCACTCCCAATCTTGTTCTCTGCTTCTATCTACTTCTGTATTTCTTCTTTCCTCTTTATCTTTCATGGAAAGTGAAGAGAAACTAGTAGTTTCTGCAGTGAAAATCATATCTGATGACCAGCTTCTTGAAGCAAAAGTTGAAGAACCCTAAGAGTAAAACTCTCTCTCTCTCTCTCTCTCTCAATTTTTAGCCTGTGTTTTGATTAAACTGTCATGGTAAATTATATTTATTTTTATGAAGTAGTTCCTGTGATAAATAGGTATATTGTTTTAATCTGATTTTTTATGCATATGCATAAATTAGGTATATATAAGTACATATCTGAGCACATTATATATACATATAAATTTTATAAATTCAGTATTGATTTCACTCACAAATTTCCCCTTCATGGTGATGGATGTTGATAATGATCAGTACATATTTATTGGCTTGATGAAAAAAAAAAAATCCAGATCATTGTTAATTTTTGGCTACATATAGAGGCAAGTTCTTATGTTTAATTATTTATCTGTTAACAAAAATTATGCTTATAATAATGAATTAATGGTATTTAAAATCATATATCCATATAGAGTATGGTGTGTATGTGAGTAGAAGAGGTGTTTAACGGCAGAAACCCGGTTGAGCGCAACTTTTTGTCCCCCGCAGCTGATGGCCAAAATCTGACTCCGAGACCCAAAGTTGAAGAGGTGTTTAACGGCACAAACCCGGTTGAGCGCAACTTTTTGTCCCCCGCAACTCATGGGCCAAAATCTGACTCCGAGACCCAAAGTTGTACTAAATCGGGTTTGTGCCGTTAAATACCTCTTCCAAGGCTGGTTCAAAGATTTTTAAGGTCTGGGACTATTCCAAAACATGTGCCCTAATTTCATATAAGAAAATTATTTATTTTCTCACGTAAAACATCGATAAAATTTTACTTAGAAAAGTAGTTCGAACTTAATCATTTAGAAACACATAAAGACTAATATATTTTGTATCTAGAGAAGGAAGCCCAAAAACTCTGAGCTTGCACGTAGATAGATGATGAGTTTTGTTTTCTATCTGAACTTTTAAAGTGTTTTTGTATAAATTGAGGTGTTTTTTCTTATTTACTAACCTTGTCAACATGAGACTAAAAAAAATTAATGATGTTTTCGAGTCTTTAATTAATATGTGTAAGTAATGAATCGACACTAAATTAAATCCTTTGATGACACATCATATGATTTGCGAATTTGCTCTAATAATTTGGTCTACGTATTACTCTTTGTAGAAAATGAGACTTGAATTCAAACGAATATTTAAAAATAGCAACTCACATAATTACTAACTAGTAACTAAAAATAAATTAATAATCAAACAAATATTTGTAAAAAGTGAAAAGAATAAACACGCAAATAGCATTTCAAACTTAGAAATCTTGTTAATTTTAAACAACAAAAATCATTGCTTCTAATTAAACTTTTGATCATTTAACAAAATTTTATAAATTTATATTCTTACGATTTTTTTTTGTTTTTTTGTTTTTTTTTTTTGTAAAAATTGGAAAGTAAATAAGCACAGTGTTTTGAACCCAAGACCTCATCATTATTTTCAAATGACAAAACCACCACTTCTAGCTGAATTTCTTTGTCATCAAAGGAAATTTTATAAATTTATAATCTTAAGAAAACATATATAAAATACTACCCAAATAATTTTGGTGTTGGGTCGGGCCTGATCTCTTCTACAACTGCGCTAGTGTCTATACATACGCAGATATGTATGCATGTATGTATGTAAGGGGTAGTAGACATGCTAATATGCATTGTTTACAATTTATCAGCTTTATATGAGCCCAAATGCATTATCTCACCCTATTAATTGATGGTTTGCACTACAGGGATGAATGCATGAGTTTTGTGGCATTAAGGGTGTAAAGATGCGATGGGGAATGAGGTTAGAGTTTTTATATGTTGACAGAAGAGAGAGAGCACAACCCGCCATTGGCCAAAGGGAGTCTTTACCGTTGTTGGGAGTGTACTCTCTCTTCTTCTGTCATCATCTCTTACATTCCCATCTGTCAGCACCGTCGTCTGATGTGCGTCAGTCTAACCTCAAAGTAAGATATTCTCTCACAAAATTAAGGAACATTGTTACATATAAATAAATAAATAAAAATTAAAAAAAAAAAGTGTATATATAAATAAATATATATAGTTAATAGGAAAATCACTTAATTTGTGGATATTGTGTATGTGTGTGCGCATTATTGTTTAATTCCTATGTAAACCGCGAAAGTCTATTTTCCTTACGGATTTTGTATTTATATTATGCAGATGATTCTTGGAGCAGTGATAATAAGTTGAAGCAAGTATATGTCAGTTTTGTACAAATTATTATTTTGTAATATTCATGAGAAGAAGTTGAAGTGCTTTTAAAAAATGACTGAAATGTTTCTTTTAGATTTTTTTTTAAGAAATACTTTCGAGGATTCACTTGTATTTTTACAAAAAAATTGGTTCCAAAAATATTTTCACCACAAGCGTTTTCTTTCTGTATATTTGCTTAATTTTACATTTTTTTAATATTAGATCTTATGTATTTGTGACTTATTTTGCAGCTCTTGATCAAATATATAAGGTTAGTTTAACTTATTTCTGTCACAGTCAATTGATAAGCTACGGCAGTTTGCTGCTAATTTGCAGGTCTTTTACAACATTGCAATGTTCTTACGGAAACTTGATGTTGTAAACCGCTTAGCGATTGATACAGTTATCTGCTTTGTTGTGAGGGATACTTCTGAAGTTCCATACACCTCGCTCATCCTCGACGTGAAATGGAACAGTAAAGGCCTGTTTGCAAAACAAAGATCCGAAACCAGGATCGGAGAGGGAGACCACAAAAAGGCAATCGAGAATTCACTGATGTTGTGCATAATTCGATTCCAGGGGAGAAGAATGAAGTTGCATATTCTGGTTCAGCATTTCTCCAAGCTTGCTGCCTTGAGTCTGGGCCTGGCAGACTACTTGACCGGCACGGAGTTCTTACTTGCAGAACGTTCTGGTTTGGCTTTGCCTAGTACACAGTTTTTATCTGTACATCAAAAGGGAGTTAAACTGGAATAATGTCACGAGTAATTAGACGCAAGGATCCGGTAAATTTCAAAATCTTGTGCTCATAAGAACTCATCCACTTTCTTAGTTCTGTATGTGTACAGCAGTTCGAGTTCTTCCATAACTGATTGCACATACTTTATCTCCTTAATACACTTCACTATCGAACTTGAGAATTTATCCCGATGGCGAAAAGCTTCAAATCTGTGCGTATAAATGCGCTCAAATATGAAACAGAAGGATTGCAGTGTACTATTCTTGAATACTTCACTACCAAAACTTGAGAATTTCTCCTGATAGCGACGCGATCCGAAAAATTGTAAAGTTCTGCAAAGCAGACAGTTCAAATTCTCTTCTGGCGTAGAGGGAGACTAAAAAGGTTCAGAATCTGCAAGTTCTATGAATGTCATCACTATATCTACTTTCTGCATCTTCTTACTCTCGCACCCAATAAACACACACACACACACACTCTCTCTCTCTCTCTCTCTCTCCCCCTCTCTCTCAAAAGCCTTCCTAGTTCTCCTCCCTTTGCCATGGCTACTCTAGCCTGAGAGAGGGAGAGGGTGTGCGTCGAACAGATTTACGGGTGCAAACAGAATTACTCTACAGATCACCCACTGCTCAGTATCGTACCATTAGGAAAGATCAAATCAAACTACCCAAGAAACAGAACGGTTTAAGAACTATAAGATCGAATAGTATAGAAATCATTCGTGTGTAACATTCAACTTGTAAACCAGTCAGAAATTAGTCTTCCATTACAGTTGAAATATTCAAGCAAGAAGCTTTGAACTCAGGCCAGTGAACTATACAGTCTCTAATCTTCAAACTACAGGATAAAAAATAAAATAAAAAAACAAAAAAAAAAGGCAGTGGTAAAGTTAAAAGAATCGAAGAATCCAACTAGCTATAAACTCTGCAAATCTGCATATGTTTTTCAGTGAATGATGATCTCACACATCGAGCTCCGAAACAATGTCATCAAGGGACAAAGGCAATCTGTTAGAGAAACTCAAACTCGGCTTCACCCTTGGGACGGCTTGAATTTCTGCCTCATTGCTCAGAATCTGCAGAACCCTCCTCATCGTAGGCCTCTCCGCGCTATCAGGGTTAGCACAACCTAAGCCGACAAGCAACAGATTTCTCATTTCTTTCACATTAAACTCCCCATTCAGCCGCTTGTCAGCGGTCTCGATAATCCTCCCTTTGGAATGCATCCCCCAAACCCAATCAACCAAATTCACCGCCTTCTCACTTCCCGGCTCTTTTTCTATTGGCCTCCTTCCACACGCCACTTCAAGGATCACCACACCATAGCCAAAAGCATCAGTCTTTTCGGTTGCTTTTCCATATTGAAGATACTCAGGTGCAAGGTACCCCATTGTTCCCGCTGTCAGTGTGGAAACAGGGCTTTTATCGTGATCTATGAGCTTTGCCAGCCTGAAATCACTGATCCTTGCATTTAAATTCCCATCAAGCAACACATTTCCAGTCTTTATGTCTCTGTGGATGACCTGCTGCTCACATTCCTGATGCAGATATGCCAAAACAGACGCCAATCCAACTGCAATATTCAGTCTTTGAGACCAATCTAACAAGGTACATTGTACAGATTCTTGGTACAGCGCCTTTTTGAGGCTCCCATTAGGCATGAAATCGTAAACAAGAAGCAATTCACCCTTCTCAACGCACCAGCCTTGAAGGTGAACCAATTCTTGTGACGCAAGCAAGCAATAGTCGACAACTCAGAGAGGAATTCGGTTTTACCTTCATGGGAATGCATGGATCTTTTCACCGCAGAAATGGTGCCTGAAGACACAAAAAACGCCTTGTAAACAGTCCCAAAAGCTCCATGCCTAAGAATCCTACTGGGATGAAACCCTCCTGTGGCAGATTTCAGCTCCTTGTAACTAAACTCTCTTGGCCCTGCCACCACCTTTGCTTTGAAGCTCTTCTGTTTTCTCACCTCCATCCATTTCATCACGGAAACATAACCGAAAACCACCAGCGCCACGCAAAAGAACACTGGCCCAGCAATCCCGAGTCCCAAACCGAGCTGTCGGTGATGATTATCCCCTGAACCGGACACGGGAATGCTCGGACTCACCGCCACATAAGTATCAGACACATTGTGTGGCTGCAACCTCGGCATTTTCGCAACAACCCGAAGGTATGAAACTCCAATTCTCAACCAGATGAATCTCCATGCTCCCCTCCGTCGAGGCTGAAAAACCCACGAACATAACCTCGTTCAGATGCTTGGAGAGATCGACGTCCAAGCTCAAAACCGGCTTTTCAGGCTTGAAATTCGAGTAGCTCAGATACACTTTAAGCTTTTCTTGGTCGTTATTGTAATCAATCCAAGCAGTAATCAAATTCCCGCCCTTGAAATCGATACCCTGTGAAATCGGATCAGCGGTCTTGATCGAATTGAGGCTCTCAATGTCCAATCAGACGTGATTGTCGTTCGGATCGAGCTTTGTGTCAAATTCGATGACTACGAACTTGTTCTTGGTCAATTGCGAGGAATTGACGAGACCCAGATATCCACCAGGGCTGCCCAGAGTCCAGTTGTGCGGCGAGAGGAAAAACGATATGCCGTTGCCGTAGGAGCTCGAATTGACGTTGGCGATGGAGAAAGCGAACTTTGTGGAGAACGAAGCAGTGATGTTGGACTCCGGGTCGAAGAACCGAATTGGGTTGTTGTAGATGACGGCACCGGCGCTGGAGGAGGGGACGGTGAGCTCGCGGGTGAGCCCCACGACACCGTTTCAGATGTGGGAGTCGGCGAGGAAGGTAAGGTTTCGGAAGTTCAAAGATGGGAAGTAGAAGTTGACGTTCTCGGCCGATCCACGGCGGAGGAAGAGAGTTATGAGGAAGAAGACGTCGACCCAGAAATCGAGTTCTGATGGATGGAAACAAATGGGTTTTCGATTTTCTTTGCCAAAGCAGAGGACTAGGAGATTTTGACTGAGAACATGTAGAGAGAGAGAGGGAGAGGGAGTGGGGTTTAAACGGTTGGAGAATGGGCGCGTGGGTACTGAGAGAGGGTTTGCAATGGTTATGAGGGACCTTTCGGGGTGGGGGAATCTCAAAACGACAGCGTATTAGGGAGCTGGGGGCATCATGTTTCAATGCTATGGAATTTCAAGGTGGATTTTGGTCAGGTTAGGGAACATATTGTCAATATAATAACATGGAGGAGTGGGTCTCACTCTCAATTATGCATTTTGTTAATTTCTTGCATCTGACTATTAATCTAACATGAAATGACACAAAAATAACAGGTTTTTGATCAACTCGTTAACGAATCAGGTTATCTATTAAGAGTTCGTTAACAAATTGGGTTGTTATGTGTCATCTATTAAGAGCCCGTTAACGAATCAGATCGTCTATTAAGAGCCCGTTAACGAATCGGGTCATAGGACTGGAGGCCATGTGATCATATGGGTCAAAGATCCAAATGTAGCCGTTACAATACTTTGGGAAGATACGTGTAAACACGAGAAATTCCTGAAACAAGCGACGAGAATACGTGTACAAAATAATATTTTGTATTAATGATTTTGGGGTTACAATCTCTTTGTAATTTGATCCTCTGATTCTATCTTCGTACGATGTGGGTTTGTGGATGAGTTGTTGATCCAAAGGGCCGTCGGGGCTTGATCTAAGGATGCACAGTTGATGAATGGATCTTCAAGGGGCGTTGGGGCTTGATCTTGAGTTGGTGGGAGTTCTTCAAGGGCCGTTGGGGCTTGATCTTGAAGGAGGATGGATGATGAACGATGAACACTTTCTTCAAGGGGCCGTCGGGGCTTGATCTTGAGTTGGTGGAAGTTCTTCAAGGGCCGTTGGGGCTTGATCTTGAATTGGTTGGAGTTCTTCAAGGGCCGTCGGGGCTTGATCTTGAAGGTTGATGGATGAGCGGATCTTCAAGGGCTTCTGGGCTTAATCTTGAAGAACGATTGGATGTGTGGATTTGTTGAGGTTGTTGATCCAAAGGGGCCGTTGGGGCTTGATCTTAGGATGAACGGATGATGAACGATGAACACTTTCTTCAAGGGCCGTCGGGGTTTGATCTTGAGTTGGTGGAAGTTCTTCAAGGGCCGTTGGGGCTTGATCTTGAATTGGTTGGATTTGACGAAGAACGAAGATTGCTTTCTTGATCCTTCGGGATTTGCTTGAGAGCTTTAGAGTTTCAAGGCTTCTTTCTTTCTTCCTTCCTTCTTTTTTTCTTTTCCTTCCCCCAAAATGAATGCCTTGGCCTCCTATTTATAGAATTCCAAAACTTGATTTTTGGATTTAAATAATCAGATGAAATAAATCATTTCTGCCAGGTATTGACACGTGTCCTATTTGATGACTTTTCCAATTTATTTCGATTTTTCGTTGAGTCACACGCTACATGTAAAATTTATGTGATACGTGAGCGTTGAAATTTTAATTTTTGGTCAACATTTATTTCACCGAAATTTTGATGTCTACAAATGCCCCCACTTCAAGGCGTGTCGTAGACATGTGCTTGTCACGTGTAGAAGATGCGTTTTGAAGTCCCTTAATGTAGATGTCAACCCAAGGGCCGTCGAGGCTTGATCTTGAATTGAGCTGGAGATTTCTTCAAGGGCCATCGAGGCTTGATCTTAAGTTAGACTGGAAGATTTTCTGGTTTCCTCCAATCGTTGATTTTCCGCAGGCTTAATCTTGAACTGAGCTGAAGGATTCTTTTGGTCTCCTCCGAAGGTCTGAACTTACTCCTTTGATCTGGAGTTGAATTTGATTCAAGGGTGGTGAACACTTGATTTTGAATCGGACTTGTGATTTCTTCAAGGGCCATCGAGGCTTGATCTTGAACAGGGCTGGAGGATTCTTTTGGTCTCCCCCTATCGTTGATTTTCCTTTGTGCTACTCTTGAACTGGGCAGCAGGATTCTTTTGGTCTTCCCCGAAGGTCTGAGCTTACTCCTTTTTTTCTGTTTCTTTGTTCAATCTCTCCAATTCGTATTGAAGAGGGTTAGAGGATAGCTCAGCATATGCAGTCGTAGCTTGTCTCCACATGCTTCAATGCATCATTTTCACTTGCCTTACTTGCTCCCCTTTGTAGAAGTGGTATTTCCTTATGCAGGTTTAGCATCTTCTCTTGTACTATTTGTTCCTGATGCAGGAGTTGAATGCAAACCTTGCATTTGAATGGACCATTACTTCTTGGTGGCAGCGCAAGTTTGAGTGGAGGTTCCGACATATTGCTTTCTCTGTCCTTGTCCTGGCAGGTGAGAACAAGGGCAAAGGAAAAGATAGGGGAAAAGCATGATATGAGATACCTTTGCTTTCGCCCTTGATGATATGAGATACTTTTGCCTTGGTGTCATTTGTTTGCAAGGGTATTCCCGGAGAGGAAGAAAACTGAGCATTTTGAGATGCTTTGCTGGGAGTGTACTCTCGGAGGTGAGGAAGAGTTGGGCATTTTTTTTTTTTCTTTGTTTGCAGGTTTGCCTTGCCATAAAAGATGAAGGTCGACATATATAGGGATTTCCCAATAGCAAGTGGTGGTACTGTTCTTTTACCCTTGTCGACAAACGTTTTGATCCCGCAAATTCGACTTTTTGAAATAGTGACGACTCTTCGATCTTTGAATAAGCCTCTTTGATTTCTGAACGACGCCTCTTCGATTTCTGAACGAGCGTCTCTTTTGACAAAGTGGCACGCGTTTTCTGAAAAGCAGAGAAAGCGTCGCCGAACTTTGCGCTTGTCAGCTAAAGATGTGTAGCTGCGATGATGACCTCCACGTGATCTTTTGACAAAGTGGCACCCGTGCTCTGAAAAGCCGCGAAAGCGTCGCCAGCCTCCACGTGTTTTCAACTTTGTCGGAGATCTTTTGACAAAGTTGAACGCGTTTTCTGGAAAGCTGAGAAAGCGTCGCCTAACTTACGCCGGAAAATCCAGCTTTTGAGATTTGCAGAGCGATGTCTCTTCACTTTTGAATAAGCGGCCCTTCGATTTCTGAACCAACGCCTCTTTGATTTCTTAGCAAACGCCTCTTCTTTTTTTATAGAGGCATTGATCACCTCTAACATGCACACTTTGAAGGTTGCTCATTCCTGAAAATCATCTCCGGCCTTTTGAGTTTTAACTCCATCCACCCATCTCTTTTAACACCTTTGAAAAATGGCTAACCAATCGAACCTTAGCTTAGAATTGAGTCTCAGCAGTGATCCGGTTGCGCCGCTTCAAGGTAATGTATGGTGTCCTTCTTTCTTATCTTCTAACGGTCCTCTTACAGGTGAAGACTTCGTGATGCAGGACGCCACAACAGCTACAATAGTAGCTAGGAACCTCCTTACTCCAAAAGATAGTAGGCTGCTATCAGGACGGTCCGATGAGTTGGCCGTTCAAGAGTCCCTCGCTCTTAGTGTTCAGTGTGCGGGCTCTGTGTCCAACATGGGCCAACGCCTGCTTGCTCGGTCCCGTCAGGTGGAATCATTGATGGCAGAGGTGGAAGATCTTAAGCAGGAGATTAAACAGCTTAAGTACGAGAATAGAAGTTTGCATGTGCTTGCAAATAACTATTCGTCGGGCATGAAGAGGAAGCTTGATGAGATGCAAGAATCTCAAGGTCGCATTCAAAGTGACCGTCAAAGGCTTGCGTCTTTCTTCCAGAGGCACATTTTTCCGGCGTCATCAAGCGTTCCACCAAGTATTGGGGCCTCGAATGATCTATCTTCGGTGCCTCCGGCTCCTGGAGTTTGGCCAAGTAGTGGGGCTTCACGTGAACGACCTTTGTGAAGGCTCCATCTTCCTCTTTCTTTGTTAGATACATTTTTTTTCGCACTTGTAATTGCTCTCGGTGTGCCTGGCACCGTGTGAGTTTCAAACTCTACAAAATTACAACTTGTATATAACAAATATGTCCACACATGAATGATGACCTTCATTACTTTCTTTACTTTTAATTCCATAACTTGTACACACACACGCATATAGGCCACTGCATTTTGCTCACTGCCTTGCATCTTCCAATTTTGCTAATTTAAACAATTGGCAGCTGATGCTGCCTTTGAAAGATGCTTCACAATATCATCATTGCTATTTTTTTTTTTTTATTATTATTCTTTTTGAAAGATGTTTCCCAACATCATCATTGCCACCCTTTTTTTTTCTTTTGCCTTCACGCCTGAAGCCTTTATAATTATATATATATATATATATATATATTTCAGATGGTGCCAGAAGCATCATCATTGTTTTTTTTTTATTTTTTTTATTTTTTATTATTCTTTTGAAAGATGCTTCCCAGCATCATCATTGCTACTTTTTTTTTTTTTTTATTCTTTTGAAAGATGCTTCCCCGCATCATCATTTTTTTTTTCTTTATATGGCCATCTGCAAGATTGAGTTCGTGGGTGAAAACCCAGGCGAGTCCCAGAGAAGACGGAGGAGATCTTTGGGTGTGAGTTGACAAACTTTGATTTTGTCAATCACATTCAAAGGCAGCAGCAGAGGCAAGCAGACGGATGAGATCTTTGGATGTGAGTTGACAAACTTTGATTTTGTTGATCACATTCAAGGGCAGCAGCCATGGCGAAGGTGCAGAAGCAGCCAGATCTTGAGGCAGAGTGTAAGGCGTCGAGCTTCACGACCGGCTAGTCGTTTGACGGCGGTCGCTGAAGTTTCTTCGCCGATTTTGATCATGGTGGCCAGGGTGACGAGCTGGTTGATGTGGCTGAGCTGACCATGGAAGATGATTTACTTGCTTGTCCTGCCTCACATGGTGAAACTGAGTGAAGCTATGGTTCGAGCAGAGCCCAGGGCCTGAGTGTCGGGGAGGACTGGGGATCCGAGGTGGGCCTAGAAGCAAAGCAAACACTTGAAGTGTACCAAGAGCGAAGAGGGCGATCCCAAGGTTTCTGTGTGTGTCATACTTGATGCCGGCAGAATCGTCGCCGAGTTTAATACCGGTAACCTATCCTGTGACGTCAACGGCGTATGCCAAGGTCTGGCAAGCGACATGAAGGTAAAACCATGCAGGGTCCGCGGACTTGAAAACTTTCAAGTACCTTGCTACCATGGCACCAAAAGGCATCAATATTCCCCAACTCACTGCAGTCAGCACTCCGTGACGGCTTCTCTTTCTAGTGGTTGAGCTGCTACCACCGGTGGATGCTGTCTGGCCGGAAAGCAAATTCAAAGTCCCCTTGGCGTTAAGATTGGCAGCGACGCAGAGGTCGGATCGGCCGGTGAGGGCGGTGGAGCTGCGGATCCGAACCCGGAATCCGATAATCGGCCACATGGGTGTCGTCGGCCACATGGGTATTGTCATCGTTCGTCCTTAACCACATTCCATGAAGATTCCTGTTGACGCAGATCCGGGTACGAGCTACTGGTCCTCACTCCTCTGTCCATCGTACTAGTAGCATCACTGCTCTGATTATCGACCGTCCGACTTCGATCTGAATACCGATCGTACCACTGACGTGGGGTTGATGGGTTTGACTTCAGAGCTGAGGGAAAGATTTAATGAAGGTAGTGAGTTTGCATCTTCAGATTCTCCTTCCCGAGAAGAAGGCAGAAAAACTTGTTCTTCTGGCACAGGAGGTAGATCCATAGCCATATCAGGAACCATGTCAAAAAGGCTGGAGCGCTCATTTCTCCGTGTAGCCTTACTCTGTCGAATAAAATACTTCTGGGCATGGCTTGCCACCTGGGTGGGAGTCCTAGTCGTCACATAACTCCGTGCTATCCCACGCCAGTCTCCCTTCCCCAATTTCTGGAGACCTATCAAAAACATCCGATGCTCATCTTCTGTCCAAGGCGTTCTTTTTTTTTTACGATCGCCGCGGCGATTGACGGAGGAGGAGACGCGACTGTGGGTGTGTCGAGTGATATGGTGGGTGGGCTGAGCAGAAATGCAGAGAGTTGTGTGGGAGAGTGAACTGGGATGCGGTGGGGTCGAGGAACAGGCCGACGTTGCCAGCGCCGATGACGGAGATCTTGGTGTGGCGTTTGGTGTGGAGCGAGTTCACTCGGGCCGAGTCGCGGCCGAGTCTGGTGAGGTTGTTGAAACCCAGATAGATCACACCGGAGAAATTGTTGGAGGCCAAGTTCAGCCGGACCAAGTCGTGCAGACTGAACACAAACTCCGGGATTTCGCCGGAGAGACGTCGTTTAAGTGTTTCGATCTCGAGGAGGACGATGCGCTCCTCCTCCGCCTTGAATCGAGTTTCGCCGATGGACTTGACGAGGTCGAGGAACTCCTTGGATTGGCCGAAGCCGCCCTGGGAGCCCATCGCGAGCTCCCGGCCGATGGTCTTGAGCTGCTCCATTGATGATTGAGGGTTTGAATGTTAGGGTTTTGGATGGAGAATTGGGGGTGATGGGTGACTGCGAAGAGAGAGAGAGAGAGAGGAAGCTGGAGCTTTTTTAGATCTGTCGAATTGCAACTATAATTGCAATACTGTAGTTAAAGATCCGAGCTTTTCTCTGAATATTTTATTTTGGGGGTCATTGGAGCATTGGGTAATTGGGAAGCTCCTCCTTCTGTTTTTTTTTTTTTTTTTTTTTTTTTTTTTTTTATGGAGAATATATATATTAATACATATTTTTTTTATTTTTTTTTATTTTTTTATTTTTTTTATGGAGAATATATATATATATATATATATATATATATATATTAATACATATGTTTTTTTTTTTTTTTTTTTTTTTTTTTTACAGGTACTTACTGCATTCATAGATTTCCTTGCTGTCTTTTGACGGATTACCCACGTTCACAATTGGTGGCAGCTTCTTGTGAATTTGGAATTGGTGACGGAGTGAGCAGGATGTGGGTGCAACTGTACTTTTTGCCTGGTGCCTGTTGCAGTGCGCCACTTTTTACCATGTGGTGTTGTGCAAAAGACTGCAACAGGATTTCGCTGTGTAGTGCCTTTTGGTCATGGTTTTCTCTCGGCGGTGACTTTGTTGTGCACATTGACCTTACTGCTTGTCGTGGGCTCTTTACCACTGCTACTTGAAGCTTGTGAGTTATCGTGTGTGGTTGTGCAAAAGACTGCAGCGAGTTTATGCTGTGTAGTGTCTTTTGGTCACAACTTTCCTCGGTGGTGACGTTGGTGTGATGCTCACCCTTGTAATACGGCTTTGTAACCAAATCATTCCTTTAAAGAAATAAAGTATTCATAGTTTGAATTCGCTTCTTTTTTTTTTTTTTTTTTTTTTCTTCAAAGTGTTTGTGTTTTTGTTGGTGATGTGACTGTACTTGAAGTTTTGAAGTTTCAAGTTGCCTACGTACCCTTGGTTGAGGAGGGATCAAGTCATGACGTAGTTCAAATGGGTGATGGTTTTGATGATGATTTTGATGATGATTTTGCCGTACACAGTTTATGCTCTTGCGGGCCAGGAGCGTCTTGGTGCCGTTTGCATTTTTAGCTCATGCAGGCAAGGAGCGTTTGTTGTCGCCTTTTATGCTCGTGCGGACAAGGAGCTTTGGTTATCGCCTTTTAGGCTCGTGCGAACGAGGAGCTTTTGTTGTCACCTTTTAGGCTCGTGCGAACGAGGAGCTTTTGTGAATTTGTCAAATGATCTTAGAGGGGCATTCCTTGCAATCTTCATAGCAAGGAGTCTTGACTGAGTGATTGAAGAAGTCTTTGGGGAAGAAATCGCGCATTGTGATTCCAACGGACGATCTTTGTGTCATAACTTCATCATTCTCAACACTTTCATGTAGCTTTGAAGGTTGACGGTAGCTGCTTTGCCCCATTTCTGATTGGTGAACTTGTGGAAGAGACCTATGTTTCTTGTGCATTTTCTTTGGAGTGACATAAGTCCATCCTTCAACTTCACTTGACTTGACTGACATGGTTTTGGAGCATGCCCCCAGCGGTTGAGGTGAAGATTTTGAGTTCAAAGAGCCAGAAGTGACGGTGGTATAGTTTGTCTTCACCACATCATTAAGATCTAGCTCGATGATCCCTTTCTGAGCCAACTTCATGATGAGATCTTTTAGCACAAAGCACTTTTCCGTCGGATGACTAATGAAGCGGTGGAATTTACAGTACCTTGGACTATCAGTACGGTTCATATCTTCTGGCCGTTTGCACTCAGGTAGGTCGATCACCTTTTTGTCAAGCAAGTCTTTCAACATGGCAACCACGTCAGAGTCGGGGAATGGATAAGTCTTCTCCTCAAGCTCCTTCAAAGTGCGTCTACGTATCTCTTGATCACGAAAAGCTTCGGTTTGAATCGCCTTGCTTCGTGTAGGGATTTTGACTGGAGTTGTGTTGACCGTCATTGCTTCCTTGGTGGGTTTCCACGTAGCCTTATCCACCTTTGGCCCCAAAACTTTGTCATTCTTGTAGTCGGCGATCTGTTCTTTCTTCCCATGACGGTTGATGCTTAACTCCATATCATGGGCGCGGGTGGCTAACTCCTCAAATGTTCGTGGTTTGATGCCTTGAAGGATGTAGTGTAGTCCCCACTGCATGCCTTGAACGCACATCTCAATGGCAGAGGTTTCAGAAAGCCGATCTTTGCAATCCAGACTTAAAGAACGCCATCTATTTATGTAGTCGACGACAGGTTCATCTTTCCACTGTTTCGTGCTGGTCAGCTCTAGCATGCTTACAGTACGACGAGTGCTGTAGAAACGGTTGAGGAATTCCCTTTCTAGCTGGTCCCAACTGTTGATAGAATCAGGTTCGAGGTCAGTGTACCAGTCAAAAGCGTTACTTTTCAGCGAACGCACGAACTGTTTGACGAGGTAGTCTCCCTCTGTCCCAGCATTGTTGCAAGTTTCAATGAAATGGGCGACATGTTGCTTCGGGTTGCCTTTTCCATCGAACTGCATGAATTTTGGGGGCTGATAACCCCTTGGCATCTTCAAAGCATCAATCTTTTTGGAGTAAGGCTTTGAGTACAGTACGGAGTCATGCGAGCTTCCTTCGTACTGTGTCTTGATAGTGCTTGCGATCATCTCCTGTAGCTCCTGGATAGAGAGATCCCATGGATGTCGTTGCTAGGTCTAGCTTCGGCTTCTCTTTAACTTTCTCCGCTGGTGGCTCCTCTTCTTCGTCGCCTTCTTTCTTTAATAGGCCAACAATTGGGTCGACTTTCACGTCGGGCAGCGCATCTAATTGGTTGACGAGTGCGGCAATCTGCAAGTCCTTCTCTTCCACAGTTCGTGTGAGCTTTGCGATTGCTTCATTCATCTGAGCTAGCTGCTCCTCGATTGAAGTTGCTTCAGTGGTCATGACTTGCATGGTTGTACTGCCGCTCGAATCAGCGTCGGAGAGTAGGGACTCTGAGTATTTCCTCGGGCTTTCCCCTCTTGATGCCCTTAGCGAGGCCAGGGTGATCACAGGCTCGTACCTCAAGTGCTCTTGTTCCTTTGACAGAGTTAATGCAGGGGCGGAAGCCGCGGCAAAAAGATCTCTTGCCTTACTTCGGGTTATGATGCCAGAAATATCACCACTTGCGGCGATGATGTTCTTGTTCTTTGCTTTGATTGCAGGAACAGCTTGATCCTTTCTTGATGCCATTTGCGTTTTTCGATGATTTGAGGATAGAGATGAGAGGTAGAGATAGTCCCACCGAGCGTGCCAAATTTGTAAACACGAGAAATTCCTGAAACAAGCGACAAGAATACGTGTACAAAATATATTTTTTTGTATTAATGATTTTGGGGTTACAATCTCTTTGTAATTTGATCCTCTGATTCTATCTTCGTACGATGTGGGTTTGTGGATGAGTTGTTGATCCAAAGGGCCGTCGGGGCTTGATCTAAGGATGCACAGTTGATGAATGGATCTTCAAGGGGCGTTGGGGCTTGATCTTGAGTTGGTGGGAGTTCTTCAAGGGCCGTTGGGGCTTGATCTTGAGTTGGTGGGAGTTCTTCAAGGGCCGTTGGGGCTTGATCTTGAAGGAGGATGGATGATGAACGATGAACACTTTCTTCAAGGGGCCGTCGGGGCTTGATCTTGAGTTGGTGGAAGTTCTTCAAGGGCCGTTGGGGCTTGATCTTGAATTGATTGAAGTTCTTCAAGGGCCGTCGGGGCTTGATCTTGAAGGTTGATGGATGAGCGGATCTTCAAGGGCTTCTGGGCTTAATCTTGAAGAACGATTGGATGTGTGGATTTGTTGAGGTTGTTGATCCAAAGGGGCCGTTGGGGCTTGATCTTAGGATGAACGGATGATGAACGATGAACACTTTCTTCAAGGGCCGTCGGGGCTTGATCTTGAGTTGGTGGAAGTTCTTCAAGGGCCGTTGGGGCTTGATCTTGAATTGGTTGGATTTGACGAAGAACGAAGATTGCTTTCTTGATCCTTCGGGATTTGCTTGAGAGCTTTAGAGTTTCAAGGCTTCTTTCTTTCTTCCTTCCTTCTTTTTTTCTTTTCCTTCCCCCAAAATGAATGCCTTGGCCTCCTATTTATAGAATTCCAAAACTTGATTTTTGGATTTAAATAATCAGATGAAATAAATCATTTCTGCCAGGTATTGACACGTATCCTATTTGATGACTTTTCCAATTTATTTCGATTTTTCGTTGAGTCACACGCTACATGTAAAATTTATGTGATACGTGAGCGTTGAAATTTTAATTTTTGGTCAACATTTATTTCACCGAAATTTTGATGTCTACAATACGCAACACACATTCTTGAATATATAGCTTTTGAAGATTGCTGAGGTGGCATAAAGTTAGGAGAAGGAGTAGCACACTTGTAATACAAATAAGTGAAAAGGGTGCAAGCAAACGTAGGAATCCGGGAGAAGTAACGTTGTCCGAGAAATATCCAGGTTGTCGCCAATTGAAGGCCTGGAGGAGAAATTTTTCGGGGTTCCGGGAACTGCACGTCAGTTGGTGTTCCAGCCAATGGTTATTTGACATCTGGATTTTCTTTCAATCTTATTGAAACACACTTTTAAATGCTGAAACGTTAGTCCCAAGGCCGAAAAAGCTAAACAGACGTAAAAGTTTTTCAAGATTTCGTCATCGTCTTCTTCCTCGTCCGATAGCCCTCGTATCCATAATTCAAGTGTTCTTGTTTGCCGGGGATTTGTGGATAAAATCGGCAAAACACCTCTTTATTTTTTTGTTTTGGTGTAAAACCCAAAAAATAAAAGCCAACAAACTAAGCCACAAAGCCTTCCAACTCCAAAAGAAACCTACAATACAGACAAGATGGAGGAGGAGAAACAACCAGAGTTGGGCAGGAAGCCATCACCGGAAATAATCCTAAATTTCCTGCAGAGCTTTCCAGAAAAGAAGAGGGACTGAGATTTGAGTAGATCCGTACCACGAAGGAGAGACCATCGAATGTCCCAAGCAACATACATGATAGCAAATCAGCTTTTCCCCTTCTCTTTTTTTCAGCGACAAGAAGATATTTCATAAAAAAATAAAGATTACTGAGAACAAAACGGAACGCAAAGGTTATTGACGGACGCGTAAACTCCGTTTATTTTTACTTTTTGGGAGTGAAGTTTCAGCATTTAAGAGAATGAATTAAATAAATAAAAATTAAAGAAATCTAGTTGTCTAATAACCATTGGTTCGGAACACCAACTGGCAGAGGTGAGCTGGAGTTCCCGATATCTTGAAAAATTTCTCCTACCAAACAGCCACTCCTCAACCCCCAAACCTTGACCCAAACCAAATATTGTGGATTACTTTACTTTACAAGAATAAACATGATTAATAACAATATTAATATTAATATTAAAACATTCCCAGCAAGTAATTTTAGATTTATGTCCCGCTGTGACATCCCACATCGCCCAGAGGAGTGATCCTTAAATGTATATTCCCGTCCCTACCTAGCACGAGGCCTTTTGGGAGTTCACTGGCTTCGGGTTCCATGGGAACTCCGAAGTTAAGCGAGTAGTGCACGAGAGCACTCCCAGGATGGGTGACCCATCGGGAAGTTCTCGTGTGAGTTCCCAGAAACAAAACCGTGAGGGCGTGGTCGGGGCCCAAAGCGGACAATATCGTGCTACGGTGGTGGAGCGGGCCCGGGAAGTGGTTCCACCCAGGCCGGGATGTGACAATTTGGTATCAGAGCCTAACCCTGGTCGCGTGTGTGCCAACGAGGACGTCGGGCCCTTAAGGGGGTTGGATTGTGACATCCCCCATCGCCCAGGGGAGTGATCCTTAAATGTATATTCCCGTCCCTCCCTAGCACGAGGCCTTTTGGGAACTCACTGGCTTCGGGTTCCATGGGAACTTCAAAGTTAAGCGAGTAGCGCACGAGAGCACTCCCAGGATAGGTGACCCATCGGGAAGTTCTCGTGTGAGTTCCCAGAAACAAAACCGTGAGGGCGTGGTTGGGGCCCAAAGCGGACAATATCGTGCTATGGTGGTGGAGCGGACCCGGGAAATGGTTCCACCCGGGCCGGGATGTGACACCAGCCGTGTGAATTTGCTTTTTACTAATAAGTTTCCCAGCAAATTGACTTTTTCACTACCCAAAAGCTGAAAATGCACGAACTTGAAAATGCTAGAAAAGTACAAAAACTAAGTTAACACAATGTAAGTGGAGAGAAACTTAAATATAAATTGTATTGTTAACCCATGGTGTTTTGATGAGACCCTTATATGTGTCTAGTCATTCCCTAAATATGGTCATTGCTTGCTGAGAGCTCTACTGGATGATTTACAGAAAATATGATATTCGCCATTGATATATTTGAAGGAGTTATACAATTT
Source organism: Pyrus x bretschneideri (assembly GCF_019419815.1). Lineage (NCBI taxonomy): Eukaryota > Viridiplantae > Streptophyta > Magnoliopsida > Rosales > Rosaceae > Pyrus > Pyrus x bretschneideri. The sequence goes on along the minus strand of NW_025999789.1, from coordinate 2,077,811 downwards.
AGGATTTAATAAAGGGGTGTGATATCTACACATATCTTTTTACTTCTCACACATTTTTTTTAATTTTCAACCGTCAGATTACATGAAATGAAGTAGATCAATGACAGAAGTTAACAAGAGGTGTGTGAAAAGTAAAAATAGATGTATGGATATCACACCCCTTTAATAAAACAGGTTGTTTAAATGGAATTTGAGTTTTTGTTGACTACTTTACGGATCAATTTGCTATGAGAATTAGGTGTTGACTTGAAAGACTTTAACAAGTCTTCCTCTTTCAACGACAACTACTTCAAAACTCTTCAATTGCTATGACGATTACGTGTTGAATATAACAAGCCTTCATCTTTCTGCCCATAAAGAAAGTTAGAATCCTCTTTTTTTCTCTATCCTTAATTTTCGCAGGGTAATATTGTTCTCTTTTTTATCGTTTTCTTATCGCCAATGTCCTACACAGTTATACGAACGATTTTGGGGGAATCAAATATGAAACTTCGGGTGGAAAGGTGACTGCTGGTAAACAACTAAGCTACATTCCCTTTCAACACCAATGATATTATTTTGTGACGGTGTTTGGTTCAGTTTTTTGTAGGCCATTGTAGATAATATAGAGAATCAATTTAAAACAGTAAAAGACACTTAAACAACCTAAGCCACACAACACCAAGAAGAACATGATCCTGCTGACACCAGATTTACCAAAGTTATCATGGATTATGCTTTACCATTTTGGAGTTATACTACTTAATTAGTCACAGAGCTATATTAATTTATGATCCATTTGAAGATGAAGAGCAATTATTATTAGCATATAATTAACGAACATCTAGATGTTTAAGAAAGGAAACAAGTCAAACAACATTAAGCAAGATTTTCATGAAGTGAAATTACTATCCAAAAACTGAAAATGCACCCAAACATGTTAAGAAAGTAAAAAAACAAAGTTAATGCGATGTATGTGGAGAGAAACTTAAACGCGAAAATTGTATTGTTCACCCATGATGTCATAATGGCATCCCAACATGTGTCTAGTCATTCTCCAAATATGGTCACTACATGCCAAGAACTCTAGCGGATGGTTTATAGAAGATAACAAAAAGGGAATTTGAGTTCATGTAGTCTATAGGTCATATTGAACCATTCTCCCTTGGGAATGATTGGAAATTCTAGCCTACAGTACTCATCAAAATCATGGTTATTTATCATAATGCAAATAGTAACGCTCGTCCCCGGGCTCATGTATGCGAACACAATGCAGTACAAGGAGGTTCGTCGAAACCTGGTTATTAAGATTGATTATAAGGGTGACGTGGTTGCTAATACAGTTGGGTGGTCGGAAAACGTGGCAATCATATACTTATTTTGAATTATAGTAGTATTTTAGTTGATTTTTTTATTGGTACCTAAACTAAAAGTTATGTTACTTAAATTAATAGTTGTATTGAAATTGGTATTAAAAGATCCCGAACACTTAAGTTTTTTTTTTTCAACGTATTCTTTAATAAAAGGCGAAAAAATAATTTAATATAAATCTTATGAGCTAAAAAATTGAGATATGAAATTTTCTTCTCGTCCTATTTGGCACGAAAATATCACAAACAATTTCAAAGAAACTCATTGAAATAATTGTATATATCCATGAACATTGGCAACATGTTGTGATAAGCAACTTCTTCTTGGACTGTAAGTTAGCAGACAAACTGAAGGAAAAATGTTCATCCAGCAATGTTAGAATATTACAAGGCATCCCGGAGAAAATCCCAAGTACACGCGACGTTTTTTTTCTAGTCAAGGCTCGAAGTACAAGTACTAGCATTTCACTGAGTTCAACATTGTAATGAAAAAACAAGAGAATATACAAACATAAAGCAACCAGCACACCATGTCACCATGGAGCTAACATCCTATGAAAAATGATAGAAAATAGATACCAGATAGGAAGGAAGAAGCTCAGAAAAGGCAATTGAAACACAACTATTTAGACAACATAAATCCATTTTTCACAAAGCACTTGGCCGACCACATAAGAACTCTAACCTTCCCTGACCACATAATAACCCAGTTAAAAGAAATCTATTTAGCCCTCAATGAAATCCTTGTTTTGGGCAAGGCAATAACAACAACACCTCTCCATCCAGCTAGTTTATGCATTCAAAGTCGGGATGAAGATCGTACACATACATACAGAACCATACAAACACATGACCATGAAATCTTAGGAAGTACGCGATGCCATTAATATACTAAGCATTAAAAGTAAATACAGAAAGTCATAAACACCATCAGGAAGCAATTTGTATCTTCGCCACTCAAACAACGAATGATAATAAAAAAACAACAATACCTTTTATTCTATTACAATTCGAGCATCCAACCTGAAACCAATTGGCAACGGGTGGAGATGCCCGAGATCATTCAAACTATTTACGTAACACTTCAATTCTCGACATGGGATTCACACTCTTGAAACAATACCTGCTCCAAGAAGCAATATACTCTCAAAAATTTCAACTTGCTAATTTTGTAATAAACACAAAGAAAACTTGTCATTTTCTCACTAACCGTTTTCTGTTCATTTTCATTTTCACTATATTCCTAATTAAACAAAACTATAAATCAAACCGAAAAACTATAATCTGCTCCTTTGACGAATCCAAATTTTGCATCATGTATATGCATTTACTTTAAGAATGATAAAAACATAAAAATTAAAACTAAAAACATGAATTTTGCTAAGAAATTAATATAAAACCAATGCATCTGAGAGAATTACAATCAAGTCAATACAAATTAACGAATAAATCTAAATGAATTAGAGTTCAATCCAATCAGAAACACAGCAAATAAGCATCACAAAGATTAAATTTAAACAAAAACCAAATAAAGCCATACAAAAGATTAAGAATTTATATTCGGATTGAAGAAAGAGATTACGTACCGACATGAATTCGGTCAAAGAAGAAAGAACTTTTTTATTTTCCGGGAAAATGAAATGACTCGGAAGGCAGAGAGAGAGAGAGAGACGTTAGGCCAGAAATGGGCCTAAATTGTATTGTGAAATCTGGGAAAGAATATGAGGCTTTAACGGTTTTTGTTTCGGGATGAACGACGTTATTTTGCTGACGGGAACGGAAAGATGATTCGTATCGCCGTTAAGTCGGCGTCAGCCCTGACGTGGTTTGTGCGTTTGGAATAAAATTGAGAGTCCAATAAAAAAAATGAAAAATTGCAGAGACACAATCCTACATTTAATCCATGAATAAAATCGAACCAGTTTTTTCACAAATTCACTTTTTAGTACTGATGTATTACTACCCTCTATTTTCCTTAGAACTCAATTAAAACGCATAATCGTCACCAATGAATAGTGCACTTTTTGAATAAGTGACGAAAGCTTGGTATAACGATTTGATTTACCAAAATTCGTTGGCACATATTTTCTACTTTCAGGAAGACAAGACGTAGTAAAGGAAGTCATTTAGCGGTCATCATTCCACATCGGGAAACTAATTCCCACGTCAAAAAGTGGTCAAGTCAGTATACCGAAACTAACGCAACTTTTTGAGAATCTAATCATCATTTAAAGACTAGAGACAACACAACTTCAACAACGAGCCCCTTGCATTTCCATTTCTTTATTGATTGCTTATTCTCGATGCATTAAATAAAATGCAATACTAGCTCATAAGTCAAAATTTGCTAAAATAAAATAAAAGATCAGGTTTAAGTGGCCTGGTTAAAATCTTGCTGGGAAAAAACTGAATGGGAAAAACTCCATACTTAGGAGAAAAGGTAGCACATTTATAAAGTTATAATACAAATCAGTCAAAAGGGACCAAGCAAACATAGCAATTGTTTACCCAAAAAAAAAAAAAAAAAAGAAAAAAGAAAAAGAAAAAAAGCAAATATAGGAATCCATGAGAATAAACGTTGGCCGAGAAATATCCAAGTTGTCGCCAATTGAAGGCCTCCCAAAGCAGCGACTCCTCAACCCCCAAAACCTTGACCCAAACCAAATATTGTGGATTACTTTACTTTACAAGAATAAACATGATTATTAATAATAATAATAATATTAATATTAAAACATTCCTCGAGAAAATGATACCTGGACCATCAGCTTCATATCTGCCTGCCATCTATCCCTATGCAAGGGATGTGGGATATTTTGTGCCAGTAGCGTCCTTTTCCTGGTTGGCATCTCTCTTCTAGCACTGGACACCCATCGATCCAAAGTTGCGTAAGTGAAGGAGGCAGACCCTCCTCTGGAATGGATGCTAGCTTTGGACAATTCCAGAGATCCAGAGATTGAAGGGAGGTGAGGAATTGAAAGCCCTTGCTGCTCAGTTTCTTCAGATTCGGGAAGCCAATTATTCTGAGTAGAGTGAGAGATTTGGGGAAGAGCGTCTCCATCCGTACCATGTCGGGTGGAAACGACACCGTATCCGGGTCTTCTTCACCATCGATTTCAAGAGAGGTGAGTCTGTGCAACCCCCACAATTCCAACTCCCACAATGACTTACAGCTCTTGACCTTCCAAATTACAAGATATGTTAGGTTGGGAGGAAAAGTCAAACCTTCACAGTAGTCGATCCTCAATGCCTCAAGAGAGTTGAGATTGTGCAGGTCTTCGGGCAACGCCTCCAATTTCTCGCATTTGGAGATCTCCATCTTTCTCAGGTTGGAGGGTCTTCTCCCCCCACTCAGTCTCGGGATGGAAACAAGACTTCCACAGCACCTAATAATTAGAGTTTGAAGATTGCTGAGGTGGCATAAGCCATCCGGTAAGGATTTCAGATTTTGGCAATTCCAGATAACAATATATTCAAGGCAGTGATTGGTGTTGTCGCTGAAGAACCCGTTCGGTGCTATTAAACCCAGTCGTTCACATTCCTCCTCATCTACTAGTGATTTCAAACTTTTGCAATTTTCTATAAATATTCTTCTGAGATTTTGGGGAATATGGAATTTTGCAAAATATATCAACGAATGGCACTCTCTAATGTCGATGTCTTTAAGAGAAGGTGGCAGACCAACATCTGGAAAAGAAACTAGAGATGAACATTCGTATATGCGAAGCTCTTGAAGAGACGACAACTGATTTAACCCTTTTGGTAGCTTCAAAAGATTTTCGCACTTTTTTAACCGCAGAAATTCAAGCTTGCACTCCAATATTTGCAATTGCAGCAAATCCTCTGCTTCTTCTCCTAATTCTTCAACTAGACGAGAGTTGTCTTCAATTTCCAAACGGCCAAGACTAGTCAACCGCTGTAATAATCTACCCTCATTCTTCCATGATGACGTCAGCTTCTCACATCCATTGATCTTCAAATCTCTAACCTTCTTTAATCCCTTCCTGAACAATTCCCCTGTTTCCAGAGACTTCACCTCCGAAATGTTTGAAAGGCACAAGGACTCTAATAACTCAAACTCAACCTTAGCATCTGTATGTGTCAACACTTTGCAACCGTCAATGTTTATTTGACAAAGTTGTTTGTAGTTGGCAATCGAAACCACCAATTCCTCACATTTAACAATTTCAAGTTTGGCCAACAAATCGAGGTTCTCTGGCAGGTTACCTTCCAACTTAGAACATTTTATTATTGAAAGCCTTTTCAGGCAAGGGAAAACACCACTTCCGTGATCCAGTTGGAAAGGAAGCCACACCTTCCAATGGTGCATATCCACAAACTCAAGAATCTCTAACAGCGGAAAAGCCAAGACACACTCGCCATAAAACTCAGCACCAACACTTTCCACTGCATTCATTCCTCTAATATAAAGCTCTTTGAGATGAGGCAATTGTCCGAGAGGTGGCAACGATAAACAATTGTTACATTCCTCTAAGCGCACAATCACCATATTAGAGAACAAAGGACCTCCAACCCATGATGAAAATTCCTCTCCGGTATAACTCTTGATGGTGAGCTCCTTGAGATTTGTATGAGGCTGTAACATGTCAAGCACAGCGGATTCAGTTTCTTCTGTGTCGCTTAAATAAGACCATTTTAGGACCAACGAATCAAGCCTATCCTTGCATTTCAAGTTGGCCCTCCTGGCATCCTCAACATCAGTCACATTCTCCAATTTTGAGAGGCACAATGTCCCTTGGAGATGCAATAGGGGCCCTATCTCTCTTATCCCTGACTGATCATTACCTTCGTTCGCCACAAAAAGAGGCAGTGATTGTAGATTCGTCAATCGACCTAGTTGGGAAGGCATTCCTTCCAACGAAGATGCACCTGAGTTGTTGAGATGGCGCAACTTAATTAGATTGCTCAAGTCCGCAGGCAATGACTTCAATTTATAACAACGTTCCAATATCAATGTTTGCAAGTAGTAAAGAGTGCTTATTGATTTGGGCAAACTAGATATCAATGTGTAGGATAGGTCAAGATACTGTAACAACCTCAAATCACCGATTGACTTTGGCAGCTCAGTTATTTTGTAGCCATTGAAAGAGAGCACTCGTAAGTATTGCAACTCTGGTAATAACTCAAAAGTAACCTTACGAGACAAATTTTTGTTCCATCCCCAGGAATCTGAAAGTGAAAGTGGCAGGAATGTTCGCAAACGTTCAGCTTTTGGAAAGTCCTCAAATCTCATAACTCCATCAAATTGACCAGCAATGAAAGACGAATGGCGAGCCTTTCGAAAGCAAGTGCTTTGCAAGTTATCACCTTGCTTATCTTCCAATCTAAAACATATTTCACCTGCTGCCCATCGTGCTAAATCATTAACGAGGTCATGCATTACATATCGTGAATTGTTTTTGCTTGATTCTTGAAACAGCGACCTTGCTAATAGCTCTCGAAAGTAGTCGCGGCCCAAATCCTCCATTTGTTTATTGTCGTCATGTTTTTGTTGAATCAAACCCTCTGCCATCCACAAAAGGACGAGCTGCTTCTCCCCAAATTCATAGTCATTTGGAAGTATTGAGCAATAGGCAAAACACCTCTTCAAATGTGATGGAAGATAGTGATAGCTCAACTTTAGTACGGGGAGAAGGCTACTGTTATCTGCGAGATTCCATAGTTTGTTGTCCAATATTTCTCCCCACTCATCTGTTTCTTTGCAACGTAAAAGACCACCGAGTGTCCTCGCAGCTAGTGGTAAGCCACAACATTTTTCAACAATTTTTGTCCGAATTAACTCATAATTTACTGGTTTTCCACTATTAGCTTCTAGGAATGCATGTCGCTCAAATATTTCCAAACAATCATCATCTGCCATACATTCCAAATTATGAACTTCAGTGGCTCCCATAATCTTTGCAACATTCACATCACGGGTTGTCACAATTATCTTGCTTCCTCCTGCTCCGACGCCAAAAGGGGATCGAAGTCTTGTCCAGAGATCGTGTAGATCATAGTCGCCTTTGTTCCAGATATCATCTAACACGATTAAAAACTTTTTTCCTCTTAATTGCTCACTCAAATCATGCTGAATTTTACTAAACTCCTCCATTTGAACAGGTCGGGATGTGATGGATTCAAGAATTGCCTTTGTCACTCGCACCACATCGAAGTCATCGGACACTGATATCCAGACCTTGAGCTCAAACTCCTTCATGGCATCATCTTCGTTGTTGAATACAAGTTGAGCAAGTGTCGTCTTCCCAACTCCGGCCATGCCAACTATAGCAACTATACCAAAATTGACAGCACCTGCATGCTCGTATTTTCTTGACAACAATTCAATAATCCTCCCCTTGTCACCATCTCTTCCAACAAGAAGCTTTTCATCTAACACGCCAGAACTTGGTAGACTTCGTGATTCCTTAGCAGACGTCCCAATATCTTTCAAGCCAAACTTATCCTTCCGTTCAGATATGTCTTGCAACCGCTCCGTAATCTTCTTCATTTCGGAGTTCATATCCCAATTGAATTTAATTTTGAAAAGTGAGTTCCGCACCTTGTTGCTTGTGCAGGCTTGATCACGTCCCTCTATCATGCACTTCAACATTTGGGTGGCAAATTTGTCCAACATGTCTTCGACATCATAAGCCAGATCTCTGAGATCATCGAGCCACAGTTTTACAGCATCCTCAGTGAGTTGTTTTTCCTCGGCGTCGCTGAGCACCCCTCCTATTGCAGTTAACACGGCCCTCCACTTGTCCAGCTTCTTTGTGACGCCCCGGAAGTTTTCAAGGTAGTTGAGAATCTCGTGGGAGGTCAACCTGTTGAGCAGCACCTTTAGAAACGCCGCAAGAAAAACCTCTCCCAGTGCCATTTTAAGAGTGAAGGGCACTCCAAGAAATCAAAGAAATAGCGAAACGTTCTTGAGCAATATTGAGGTGCAGAACTGTACAGATTAAGTGAACAAAAACTGAATAAAAAGTGGTTCAAATAAAATGAAAAACAACTAATGTATTATTCAAATAAATAATAAGAACTTACACGGAAGTTCAAATCTAACTCTGCTTGTGATCAACAAATACAGACTCAACGAAGGGAAGATCAACAGTCAAAGACGTAGTTCCTTGGAAATTTGGAAGCTTGACCCGTTGAGACTCAGAAATAGTCACAACTGCACAAATTAAAATGATGAGAACTAATTATTGATGCCTGCGCAATTATATACAAATTTATAGTAAAAGTGAAATAATCAATTAATGGACTCCTAGTGAGCATTTCTAGAGGTGACAATTTGGGACTAGAGATGGCAACGGGACAGATTCAGATCAAGGTTGCCAACATCATAACCGTCTCGCGAGGTATAGTCCTTAATATAGTACTACCAAATAATCTAATAACTTGATATATTGTATGTTCCAATAAAAATAAAACATAAAAAACTTGATATTGCATGGTAAAGCACAATAAAGCACACCATATAATATTATTTCATAGGAAAATGTTAAGAAGATCACATATTTTTGTGTCACATTTATGTACCATTTGATGTGGCAAGTGAGGCATACATGTCACGTTAGTTTATGAATTTATCTCACTGGATGTTGATTGTGTCTATCACTCACCATATGAGATGGTACACTAATATAGTATAATTATGTGATTTTTCTAGCATTACTCTTTAAATAATAAAGCACAATAAAACATACCATATATGATTGCAAAAATCATATATTAGTATACATTATTTTTCCTAAATTTTAACATGTTGAACAAATAAATGGGCAGTTTTGGGATTACCTTGCAATCCTACGTTTCAAGACTCGAACTTGCACGAATATTGGACATGATCTGTAGCAAGAAGCAGTTTCATGGGAGTCAATCCGGTCATGAGGGCACTTGTTTGCACTTATGATCAACAAATGCAGACTGAGCGATGGAATAATTAATTAAGCATACAAACTTGAAGAAAAATGAAATAATTAATTAAGCATACAAACTTGAAGAAAAATGAAATAAATAATTAATTAATAAGTAATGGATTTGGCATGTATAGTTGCAAGAGGAACTTACTGCGTTGGAGTTTTCAGATGATGATGAAGATGAAGGGACTTGTTTCCATAGATCGTTAAAATCAACAGATCTAGACCACTTTGGAGCTCTTCAATTTGCTACGATAATTAGGTGTTGAAGGACTATAACGAAGTCGTCTCCTTTCTGCCCAAAAGGAAAGTTAGATTCTTCTTTTTCCTGTCTTTATTTTTCGTGGGGTCATATTGTTTTATCATTTTGATTGCTTTCTCATCTCCATTGTCCTACACGGATATATTTTATTTTTTATTTGAAGAAAATTATAGTAAGGGTTCCTTAACTTTAACTTAATTAGAGTAATAATCTCTTAACTAAAATTCATAACCATCAGTCTCTTAATTATTTCAAATATGCAACTATGGTCATTTTAGTCAACACCGCTAAAATTTTCATCAAAATAAGTCACGTGCCACGCACGTGAGGCCGAGTCAAAGAGTAAATATGGAAAATTAAATGAGAAAATTGTAGAAATGGTTTCTCAACTTTAATCTAATTGGACCAATAGTCTCTCAATTTTAACACAATTGTAGCAATGTTTCTTTCAACATGATTTGTTTTGACAAAAGTTATGACGAAGTTGGCGAAAATGATCATAGCTACATGTTTTGAGGAATTAAGAGACTAATGATCATGAATTTTTAGTTGAAAAATCATTACTACAATTTTCCTCTATCCTTTATACGGTCGATTTTGGAGATAGGCGAACCAAACATGAAACTTAGGGTGGAAAGGTGACTCGTAAACAACTGAGCGGTAAAAGACACTGAAACAACTTGAGCCACACAAGACAAAGAAGAAGAAAATGCTCCTGTCGACACCAGATTTACCGAAGTTACCATGTATTATGCTTTACCATCTTGTAGTTAAACTACTTGATTACTCACAGAGCCATATTTTATTATGATCAATTTGAAGATGAAGAGCAAGTTTTATTGGCATATAATTAATGAACATCTAGATGTTTAAGGAAACGAGAGCAAAATTTTCATAAAGTGAAAGTACTAGCTTGTTATGTTAATTTTGAAGATTAAGTGAGACGAATTAAACTCGATGGAACTGAATCAGTGATAAGTAATTTTAGACTTGTGTCTTTGCCATGAGAAATCTGCTTTTCACTAATTAGTCTCCCAGCAACTTGACCTTTCCACTATCTGAAAGTTGAAAAATGCAGGAACCGGAACATTCTAGGAAAGTAGAAAAATTAAGTTAACGCGATGTATGTGGAGAGAAATTTAAACACAAAATTATATTGTTAACCCATGATGTCAGCTGAAAAATGCAGGAACTGGAACATTCTAGGAAAGTAGAAAAAATTAAGTTAACGCGATGCATATGGAGAGAAACTCAAACACAAAATTATATTGTTAACCCATGACGTCCCAACATGTATTTGGTCATTCCCTAAATATGATCATTGCATGCTGAGAGCTCTATCCAATGGTTTACAGAAGATACCATATTCGCCGTTGATTTATTTTTAGGAGTTATACAATTTAGGATTTAGTGAAACAGGTAATTTAAAAGGAATTTGAGGTTTTGTAGATTAGAGACCTTCAAGTTGCTATGATAATTAGGTGTTGACTTGAAAGACTCTAACAAGTCTTCCTCTTTCGACAGATGAAGATTCTTTTCAGATCTTTTTTGTGAGCAATCTGAGGTTTAATTCATTGTTTTCGTTCATAATATATCGTACGGTCAATTTTTATCAGATATTATTTGTGTTTATTTTTAAATAAAAAAAATTCAAAATACGGATGACAGATAAGCAGATCTGATGAAGTGATTTTGGAAATGAGGACATGCTCCCCACCATTGAATTTAACTTTAATGAAATTGTGTGGTTGAGATTGTGTGACCTGTGTTTTAATCTCAACCACACAATTTCATTAAAATCAATCTAACGGTGGGGAGCGTGTCCCCATTTTTGCTATGATAAGTCCTCCTCATTGCGACCAGAAAGAAAGCTGTACTTTCCACTTTTTTCTCTATCTTCATTGTCATGGGGTCATAATTTTTTAATTGGATCCCCTCCAGAGCAAATAGTGGGGGTCCTCATGACCAACTAATACGGACCGTTGAATTTCGATCCATCGGTTACAAACAAATGATTCCTTTAAAAATTATGATAATTGTAGTTTTTGGATCGAAATCTAACGACCCCTGCTAGTGAGTCATGAGGATCCCCACCATTTGCTCAAGAGGGGATCCAATTCCTATAATTTTTTGCCTTTTGCTTTTATTTTTTCTCTATCTGGTTTGGATTGGTTTCTAGGAGTGCTTTTATTGTTTTAATTATAAGAAAACTTCTTACAAGTTATGAGAATTGGATAATTTGTATTGATTTGAATTATTATTTTTATTTTGACAAAATAAAAAAGAATTATTGTTTTTATTGTGATTTTGTAAATTCAGGTTATTCAATAATCATAACATTTAATACTACATAACATTAAAGTGAAACTCTTAGGAGTGTGCAGCTTTCTACAAGCAAGAAATACTTGTAAATTTTTCAAAAGAGAAATTATAACAATGGTCCCTCAATTTTTATCCAATTGAATTAATGGTATTTCAAATAAAAATCATGACTATTGTTTCCTTAACTCTTTAAAACGTGCAGTTATGGTCATTTTCATCAACTTCGTTAGAACTTCCTTCAAAATGAGTTACATGTCGCACACATGAGGATGAATCGAGGGACAAAAATGAAAAACTAAATGAGAAAAATTATAGCAATGGTCCCTCAATTGTAATTCAATTGGAGAAATGATCATTTAACTTTAATCAATTGGATCAATGGTCCCTAAACTTCAACCCAACTATAGTGATAGTCTTTTCAACATAACTCATTTGACGAAATTCTGACAGAGTTAATGAAAATCATCATAGCTGCACGTTTTAATGAGTTAAAGAATCAATATTTATAACTTTTTAATTAATAAACTATTACTCAAATTAAGTTAAAATTAAAAGATTATTGATATAATTTTTTCTTTTCAAAATGTAATAAAAACGGCTTTTGTCCTGAGCCACACAATACAAAGCGCAAGAAAACAAAAGTGAGAATTTGGCAGACCAGGAAAACGCATGGCAATTGGCAAACCCCAGGGCTGTTTATCCTGCCGACACCAGATTTTACCAAAGTTACCCAACACGCGTCCTGCTTCAACTTTACCATCATTTAATTTGTGTAATAATTTATAAAACGGGAAATTGAGCAAGATTTTCATGGAGGAGTGAAAGTACTGTAAGCAGGTGGATTGTTTTGAGATAAAGTATTTCTCTTCAAATCACTATAAAATAGAATAGATTAGATATTTTTTGATATTTTTTTTTGTAGAACCTCGATAGTACATTGATATGAAAAAAGAAATTACATTTAATCAAGAGATGATTTAAACATTACTCTTAAAAAAAATAAAAAATAAAAAATAAAAGAATAGAAGACCAAATTCCTCTAAAATAAAATCTAAGTAAAAACGTTTTAAACGAAAAAATTTTTAAAGGAATTTTACCCAAAAAAAAAAAAATCAAAAGAATTAGGCTCTTCTGTCAACATTCCACCAACAGCACATGTTAGAAAAGCTGCAATTCCATTAACCCAAAGCTGCAACTAGCACATGCACATGCTAGAAAAGTTAAAAAAGTTGTATTCTTTCTATGAGAATCACTTATCTGATTCGTCATTGTCTCATTATTTCAAACAAGTAGCTGCAACTAGCACATGCACATGCTAGAAAAGTTTAAAACGTTGTATTCTTTCTATGAGAATCAGTTATCTGATTCGTCATTGTCTCATTATTTCAAATAAGTAACACAATAACGTGTGAAAAGAAATTTAACATCAAATAAAAAAAAATTTAGTCAAACTGATATTATCTAGTCTAAAATGTAACGACCATTAAGATTTTTCAAAAATAGCAAACTAGATTTTAATATCTGAATAAGATGAAAGTTAAAAAAATGTCTTATACAAGATTAAAAATTAATTTTAGTCCCTAGACTCTATTTAATGCCAGCATATGTATTCAATATTTCTTTTTTTATTTCTAATTTTATGAATTTAAATTTTATGAAAATATTATACATTTTAATGCTCATTATGGTCGGCATCTTATATAAGAAAATATTTTCGTAGAGATTTTTCAGTACACTTATGTTTTTGCATATTTTTTTATCTGCCACTAGTTCATAAAAATATATTTAGGTACGAACATTTCGGTACAATGGGTTAGTATAATATGTTTAGGTACGAACATTTCGTTACACTAGTTTAGTATAATATATTTAGGTACCAACATTTCGGTACATTAGTTTAGTATCATATAATTAGGTACAGAGTTTTGGTACACTTATGTTTTTACATATTTTCTTATTTGTCACTAATTCACTATAATATATTTAGGTACGGGCATTTTGGTACACTAATTTAGTAAAATATATTATGATATGGATGTTTAGGTACACTAATTGAAGAAAGTTAAATAAAATTGTATAATAATAAATTTAAAATTTAATGTAATAACATTAAATAAGTTATCTATTAAATATAAAAACTTTGACAAAAACAAATTCTATTAAATATAAAAACAAAAATATAATATGAATTTGAATTAAGTACACATTAAGGGTCTAAAATCAATAATTAATTTAACACCAGATTTTTTTTTTTTTAAATTTTAATCTTCTTAAAGGATAAAAATTCAAAAACCCTTTTCAAAAATCAATGACACCAGGTAATATGAAATCAGATTGCTCGAATAATATTAGGGCAATTAGTCAAAAAGGGGCAAAAAGAGGGCAAAAATCTGTGAAAGTCATATTGCCCTTCGTTAGTCAAAAAGAGGGCAAAAATGCAGCAATTACGCAACACAACACAAAGGACAAGAAAGCAAAGTTGATGATTTGGCAGACACCCCAGGCCTCTTTATTCTGCCGACACCAATCTATCGTTTGGTATGCAGACAGGACGGGACGGAACGAAACGGGACGGGACAGGACGGGACATGACGGAATGGAACGGAGCGGGAGCAGAGATGCCCTCGGATGGAAACAAGGAGGAAAAAGAAGGAGACGGAGAGGTTATAATTTTGTGTTCCACGGATGTGGAACGAGTCGTTCCAGGGGGCTGAGGTGAAACGAAAATTTACCCAAAACTCGTCCCGTGGAACAGCTTGTTCCACCCGTTTTAGGCGCACCAAACGTGGGACGGAACGTCTTGTCCCACTCTGTTCCGTCCCGTCCCACGTACCAAACGGTACCCAAAGTCACCATGCGTCTTTCTTCAGCTCTACCATCGTTCATTCACAACCATCTGGGTCAACCTTTTTTTGGCGGGTTCGAGAAGACTGGGACATAACACAATCACAGTCTGCTAGAGACGTTCTGTTGGTGGCTAGATCGCGTGATATCAAGAAGGGTTTGATTGAAGGAGACTCGAAGATTGTCATTGTGATGAGGGAAAAGTGTTGCATTTCTTGGCGTATTAGTGCAATTGTTGAAGATATCAAATGATTAACCGTTTCATTTGATTTTATAAGCTGGAAGCATATTTTTAGGAAAGCAAATTTTGTAGTGGATGGCATCACCTTACCTTATATGGGCATGTGTTAAATAACTTTCATGTTTGGATTTGTTGCGTTCCTTCTGCACCTACTAGTGCCTTGTTGTTCGACTCAAATATATAAAAAAAATTAGAAAAATTTATATGATGTTTTGAATAACTCACTTATGTGTCTACCCTAAAGTGTAATGGTCATGAAAAATTTTCATATAACGAGTAAACCGTTAATATGATATCACATTGCTTGAATAATATAAGGACAATTAGTCACAATAGACTATTGATCGAATAATACAATGACAATTATCACAGTAGATACCTTTTGACAAATTGTGACACTTTTCATTACACTTTTGAATATTGCTTTTGCACTCTGCGAGAGTTCATAGCGCCCTTCCTTGATCAGAAAGAGGGCAGAAATGCAGCAATGACCTAACAACACCCAATGGGCAATTTTTTTGAACTTCGAGTTTACCAAATCGGTTTGTGAAATTTGAGCTTACCCAATTGACAATTTTTGAACTTGAACTTGCCCAATTGGAAATTTGTCAACTTTGAGCTTACCCAATTGAAAATTTTAAAACTTTTCATCTTACCCAGTTGGTGATTTGTATCAGAAAGATTTCAGACTATGCATCATGTCTATGATGCTGTTTCCGTCCTCTTGGACATGAGGTTTTTATAGGAGTTAGGCCGGCCACATGTAGAATTTGATCTAACATGCGTTGACGTGTGATTAACCAAAATGAATTATTCGTAAGATAAATGATGAAAAAATCATCTCAAAGATATAATTTATTATCTCAAAGATCACTTTTGAAAATCAACAAATCCAAATTCCAAACGACAAAGACTTTAAAGCTCTTCAATAATTCAATTTGCTATGACGAGTCTTCCTCTTTGTGACCACAAAGAAAGTTTTGCTTCTCTCTCTCTCTCTCTCTCTCTCTCTCTCTCTCTCTCTCTCTCTCTCTCTCTCTTCATTGTCATGGGGTCATATAATGATTTTCCCTTTTATTTTTGTTTTTATTTTATTTTTTGTTTTTATCTTTTATTTATCTTTTATTTTTTTAGCTTTAAGTGCAAGAGTGGAAGCTCTTTGAACAAATTGAGTTGTAGTCTTTTGCGGCATGGATTACATTGATTTTTTTTTTCGTGTGTAGAGATAGCCACTATCTGATTTGAATTGGCTTCCATGCTACTAGCATTACAAGTTATGAGCATTGGATGATTTGTATTTATTTGAATTATTATTTTTATTGTGGTTTCGTAAATTCAAATTATTCAACACTCGAAAATTGAAACTATAGCTGTCCGAGTTGGCAGCTAAAACGGGTTTCTAAAATTTTATTCTCGAGAGTGACTTACTTCAGATCATTTTCCCGTTGAATGATCATGTTATGGATTTGTCCCTTGTTGGTCCAATCATAAAGGATGTCGAGCAGTTAATGCGGATGATAGCTGAAATATCTGCTTCCCATGCCTGCCGCCAAGCTAACTCAGTTTCTCGCAGATTAGCTAGATTTTCCTTCGTTCAAGAGATGCTTGTACTTGGTTTTACAATCCACCGGTGATCATCTGTGATCTATTGGAGGAGGACCTCTTCATTCCTTGTACTTCCTAGCTTTGCCTAGTTTTTTTAAATGAAATATATTGCTCTTTTATAAAAATAAAAATACTCGTAATATTTAATATCATGTAACACCAAGGTGAAACTTTTAGAATTCTCTTGCCTCTTATTTCTCTCTCATTCCCTCCCCTCTTTAATATTTTGTTTTTTTGTCTTCCTGTCTCTATAAAAAATAAATACAAGATATTATTGTGGCTTAATTGTAACCATTCAAATAAGAAGAAAGCAAAAAGAAAAAAAATTAAAGAGGAAGAGAATCCTCCTCCAATAAAAAAAAAAAAAACGCTTTTGTCCTGAGCCACACAACACAAAGCGCGAGAAACCAAAGTTGATAATTTTGCAGACCAGGAAAACGCATGGCGATAGCCAAAGTTACCACCAGCCCTGCTTCAGCTTTACCATTGTTTAGCCATAAGGGCTGTAACTAATCTCCACACTTTAGCTTGTGTAATAAGTCAAAACAGTTTTATTTTATAGTAATCATTTGAAGTCTTGAAGATGAAGATAAAGGTTTTATTAGCAGATCTTGAATATATAGATGTTTAAAATGGAGTGATAGTATTACAAGCGGTGAATGGCCTTTCTTTTCAAACCACTGCAGCTTATTTTTAATGAAAAATCATATTTATACCTTTTTCTGGTACTATTCACTATACTTTTAAAAAGAGTTTTTCATTAAAACAGAAGTTTTTTTGAATTTTTCGTTAATTTTCCTTAGAATATAAGGAATGTTTGTATTTTTGTCATTTTAGTTGGAATAGAATCTTCTCCGGATTTTCTTTGTGGGGTTCCGGATAATCAATTAATCGTGTTTGATGATCAATTAATTATGTCCGTTCATCGTACATCGTGCGGTTAAAAATCATTTAAAATTTTTAGTTTAAAATTGAATATAAATAGTACCTAACGAAAACATGCTGCACGATGTATGATGAATGGACACGATTGATTGATCTTCGAATTCCCACAAAGAGGATCCGGAGAGGATCCTTGTCTATTTGAGTTATCTAGAGAATGCCACATGTCTTGTTATTAGTGGCGGTTGAGATTTGTATAAGGTTGTTATGAGTTGTGCGAGTATAAATAGTAAGAGCGCCTTCTAATAATTAACTGAACAAAAATAGAAAGATTCAGGTGCAAGATTCACTTTCGCTCTATATACCTTTCGATCTCTCTCTCTAGCTCCATAGCTTGGGTTAATTACACAAAAATCCTCTGAAGTTTATCAAGTTGTTAATCTTGTCACGTTTGATACATTACACTAATATTCTCTTACATTTTAATTCACTTTCATATAACCTCTTAAGTCAAAATTCTGCTAATAAATTGATAACTTTATCCTTATAACTAATTAATTAAATAATAATAAAATTTATTAAAAAGGAAAATATTAAAAAAAAATAAATTAAAAACTTAAAAAATCGAAAGGGAAAAACCCTAAACCATCCCAATTCCAAGCCGTGCCGTTCTTCCTCCCCACCGTATCACCTTCGCCACGTTCATCCCCTTCCTCTCGCCCGCCCCACCCTCTCGAAAAAGGGCTATTCTTTGTTCTCTGTATAACTGCACCATACACATGGTCCAGAACATAATGTAGTATTTCCAGATTCATAGTCACCATTTTTTAGAGAAACCCAGAAATTCAAACACCAAAATTTTCACCGAAGTTGGGTTTTTTGATCAATTTGAACAAAACCCAGATGAGATTCTATGCAAACTTTGAGAAACAAAGAAGAACCCAAAATCCAGAATGTCGGGGAAAAAAAAAAAAGATTTGGGAATTTTATCATCTAAACTCATCTCTCAACACTTCCCATTCCCCAGCGCATTCCCACCCAACCATCCCAACCCAATCTAGATTAGTCCCACTCCCTCCTGACCATACCCAACTGAAACCTTACACACCCATCTCGGATTGTGGGTCCAGAATACATGGGTTGCTTTTCATGGCCATGGCAGCGCTGGAACTCTCCGGTGCCAACAGCAGTGCAGAGTTTTCCATAGTGGAATGATCAATCGTTGGCTTTTTCTTTCTTGATTAATACATGACTTGTGCTTGGTGTAGGAGTTGAAGGATTTGGGCAGCGGGCAGGCATGGCGAGAATGGTGGTGGTGTGAATTAGTCAGAGAAAGAAAGAGGGAAGGAGAAGTTTTTAATTTATTTTTAATGTTTAATTAATTTTTTTTTTCCAATATATTTCTTTATTATTTAATTAGTTAGTTATAAGGGTAAATTTATCAATTTAATAACAAAACTTTGACTGAAAGGGTTATATGAAAGTGAATTAAAACGTAAAGGAGTGTTAGTGTAATATTTCAAATGTAAGGGGAGTTTTGTGAAACCTCAATTAACTTCAAGGGATGTTTGTGTAATTAACCCTCCATTGCTAAGTTTCTTCATTTCAGTTGCGTTCAAATTATTTTCGTTCCCATAATTAGTTTAGTCTAGATTAGCTATCGTTTATCATTTTTTTTTGTGTTTTTGTAAACTTCACTAATACAAGAAAATTTTATGATATGAAAAAAAAAGGTTACACCTAATTAGAGTGTAACATAAATCTTATTTCTCCAAAAAAAATTACACCAAAAAAAAAAAACATAAGACCAAAATCCTCTAAAACAAATCCTGAAAAGTAAAAATTTACAAAACAACTTTGGACCAAAAAAAACAAAAAAAAAAACTTACAAAACAAAAAAAGTTCATAAAAACTTAGGTTGGTCATTGTGTCAGTATTCCACCAACAGCATTTGCTAAAAATGTTGCAATTCCACTATTCCAAAGTTGCAATGGCACTTTTCCCCATCACAATCCAAGGACGGCAATTCCACGAACCGCACATGGAAAAGTTACAAAGTTGTATTTTTTACCAAGAAAATCACTTATCTAGTTAGTTACTGTTCTAAATAAACAACACAATAACGTGTAAAGAAAAATTTAACATCGAATAAAAAATATTAGAAAACTTGATATTATGTTTTGGATGATTCATTCATGTGTTTAGTCTGAAGTGTAATAGCGATGAAGAATTTTCATAGAGCGAGTACACCGTCACTATGATATTACATTGCTTGAAATGAAATTACCACGATATACATGCTTTGGCAAATTGTTGCACTTTTGATTGCACTTTTTAAAAGTTCCTCTCTTGATTATCTGTAAAAAATTAATATTGTCTTTCATTAATCAGAAGGGGGCAAAAAACACAACAACGCTCTAACGACAAACAATGGGCAATTTTGAACATTGAGCTTACCCAATTGGCAATTTGTGAAACATGAGCTTACTCAATTGACAATTTTTGAACATTGAGCTTACCCGATTGGCAATTTGTGAAATATGAGCTTCACCCAATTGAAAATTTTGAAACTTTGAGCTTACCCAGTAAATGATTTGTATCAGAAAGTTTTCAGACCATGCATCTGGCGTGAATATAGCTTAATTGTAGGATCCATACAATGAATCCAAAGTTTTTGTGTGCCTGTACAGTTCTTCTAGTAAAAGATAACGAAGACTTGCTCAAAACACTATTTTTCAAGTTGATATCAAAGCGGCTTCGGAAGAACACCATCTCTCCCCTAAAAAAAACCCTCGCTGCACTCCTGAATCAGTGCTACAAGGGCTTGAACGAAACTACTTATCTCACCCATCAAATCATATCTACACCACCACAAAACCTTCCATCACCAATGCACGTATTCTATCTCACAAAATCCCAATAGTTCTTAATGGGAGATGGTGACACCGAATCTTCGTACGCTAAGCCTGGAAATTCTGAAGCTTAAGCCATGGTGGCCCAAAATCGGTCTAATCAAAACCGATCCTCTAAAAAACAGCAGGACAGAGGAAGAAATACTAATGGTGCTGACAAGTCCATCTACAAATATGATCATTGCGGAGAAAATGGTCACACCAAAACCCAATGCTTTGAACTCATGAGGTTTCCATAATAGTTGTGTAGAAAAAGGTATGTAGGCTTAAAAAATATATTTGTTATTGATACGTGAATGTGGAAAAAAATGGAAGAGAATGCTTTTTTTCTCATTATCTTTCTCTACAAGATTACAAGGATATATATACATGATACAAGTGTGTAGGTAGGACAAGGTAGTCGTCCTAGTGTGTAGGTAGGACAAGGTAGGATGGCTGTAGGACGACTTGACGGCTGTAGGACGGCTAGTGTGTAGGTAGGACAAGGTAGGACGGCTTGACGGCTGTAGGACGGCTAGTGAATAATATTATATACAATTACACAAGGACTCCAACCATATTCCTTATTTGTCTAACACTCCCCCTCAAGTTGGAGAGTGGATGTCAAGAACTCCCAACTTGCGTAACATACCCGAAAACTTTTCTTTCCCAAGAGGTTTGGTAAACAAGTCTGCCAACTGTTGTGCCGTACCCACATGCTTGGTCTCTATTGTGCCATCTACAATCTTATCTCGTATAAAGTGACAATCCATCTCAATGTGACGAGTTCGTTCATGAAAAACAGGATTGGCAGCTATATGTAACGCTGCTTGATTATCACAAAATAAAATGGAAGGACCATCCAAAGGAATGTTCAAATCCTTCAACAAAAAACGAAGCCAAACTATCTCGCAACAAGCACCTGCCATGGCCCTATATTCCGTCTCTGCTGAAGAGAGCGAAACAGTTTTCTGTCGTTTCGTCCGCCAAGAAATTAAAGAACCGCCCAAGATCATTCAAACTATTTACGTAACACTTAAACAGTAAAAGAGAATGATAGCAAATCAGCTTTTCCCCTTCTCTTTTTTTCAGCGACAAGAAGATATTTCATAAAAAAATAAAGATTACTGAGAACAGAACGGAACGCAAAGGTTATTGACGGACGCGTAAACTCTGTTTATTTTTACTTTTTGGGAGTGAAGTTTCAGCATTTAAGAGAATGAATTAAATAAATAAAAATTAAAGAAATCCAGTTGTCTAATAACCATTGGTTCGGAACACCAACTGGCAGAGGTGAGCTGGAGTTCCCGATATCTTGAAAAATTTCTCCTACCAAACAGCCACTCCTCAACCCCCAAAACCTTGACCCAAACCAAATATTGTGGATTACTTTACTTTACAAGAATAAACATGATTAATAATAATATTAATATTAATATTAAAACATTCCCAGCAAGTAATTCTAGATTTATGTCCTGCCGTGTGAATTTGCTTTTTACTAATAAGTTTCCCAGCAAATTGACTTTTTCACTACCCAAAAGCTGAAAATGCACGAACCCGAAAATGCTAGAAAAGTACAAAAACTAAGTTAACACAATGTAAGTGGAGAGAAACTTAAACATAAATTGTATTGTTAACCCATGGTGTTTTGATGAGACCCCTACTTGTGTCTAATCATTCCCTAAATATGGTCATTGCCTGTTGAGAGCTCTACTAGATGATTTACAGAAAATATCATATTCGCCATTGATATATTTGAAGGAGTTATACAATTTAGGATTTAATAAAGGGGTGTGATATCCACACATATCTTTTTACTTCTCACACACTTTTTTTAATTTTCAACCGTCAGATGACATGAAATGAAGTAGATCAAATGACAGAAGTTAACAAGAGGTGTGTGAAAAGTAAAAATAGATGTATGGACATCACACCCCTTTAATAAAACAGGTTGTTTAAATGGAATTTGAGTTTTTGTTGACTACTTTACGGATCAATTTGCTATGAGAATTAGGTGTTGACTTGAAAGACTATAACAAGTCTTCCTCTTTCGACGACAACTACTTCAGAACTCTTCAATTGCTATGACGATTACGTGTTGAATATAACAAGCCTTCATCTTTCTGCCCATAAAGAAAGTTAGAATCCTCTTTTTTTCTCTATCCTTAATTTTCGCGGGGTAATATTGTTCTCTTTTTTATCGTTTTCTTATCGCTAATGTCCTACACAGTTATGTGAACGATTTTGGGGGAATCAAACATGAAACTTCGGGTGGAAAGGTGACTGCTGGTAAACAACTAAGCTACATTCCCTTTCAACACCAATGATATTATTTTGTGACGGTGTTTGGTTCAGTTTTTTGTAGGCCATTGTAGATAATATAGAGAATCAATTTAAAACAGTAAAAGACACTTAAACAACCTAAGCCACACAACACCAAGAAGAACATGATCCTGCTGACACCAGATTTACCAAAGTTATCGTGGATTATGCTTTAGCATTTTGGAGTTATACTACTTAATTAGTCACAGAGCTATATTAATTTATGATCCATTTGAAGATGAAGAGCAATTATTATTAGCATATAATTAACGAACATCTAGATGTTTAAGAAAGGAAACAAGTCAAACAACATTAAGCAAGATTTTCATGAAGTGAAATTACTAGCTTATTATGACAATTTGGTAGATTAAGAGAGACCAATTAAGCTCGGTAAACTGAATTAGTGACAAGAAATTTTAGACTTATGTCTTTGTCATGTGAATCTGCTACCAACTTCACCTTTCCACTATCCAAAAACTGAAAATGCACCTAAACATGCTAAGAAAGTAAAAAAACAAAGTTAATGCGATGTATGTGGAGAGAAACTTAAACGCGAAAATTGTATTGTTCACCCATGATGTTATAATGCCGCCTCAACATGTGTCTAGTCATTCTCTAAATATAATCACTGCATGCCGAGAGCTCTAATGGATGGTTTATAGAAGATAGCAAAAAGGGAATTTGAGTTCTTGTAGTCTATAGGTCATATCGAACCATTCTCCCTTGGGAATGATTGGAAATTCTAGCCTACAGTCCTCATCAAAATCTTGGTTATTTATCATAATGCAAATAGTAATGCTCCTCCCTGGGCTCATGTATGCGAACACAATGCAGTACAAGGAGGTTCGTCGAAACCTGGTTATTAAGATTGATTGTAAGGGTGACGTGGTTGCTAATACAGTTGGGTGGCCGGAAAACGTGGCAATCATATGATTATTTTGAATTATGGTAGTATTTTAGTTGATTTTTTTATTGGTACCTAAACTAAAAGTTATGTTACTTAAATTAATAGTTGTATTGAAATTGGTATTTAAAAGATCCCCAAACACTTAAGTTTTTTTTTTTCAATGTATTCTTTAATAAAAGGCGAAAAAATAATTTAGTATAAATTATTTATTAAAAAATGCGAAGGACTAGTTCGCCATTATTTTAATTGCTCTGCAACTCTTATTTTAGTGCCAAACCAGCATGCAAGGATTGCAGAGGAAGAGGATAAAAAATTCTTTGGCAAAAAAGAAAAGAAAAACGTACACATTGTTCTTGCTGCTTTCAGTTGAACACAAAATTTACAGTAATAAACTACTAGTCTCTACTAAAATTTTATTATTTTGATAGACTATAGGAGCAAAAATTATTGTAAAAGTCTCATGATGAGAGAGACATAAATCTTATGAGCTAAAAAATTGAGATATGAAATTTTCTTCTCGTCCTATTTGGCACGAAAATATCACAAACAATTTCAAAGAAACTCATTGAAAGAACTGTATATATCCATGAACATTGGCAACATGTTGTGATAAGCAACTTCTTCTTGGACTGTAAGTTAGCAGACAAACTGAAGGAAAAATGTTCATCTGTAGCTAGCATCCAGCAATGTTAGAATATCACAAGGCATCCCGGAGAAAATCCCGAGTACACGCGACGTTTTTTTCTAGTCGAGGCTCGAAGTACAAGTACTAGCATTTCACTGAGCTCAACATTGTAATGAAAAAACACGAGAATATACAAACATAAAGCAACCAGCACACCATGTCACCATGGAGCTAACATCCTACGAAAAATGATAGAAAATAGATATCAGACAGAGAGGAAGAAGCTCAGAAAAAGGCAATTGAAACACAACTATTTAGACAACATAATAACCCAGTTAAAAGAAATCTATTTAGCCGTCAATGAAATCCTTGAGGAAATTTGTATATTCCCCATAAACACCATCAGGAAGCAATTTGTATATTCGCCACTCAAACAACGAACGAAAATAAAAAAACCAACAATACCTTTTATTCTATTACAATTCGAGCATCCAACCCGAAACCAATTGGCAACGGGCGGAGACGCCCGAGATCATTCAAACTATTTACGTAACACTTCAATTCTCAACATGGGATTCACACTCTCGAAACAATACCTGCTCCAAGAAGCTAACATCCTATGAAAAATGATAGAAAATAGATATCAGACAGAAAGGAAGAAGCTCAGAAAAGGCAATTGAAACACAACTATTTAGACAACATAAATCCATTTTTCACAAAGCACTTGGCCGACCACATAAGAACTCTAACCTTCCCCGACCACATAATAACCCAGTTAAAAGAAATCCATTTAGCCCTCAATGAAATCCTTGTTTTGGGCAAGGCAATAACAACAAAACCTCACCATCCAGCTAGTTCATGCATTCAAAGTCGGGATGAAGATCGCACACATACATACAGAACCATACAAACACATGACCATGAAATCTTAGGAAGTACACGATGCCATTAATATACTAAGCCATTAAAAGTAAATACAGTAACCAGTCATAAACACCATCGGGAAGCAATTTGTATATTCCCCACTCAAACAACGAACGATAATAAAAAAACAACAATACCTTTTATTCTATTACAATTCGAGCATCCAACCCGAAACCAATTGGCAACGGGTGGAGACGCCTGAGATCATTCAAACTATTTACGTAACACTTCAATTCTCGACATGGGATTCACACTCTCGAAACAATACCTGCTCCAAGAAGCAATATACTCTCAAAAATTTCAAATTGCTAATTTTGTAATAAACACAAAGAAAACTTGTCATTTTCTCACTAACCCTTTTCTGTTCATTTTCATTTTCACTATATTCCTAATTAAACAAAACTATAAATCAAACCGAAAAACTGAAATCTGCTCCTCTGAAGAATCCAAATTTTGCATCAAGTATATGTATTTACTTTAATAATGATAAAAACATAAAAATTAAAACTAAAAACATGAATTTTGCTAAGAAATTAATATAAAACCAATGCATCTGAGAGAATTACAATCAAGTCAATACAAATTAACGAATAAATCTAAATGAATTAGAGCTCAATCCAATCAAAAACCCAGCAAATAAGCATCGCAAAAATTAAATTTAAACAAAAACCAAATAAAGCCATACAAAAGATTAAGAATTTATATTCGGATTTAAGAAAGAGATTACGTACCGACATGAATTCGGTCAAAGAAGAAAGAACTTTTTTATTTTCCGGGAAAATGAAATGACTCGGAAAGCAAAGAGAGAGAGACGTTGGGCCAGAAATGGGCCTAAATCGCATTGTGAAATCTGGGAAAGAATATGAGGCTTTAACGGTTTTTGTTTCGGGTTGAACGGCGTTATTTTGCTGACGGAAACGGAAAGATGATTCGTATCGTCGTTAAGTCGGCGTCAGCCCTGACGTGGTTTGTGCATTTGGAATAAAATTGAGAGTCCAATAAAAAAATGGAAAATTGCAGAGACACAATCCTACATTAAATCCATGAATAAAATCGAACCAGTTTTTTCACAAATTCACTTTTTAGTACTGATGTATTACTACCCTCTATTTTCCTTAGAACTCAATTAAAACGCATAATCGTCACCAATGAATAGTGCATTTTTGAATAAGTGAAGAAAGCTTGGTATAACGATTTGATTTACCAAAATTTGTTGGCACATATTTTCTACTTTTAGGAAGACGACGTAGTAAAGGAAGTCATTTAGCGGTCATCATTCCACATCGGGAAACTAATTCCGACGTCAAAAAATGGTCAAGTCAGTATACCGAAACTAATGCAACTTTTTGAGAATCTAATCATCATTTAGAGACTAGAGACAACACAACTTCAACAACGAGCCCCTTGCATTTCCATTTCTTAATTGATTGCTTATTCTCGATGCATTAAATAAAATGCAATCCTCATAAGTCAAAATTTGCTAAAATAAAATAAAAGATCAGGTTTAAGTGGCCTGGTTAAAATCTTGCTGGGAAAAACTCCATACTTAGGAGAAAAGGTAGCACATTTATAAAGTTATCATAGCAATTGTTTACCTAAAAAAGAAAAAAAGAAAAGGAAAAAAAGCAAATATAGGAATCCATGAGAATAAACGTTGGCCGAGAAATATCCAAGTTGTCGCCAATTGAAGGCCTCCCAAAGCAGCCACTCCTCAACCCCCAAAACCTTGACCCAAACCAAATATTGTGGATTACTTTACTTTACAAGAATAAACATGATTATTAATAATAATAATATTAATATTAAAACATTCCTCGAGAAAATGATACCCGGACCATCAGCTTCATATCTCCCTGCCATCTATCTGTATGGAAGGGATGTGGGATATTTTGTGCCAGTAGCGTCCTTTTCCTGGTTGGCATCTCTCTTTTAGCACTGGACACCTAAAGATGAAAAGTCTCTCTAGTGAAGGAGGCAGACCCTCCTCTGGAATGGATGCTAGCTTTGGACAATTCCAAAGTCCCAAATGTTGAAGGGAGGTGAGGAATTGAAAGCCCTTGCTGCTCAGTTTCTTCAGATTCGGGAAGCCTTCTATTGAGAGGCTAGTGAGAGATTTGGGGAAGAGCGTCTCCATCCGTACCATGTCGGGTGGAAACGACACCGTATCCGGGTCTTCGTAACCACAAATTGTAAGAGAGGTGAGTCTGTGCAACCCCCACTCCAACTCCCACAATGACTTACAGCTCTTGACCATATTAATTTCAAGTGATGTGAGGTTGGGAGGAAAAGTCAAACCTTCACGGTAGTCGATGCTCAATTCCTCAAGAGAGTTGAGATTGTGCATGTCTTCGGGCAACGCCTCCAATTTCTCGCATATGTAGATCCCCATCTTTCTCAGGTTGGAGGGTCTTCTCCCCCCACTCAGTCTCGAGATGGAAACAAGACTTCCACAATTGATAATAATTAGAGTTTGAAGATTGCTGAGGTAGCATAAACCATCCGGTAAGGATTTCAGATTTTGGCAATCCCAGATCTCAATACATTCAAGAGAGTTGAGATTGTGCATGTCTTCGGGCAACGCCTCCAACTTGAGATTGTGCATGATCGAGATCTTTCTCAGGTTGGAGGGTCTTCTCCCCCCACTCAGTCTCGGGATGGAAACAAGACTTCCACATATTGCAATATGTAGCTCTTGAAGATTGCTGAGGTGGCATAAGCCATCCGGTAAGGATTTCAGATTTTGGCAATCCCAGATGTGAATACATTCAAGGCAGTGATTGGTGTTGTCGCTGAAGATCCCGTTCGGTGCTATTAAACCCAGTCGTTCACATTCCTCCTCATCTACTAGTGATTTCAAACTTTTGCAATCTCTTATCTCTATTCTTCTGAGATTTTGGGGAATCTGGAATTTTGCAAAATATATCAACGAATGGCATCCTGTAATCTCGATGTCTTTAAGAGAAGGTGGCAGACCAACATCTGGAAAAGAAACTAGAGATGAACATTCGTATATGCGAAGCTCTTGAAGAGACGACAGCTGATTTAACCCTTTTGGTAGCTTCAAAAGATTTTCGCACTTTTTTAACTTCAGACATTCAAGCTTGCACTCCAATATTTCCAATTGCAGCAACTCCTCTGCTTCTTCTCCCAATTCTTCAACTAGACGAGAGTTGTCTTCAATTTTCAAACGGCCAAGACAAGTCAACCGCTGCAATAATCTACCCTCATTCTTCCATGAAGACGTCAGCTTCTCACATCCATTAATCTTCAAATCTCTAACCTTGCTTAATCCCTTCCTCAACAATTCCCCTGTTTGCAGAGACATCACCTCCGAAATGTTTGAAAGGCACAAGGACTCTAATAACTCAAACTCAACCTTAGCATCTGTATGCACCAATACTTTACAACCCTTAATATTTAATTGACGAAGTTGTTTGTAGTTGGCAATCGAAACCGCCAATTCCTCACATTTAACAATTTCAAGTTCGGCTAACAAATCAAGGTTCTCTGGCAGCTTGCCTTCCAACTGGGAACATTTTTCGATTGAAAGCCTTTTCAGGCAAGGGAAAACACCACTTCTGTGATCCAGTTGGAAAGGAAGCCACACCTTCCAATGCTGCATATCCACAAACTCGAGAATCTCTAACAGCGGAAAAGCCAAGACACACTCGCCATAAAACTCAGCACCAACACTTTCCACTGCATTCATTCCTCTAATATAAAGCTCCTTGAGTTGAGGCAATTGTCCGAGAGGTGGCAACGATAAACAATTGTTACATTCCTCTAAGCGCACAAGCACCATATTAGAGAAGAAAGAACCTCCAACCCATGATGAAAATTCCTTGCCGGCATAACTCTTGATGGTGAGCTCCTTGATCTTTGTATGAGGCTGGAACATGTCAAGCACAGCGGATTCAGTTTCTCCTGTGTCGCTTGAATGAGACCATTCTAGGACCAACGAATCAAGCCTCTCCTTGCATTTCAAGTTGGCCCTCCTGGCATCCTCGACATCAGTCACATTCTCCAATCTTGAGAGGCACAATGTCCCTCGGAGCTGCGATAGGGGCCCTATTTCTCTTATCCCTGATTGATCACTTTCACCGCTCACCACAAAATTAGGCAATAATTGGAGATTCTCCAATCTACCTAGTTTTGGAGGCATTCCTTCCCACCGAGATACATCTGAGTTGTTGAGATGGCGCAAATTAATTAGATTACTCATGTCTGCAGGCAATGACTTTAATTCAGAACAACCTTCCAATATCAATGTCTGCAGGTTGTAAAGAGTACTTAATGATTTAGGCAAACAGGTTATCAATGTGTAGGAAACGTCAAGATACCGTAGATATCTCAAATCACCAATTGAGTTTGGCAGCTCAGTTATTCTATAGCCATTAAAAGAGAGCACCCGCAAGTACTGCAATTTTGGCAATAAATCAAAGGTAACCTGACGACTTAAATAATTGTAGGGAGAACCCTTTCTTAGTGGCAAGAAGGTTCGCAAACATTTCACTTCAGAAAATACCTCAAATCTTTTAACCCCATCACAATCACCCATAAGGTAAGACGAATGGCGTGCCTTCGGAAAACATGTAAGTTGTACACCATCATTATTTTGCTTATCCTCCAATCTAAAACAAATATCTCCAGCGGCCCATCTTGCTAAATCACCAATGAGGTCATGCATCACATATTTTGAAGTATCTTCGGTTGACTTTTGAAACAATGACCTACAAACGAGCTCCCGAAAATAATCAGCACCTAAATCTTCAATTTGCTTATTATCTTCTGGTCGATGATGAATCAAACCCTCGGCCATCCACAGAAGGATCATTTGCATCTCCCCGAATTCATAGTCATTTGGAAGTATTGAGCAATAGGCAAAGCATCTTTTCAAATGTGAAGGAAGATAAAAGTAACTTAGTCTCAACACGGGAAGTATGTCATGCTTATCTGAGAGACTCCACAACTTGTCGTTCAATATTTCTTCCCATTTGTCTATTTTTTGATCAAGTAGAACACCACCGAGGGTCCTCGCGGCCAAAGGCAATCCCCTACACTTTGCAACAATTTTCTCCTTTAGTGACTCGTAGTTTGGTGGTCTGTTAGCATTCAAGAGCGCATGCTGCTCAAATACTTGCAAACAAACATCATTTTGCATAGGCACCAAATTGTGAACCAGCGTGGCAGCTCCCATCATTTTTGAAACCTCTGTATCACGTGTTGTCACAACTATCTTGCTTCCTTGTGCTCCATCACGAAAAGGGGACTGCAGCTTCATCCATTCACCGTAGCTACACGTTTTCCAAACATCGTCTAAAACAATTAAAAACTTCTTCCCCGCTAACTCCTTATGCAGATCATTTTGAACCTTCTCGTAATCTTCTGTGGTGTATTGCCGAGATGTGATTGATTGAAGAATTTGCTTTGTCACTCTTTCAAGGTTGAAGTCGTCAGATACGCACACCCAAACGGCTGGTTGAAACATTTGGGTTGCTTCCATATCTTTGAATACTTGTCCGGCGAGTGTTGTCTTTCCGACTCCAGCCATACCAACAATTGCAACTACATCGAAATTGACAGCACGATGCTCTTGTTTTGACAGCAGCTCAACAATCTTCCTTTTGTCCTCCTCCCTTCCAATCACAGGTCTATCTGATAGACTAGAACTAGGCGGTATGTATTGGCGTGCCCCTGGAGTCCACGTCACAGTATCAATTTTCAAACCGAGCTGGTCTTTTCGTACGGATATCTTTTGTAATCGCTCAGTAATCTTCTCTATGTCTGAGTTCATCTTCCAGTTGAAAACACCATTAGGAAATGGTTTCCATGCTTTGCTTATTGCGCTGGAATGAGCATGTTGTATCCGACGTTTCAACATTTCAGTATGATATTTATCCAACACGTCTTCCGCATCAAAAGCCAAGTCCCTGAGTTCATCGAGCCAGAGCTTCAGTGTGTTGCTCTCATCCGCCAGTTGCCTTTTCTCCGCGTCAATCAGCACAGCTCCAATTGCAGACCAGGTGGCAATCCATTCCGTCAGTTTCTTATCGACGCTTTTTACGAGTCCAAAGTACTTCAAGACGTCGCGACTCGCCAACTTGTCAACCAGCATTTGGAGGAATGACGCAAGAAAAGCCTCTGCCGCCATAGTTTCTTGAATTGGAAGTTTGATCCGTTGAGCAAGTACCAATCAAGACTCACAAGTAGTCACATCTGCACAATTTAAACAGATTAAACTAATTATTTGGGTACACACACGGGCTCCATTGGGTATGTGAGTCGGGTTACGTTTTACTGTCAAATAGTTCAATTACATGATAAGTTCAATTACGTTATACTCAAAATTGCTTAATTTGAAAGATAAAACACAAAAGATAAATTTGAGGCTACAAAATCTTATATTTGTTACATTTTAAAATAACATTATCAATTTATAACACGTTACACAACTTGAAACACGTTACACTAGTAATAGGACCAGATGCGTAGCAATAACTTACGTGAAAGTCGTCAGGTCGCAGATCAAGAGAACACTAGTTTCCAGGGATCAAGTTTCAGTTGAAGTTGAAAACTTTAGCGCAGTTGAGACTGAGTAGTTCCCTGGAAGCTTGAGCTCTCAAGCTTAAAACTGCACAAACTGTTAACCATTAAACCACATAAATATATATATATATATATATATATAGCTGCAATTAAGATGAAGAAAACGAAATAATTAAATAAAAATAATGGATTTCCCATATAAATATAATTGGAAGAAGAATTTACTGCATTAAATTGAAGTTTTCAGATGATCATGAAGACGAAGAGACTTGATTCCATCTGATCTGATCTGATCTCGTATTGGAGTCAAAGAATCCAGATTCCAAACGAAAATACTTCAGAACTTTCAATAGTTCAATTTGCTATGATAAATCCTCCTCTTTGTTTTCCCTATCTCTTCATTGTCGCGGGGCTAATTTTGTCTTCTACTTTTTCCTGTGTAAAAAAAAGTCCTCGTCCTGAGAGCACAACACAAAGCACAAGAAACAGCACATGGTAGAAAAGTTAAAAAGCTATACTGCTTTGTAACATAGATTACATTATTTTGCTTTTGTGATGGTAATCAGCTCATTTTTTTTGTATGCTATTGTAGTAATCATGGTCTGTTTTTTTAAGTCAATTGATTTGAAACCTCCTGAGTTTCAATTATATATTGTTTACATATTAAAATAACACTATTAATTTAGGACACGACAAGTTACACAAATCGAAATTCGAATGAATATATGACCGGATGTGTAGCAAGAACTTACATGGAAGTCGTCGGATCACGAGGAAACTTGCTTCCGAGGATCAGTTGAAGACTTAAAGTTGAAATCTTTTAGTGCAATTAAGATTCAAGTAGTTCCCTGGAAGCTTGAGCTCTCGAGCTTAAAACTGCAAAAAGTGTTGAACATCAAACCATATATATAAAGCTGCGATTAAGATGAAGAAAATGAAATAATTAACGAATAAATAATGGATTTCCCATACAGATATAGTTGGAAGAAGAACTTACTGCATTAATTGAAGTTTTCAGATGATCAAGAAGATGAAGGGACGCGTTTCCATCGATCCGATCGCTTATGAAAATCAACAAATCCAGATTCCAGATGGCAAAGACTTTAGAGCTCTTCAATAATTCAATTTGCCATGATAAGTCCTTTGTGGCCAGAAAGAAAGTGTTACTTTCCTCTTTATCCTCTCTTCACCGTCGTGGGGTCATAATTTTTTGTTATAAAAAAATATAAAAAATGTAAGGTTAAGATAATTAAATTTGTAAATAAAATTTATAAATTAAATGGTGTGTCACCAATAAAAATGAACACGTTTGTTAACGTTAAAATAATAATTTAATCATCAACTTTCATATCAATTGCTAAAACATATAAGGAAGAGGGAACAAAATAGAGAAGAAAGAAGGGGATCATTTTTTTTTTCTTAATACTTTTCAAAATTAAAAAAAATATATTTAATATAGTAATTAACTAAAATTAGATAAAAGATACATGACAAAATTTAAAATAGATGATAAACGTACACCATAATTTATATCGATGAGAAAAATGCACGTTTTGTCGTGAGCCACACAACTGGAAGGATAAGAAAGCAAAGTTGATAATTTGGCAGACCAGGAAAAAGCATGGCAATTGGCAAACATACAGGGGCTCTTTATCCTACCGACGCCAGATTTTTCCAAAGTTGCCAACCATGCGTCCTACTTCAGCTTTTTCAGCGTTTAGTCACAAGGGCTGTAAATCCACACTTACACTTACCATATGCCCAAGGTTTTTGTTTTAGTCAAATGCCTATTGAGATTTGTATAATTCATCATTTTGATTTATGAGATTTCAAATCTTTAAGGTTGTTCACTATTAATCATTTTGATAATTATGTGAAATATCTCCATTAAATAAGAATAAAATGATAAAAATACCTTTAATTTTTGTCATATCATTTTGGCATATTGTTTATTAAATTAAGGGTATTTTTGTCATTTTGATTCTTATTTAACATAATGTTTCACGGAATGCCCAAAATGATTGATGGTAGACAATCTTAGAGACCACTACTATTGATTTCAAATCTCAGATACCAAAGTGATAAGTTATGCAAATCACAGAAACTATTTTGGTTAAAAAGCCTATTCCATGAATAGATGTTTAAGAAATGAAAATTGAGTAGAAGTATTATAAGTGGTGGATTGCCACTGTATTTTGAGTACAAATCCTAGTTCTTCCCATAATTTAGATGAATTTAATGTAGATCATTTATCGTTTGTCATTTTGTTTTGATAGAATCTTGGTGGTATAAGGAATTTTTTTGATATAAGAATGTTAAACTTTGTTAGAGAACGACAGTAAACTTTACTTCTCGTTAAAAAAAGATACATAAATAAAAAAAAATATGAGACAAAGCCTCTCTAAAACAAAACATAAAAGATAAGAAGCTGCAAAACAAACAAATTTTAAAAGAATTAGGATTGCAATTGTGTCAGAATTCCACCAACATCACATGCTAGAAAAGTTGCATTCCACTATCCCCATGACAGTCCACAAGCAAGAAAAGTTAATAAGTTGCATTCTTTCTAGAATCACTTGTCTAATTTATCATTAAGTCAAATTTCAAATATAACATAATAACGCGTGATGAGAAACTTAGCATCAAAGAAAAAAAATTAGAAAAACTTTTATGTTTTGAATAATTGATTCATGTACCTAATCTCAAGTGTATTGGCATTAAAACGAATATACTGTTATCATGATATCACTTATTCGAGAAAATTAGTCATAGTCTTACTGTAAACATCTTTTGACAAATTGTGGCACTTTTGATTTAGCTTTGTAAAGCTGCTTTTTTAATTAAATTTATAATATATGTGGAAGGTTAGTAGTGCCCTTCGTTTATCTATAAAAGGGGGCAACAATGCAGCAGCTACCTTAACACAACACAAAGGACAGAAGACAAAGTTGATCATTCGGCAGACCAGGAAAACGCATGGCAATTGTTATTCATGTTTTGAATGACTCTGTATAGTCTGAAGTATTACGGCCACCAAGAATTTTATAGAGCAAGTAAACTATCATTTTGAAATCACATTGCTTGAATAATACAAGAGTAATTAATCAAAATAGACACGTTTTGACAAATTGTATCTGTGAAAAGTTATATGGTGCCCTTCATTAATCAGAAAGGGGGTGAAATATGAGCTAACTCAATTGACAATTTTTAAACTTTGAGCTTACCTAATTGGAAGTTTGTCACTTTGAGCTTAAGCAATTGGAAGTTTGCTACACCAACTAGTATAGGGCCTCATATCGGACAGAATGATGTCTAAGCGTCCTCTTAGACATATTCAAGCCGATATGAGGCCCTATACTAGTTGGTGTAGCAAATTTGTGGTGGAGATAGTATCACATCATTCCGTTGATGTCTCGCTCAAGTTTTGCATTTAAACACATTACATCGATTTATTCATGAACTGGTTTTTTCTTTTTCTTTTTTTTTTTTTTTTTTTTTTTTACAAATTATAGGATAATTTATACTAAGTTCATCTAAACTACAAAGATGGGTGGAAATTCGAACTTAGGTGCAAAAAAATGATCACAGCACTGTAGTCAACTTAACTTAAACCAAGTTTGCAGCCTTTTAAGTGCAAATTTTGTAATCTAACCTAATATGGACTTCTCTATACGAGTCATGTAGCAAAGTCATACATGTTTCAAGAGTTGCAAACTTTTATGTTTGGAAAAAAAGTATATGATTCGGTGTTCAATCCTTTGGTGTATGATCGTGAATAAGCAAATTGACCAAAAGAGGAAGAATAAAGGCAATAAAGATTGCTTTATGAGAAGAGAATGCTTGAATGGAATACTTGTGTATTTCATTGATACGTGAAGGAGAAAGATATACAGTTGATATGCACAATTGACTCCATAGAAATTGGAGTTGACTTCCTAACTAGGCAAATACATAAAAAAGCTAAGTAAACAAATAATTAGGGATTTGTTCTGATTGAGATCTCATTGATTTGTCAAAACTCCCCCTCAAGTTGGTGCATATATATCACTCATGCCCAACTTGTCTAAGAAACTTGAAAACTTATGACTTGAAACAGCTTTTGTGAGAATATCTGCCAACTGATCCTCCGTTCTAATTGATGGTACTTCAATTATTTTTCCTTTTTTTCCTTGATAAAGAATCTATCAACTTCAACATGCTTCGTTCTATCGTGTTGTACCGGATTATGTGCAATGTCACGGGCGGCTTTATTATCACAAAATAATTTCATAGGATGATCATTTTTAATCCCCAAATCCTGCAATAGAAGTTTTAGCCACAAAATTTCACAAATTCCAAGGACCATTCCTCTGTATTCGGCTTCTGCACTCGAACAGGCAACCACATTCTGCTTCTTACTCCTCCATGTAACCAAGTTACCCCCAACAAATGTAAAGTAACCTGATGTTGAGCGCCTATCATCAACTGAACCTGCCCAATCTGCATCAGTATAACCTTAAACTCCAAGATGGTTATTTCTTTTAAACAAAATCCCTTTCCATGGACTTCCCTTTAAATATCGCAAAATCCTCATCACTGCATTCATATGTTGTTCTCCGAGATCATGCATGTATTGACTCACAACACTTAAGGCATAAGCAAAGTCCGGTCTTGTGTGTGCTAAGTACATTAAACGGCCTACTAACCTCTGGTATCTCCCTTTGTCAACTGGTACTTGATTTGGATCAACACAACTAACCTCTGGTATCTCCCTTTGTCAACTGGTACTTGATTTGGATCAACACAAAGCTTTAATCATTCCTCTAATGGTGTAGATACTGGCTAACAAGCTGACATGCCGGTTTCATGCATCAAATCAATAATGTACTTTCTCTGAGACAAGAAAATTCCTGAATTGCTTCTCGATACCTCAATCCTTAAAAAATATTTCAGGGATCCAAGGTCTTTCATCTCAAATTCAGTAGACAAGTATCTTTGTAAGGCCGCACAGTTCTTCTGGATCATTTCTTGTTACCACCATATCATCTACATACACAATAAGTGCAGTAAACTTCACATTTCATCTTTTACCAAATGCTTTCATTGACTTTGTGAATCGTCCAAACCATGCTCGAGTGGATTACTTCAAACCATATGAAGATTTCTTCAACCTATACACCTTCCTTTTGTATTTATCTGGAGTATTACATCCTAGTGGAAGATCCATATAAATCTCTTATGTCAAATCTCCATGTAAGAAAGCATTCTTCACATCGAACTGCTGTAAGGGCCAATTGAGATTTGCAGCCAATGACAACAAAACTTGAAATATGTTAATCTTGGCCACAGGTGCAAATGTATGTGTATAGTCGATTCCATATTTTTGAGTGTACCATTTTGCTACTAGTCTTGCCTTGAAGCGATCCACCGTCCCATCAGCTTTATACTTCACAGTATAAACCCATTTGCATCCCACAGGTTTCTTACCAGTTGACAAGTATGTGATCTCCCAGGTAGCATTCTTCTTCAAAGACTTCAACTTTTTATTCATTGTTGCTTGCCAATGTGGATCGGCTAAAGCCTCATGCACATTGTTAAGAATAGATACAGTAGATAATTGATACACAAATGACTTATTTGAGTTTGACAGGTGACTGGTAGACACATAATTACTTAACGGATATAACACATTGGACTCAGGGTTGGGCTTATTCACCAAATACCTAGTTTTGCACTTAGGATCAACTTCGTAAGTGGGTTTAGGAATACCTCGGTTGACACGGTTAGGGAGACAACATGGTGGTGGTGGTGGTGGTGCATCTGAAATTGAAGGTGATTGATTATGGTTATTGGGGCTCAAAGATGGTGAGGCCAACTGTGAGGGCAGCGAGGAAGCTGGTGGTGCGGACGTTGGCAGTGAGCTATTCGGCGACGTAGGCTCGTCTCTTTCAAGGTTTTCAACATTATTTTCATGTGAATGATCATCACTTGTCTCCAATGAATTACCACTTAATTCCAAGTCATTCACATTACTTTCATGTGAATGATCACCACTTGTCTCCGAGACATCACCACTTGAATCCAAATCATCCACAATAACTATATCCAGAATACTATAATCAAGAGTTTGAACTTCTGTCTGATTCTCCCCCTGAAG
Source organism: Pyrus x bretschneideri (assembly GCF_019419815.1). Taxonomy (NCBI): domain Eukaryota; kingdom Viridiplantae; phylum Streptophyta; class Magnoliopsida; order Rosales; family Rosaceae; genus Pyrus; species Pyrus x bretschneideri. The sequence goes on along the minus strand of NW_025999789.1, from coordinate 2,040,030 downwards.
TGAAGACTCAACATTGACATAGTACATATCATTCTCATGAAATGCAACATCCACAGTGACGAACAACTTTTTCGTTGGAGGGTGATAACATCGGTATCCCTTTTGATGTGATGCATACCCCACAAACACACATTGCAAGGCTCGAGGTTCAAGCTTACTCCTCTGCTGCTTATGAAGATGAACGAATGCCACACAATCGAACACGTGAGGTGGGAGATTGGGAACTGCATGAGCATAGACATGGGAGGCAAGAACCTGAAACGGTGTCTGAAAATTAACCGATCGAGAGGGAACACAATTAATGAGATATGCAGCTGAAGTGAGAGCTTCTCCCCAATAGGATAACGGAAGACGAGCCTCAAGCAAGGAAGCACGAACAACTTCCAGAAGCTGACAGTTCATACATTCTGCAATCCCATTTTGTGGAGGAGTGTTTGGACATGTAGATTAATGAACAATACCATGATGATCAAGAAATGCATGAAGCTCATTGTTCACATACTCGCCGCCATTATCACTCCTAAGAACCTGTATTTGTAACTTATATTGTACTCGCACCATTTTGTGAAATCGTTGAAACAAAGAAGTAACTTCATTTTTGGACTTCATCAAATAAACTCAAGTCATACGTGTGCAACCATCAATAAAAGTAACGAACCAATGAGCCCCACCAAATGTGGCAGTTTTAGATGGTCCCCAAACATCATAATGAATTATCATAAAAGGAACATAACTTTTAGTCATACTGGGCGGAAACGAAGTACGATGACTTTTAGCCAGTTAACAAATACCACATTTAAAGTTAGAAACATCATGCTTAACAAACAAGCTAGGAAACAACCTCCGTAAATAACCAAAAGAAGCATGTCCAAGTCGACGATGCCATAACCAAACCTCCGAAGCTTTATAGTCGAGAGAAGGAACTGATAATAAATTATAGTCAAGAATCTCCATAAATTGCAACTACATCGAAATTGACAGCACGATGCTCTTGCTTTGACAGCAGCTCAACAATCTTCCTTTTGTCCTCCGCCCTTCCAATCACAGGTCCATCTGGTAGACTAGAACTAGGCGATATGTGTTGATGTGCCCTTGTAGTCAACGTCCCAGTATCAAATTTCAAACTAAGCTGGTCTTTTCTTTCAGATATCTCTTGTAATCGCTCAGTAATCTTCTGTATTTCCAAGTTCATTTTGAAGTTGAAAACACGATTAGGAATCGATTTCCATGCTTTGCTTGTTGTGATGAAATGAGCATGTTGTATCTGACGTTTCAACATTTTAGTATGATATTTATCCAACACGTCTTCCGCATCAAAAGCCAAATCCATGAGATCATCGAGCCAGAGCTTCAGTGCGTTGCTCTCAGCCGTCAGTTGCCTTTCCTCCGCGTCATTCAGCACCGCTCCAATTGCAGACAAGGTGGCACTCCACTTCTTCAGTTTCTGATCGATGCCCTTTACGAGTCCAAAGTACTTGAAGACCTCGCGTTGTGCCAACTTGTCAACCAGCACTTGGAGGAATGCCACAAGAAAAGTGTCTGCCGCCATAGTTTCTTGAATTGGAAGTTTGATCTGTTAAGCAATACCAATCAAGACTCACAAGTAGTCATAGCTGCACAATTAAAACAGATGAAACTAATTATTGTATACAAATTTATGCAATTCCATAACCGTCCAACCGGCTACACAGAGGCTCAATCGGGTATGTTAAAAATCATATGCTTTTTACATGTTAAAATCTTAAAGTAGGACTCTACAAGTTACAGAACTCAGAAACTCGCATGGATATAGGAGCGGATGTGTAGCAAGAACTTACATGGAAGTCGTCAGATCACGAGGAGAGGATACTTGCGTCCGAGGATCAGATTTCAGTTGAAGTTGAAAACTTTAGTGCAATTAACAAAGTGTTGAACATGAAACCATATATATATTCAGCTGCAATTAAGATGAAGAAAATGAAATAAATAACGAATAAATAATGGATTTCCCATATAGATATAGTTGGAAGAAGAACTTACTGCATCAATTGAAGTTTTCAGATGATCATGAAGATGAAGGGACTTGTTTCCATCGAACTCATCTGATCGCTTTTGAAAGTCAACGAATCCAGATTCCAGACCACAAAAGACTTAGAGCTCTGCAATAATTCAATTTGCTATGCTAATTCCTTTTACCATCGTTTAGTCAAGGGCTGTAACTAATCTCCACGCTTTACTTACCATATCCTGAATAGATGTTTAAGGAATGAAAATTGAGCAGGATTTTCATGATGGAGTGAAATATCACAAATTGTGGGTTATCTTGGGATAAGGTTTTTCTCTTCAAACTATCGTGTTTTGGGTCTAAATTCTTCTCCGTTTTCATAATTTAGATGAATTTTGGGTAGATTATTTTTCATTTATCATTTTGTTCTGGTAGAACCTTGGTGGGACAAGGAAATTTTATTAAAATGAAAAAAAAAGGTACACCAAATGAAAGAATGACATAAAATTTACTCATCTTGATAACGAAAATACACAAAAAAAAAAAATGACATATAACCAAACGCCTCTAAAACAAAACTTAGAAGATAAGAAGCTACAAAACAAACATTTTTTTAAAAGAATTAGGTTTGCAATTGTATTAGTATTCCACCAACAACACACGCTAGAAAAGTTCCAATTTCAGAATCCCCACGACAATCCACAAACAAGAAAAGTTAGAAACTTGTATTAGACGTGGGCACGAGCCAGGCTGGGCCCAAATTTGAAGGAACTGGACCAAACTTGCTTAAAAAGAAAACAGGACGGGCCTGGTTAGGGCCAAGTACGCGGGTCCTCTGTCCCTTTTTTTTTTTTGGGAAATTACCGTAACGAAGTAAATCACATCGGTTCATATGAAGGCTGCAATTAGTTCATGAGCTGCAATGCTCTACAAAATCTTGTACGTTAACAAGCACTAAACTTTTCGATGACAACCAACTTCCCCAATAAATTAAATCCAGGGTTGCAAACTTTTATTTTTAGAAAACAAGTACATGATTCGATGTTCAATCTTTTGGTGTATGATCGTGAATAAGCAAATTGACCAAAAGAGGAAGAATAAAGGCAATAAAGATTGCTCTATATATACATAATCCTACAACACCCCATACCAAAATACATACATTTCTAGCATTCACTTATCATCCTTGAGGAGAATGAGGTTAAAAGTTAAACTAAAACCAGTGCCGACCAAAGTGGCTGCGCCAAAGAAACGAGAAAGCAGAAGGAGGTGATGACCAAATTACTCAATAGCTAAGGTAAATGGCCTTCTGCCAATGGAACTTGTTACTCTTCTCAACTACAATCGGTCGGGAAATTATCTGAGATAAGAATTACATTTCAGCTTAAAAGGGTGTCGCCTGCTCAAGAAACTGTTCACAAATAGACTTTGAAAATCTGCAACGAGAAACGAAAACCAATTATTACAAGTATTTTGGTTTTGATAGGCAGTAACTAAAGGCATTTTACATTTTGCAGAAGGAAAATTGCTCCTTTAACAGCCAAACTGCCAGCACAAATGTAATTTAGAGCACGGAAAGGAAAATGGAGAATAAAGGTAAGCATTACCTCTTCTTGACCAGAAGCACTTATTACTGAAGAATATACTGAACAGAGTTTATCGCATTCTGCTGTTGTTTAATTGATGGTTTCGGGGCAAGAGGACTGCAAATGAGCATATTGGAACTTAGTCCAGCAGTATCTTAAAATTGACTAGCCGAAATGCCCAAGCATAGCTACTAAGACCATGGCTTTAAACCATGAAAGTACCTTCAGAGATGCAGCAAAAGCTTTCTGGGGGGAAGATCGTCGCTGGGTCTGCTCTATTCTGGCAAGAAACAGCAAAAGCCAGGCAGTTTTTACTGTACAAAACAAGAACCAAACAATAGATTATTTTAGAGCCTGGCCGAGTTGACAGTTTCAAAGGGTACACAATCTAAGCCTTCTAAAATACATATCATCGAGATGACTGTGATGCTCTATAATTTAAAGATCTAAACCATATTTCATACATAACAATTGAAAAACATACCTTGACCATGAAGGAATAAATTTACTATTCGGTATGACATTGTCATCATTGTCATTTTCATCATCTGATTCTTTGTATGGAGAGATGTCATAAGACTGCTCTTGACTTGTAATGCCAATTGAATTCTCCATTTCTTTGTCTAAATCGCTCGGTACCTTAAATATCACAGGAAGTATCAGCACAAGGCTTTACAGAGAAGGTAAAAGTGCACAAAAGTATTCAGCTATTCATGCATAAGAAAGCTTTCTACCAGTGGTTCAGATTTGAGTTTACATTAAGCTATTAGGAGTTTTAACATAGCAAAAGGGAAGGCCTCAAAAGAATTAAAACCCAACAAGTTTAAAGGTCCCATGCAAACTACAACAACAGAGGATTATAATTCATGCTACGCTCACGGTTTATCACTCTGCTCCAGACTATGCAAGTAAAAGCACTCAACATGCAAGTAGATCCTAACATATGGTGGGTATTAAAAAGTCACCAGCATTTACCTCTGCTTTATACCCATAATTACTCGAGGCCTCATGGAACTCTTCATGGACAATACTTTCTCTTCCGGCGTTGCTTATTGAAATCCTGGAAGTACTAGGCTGAGTCTCTGAAATATTTCTGGAATTGTCAAATCCCCTTTCTGCCTCCATCTTCTTATTTGCCGTTTCATCCTTAGATTTCTTACCGCCATGGCCTCTTCCATCCTGCACAAGGAAGCACAATGTAGAATGTGATACCTAACATTGCAAAAGGAAAATGATATAACGAAATGAGGCAGAGCATAAAGAATCATACAATGGCCTGGCTTTTCATTTCATTCTCTACTTTTTCAGCAGGTAACTTGTATTCATGTTCTCTCTGCTGTCTACGGGCTTCAACACGCATTCTTTTTCTTTCCTTCTCCTTCCTTTCTTCCTCTTCCCTTTGTCTCTTCTTTGATGCCATATCAGCTTCTTTTTTCTTCCTCTCTTCTTCTTTCTTTTTTTTCTGCACCTCCAATTGCTTCATATTCTCCTGCTCCATTCTTGACCGCTCAAGTTTCAAGGCTTCCTTCTTCATCTTGCGTTCATTCTCTTTCTTTTCTGCAAGACGCTTTGCAGCTTCAGCTGCCTCCAGGGCCTTCACTTTGATGTCCCTCTTTCCTGCAAGAGAGCACAACTAGGTCAAAATACTGAATCAATTCATTGTGACCAAAACACAAGTGGTACATCACATGTTTTTATATAAGTGGTGGGAAATTTTATTTTTTAAGTTATTAACTTTTTAACACATATGTAACATCTCCCAGAATGCTCACAAGACATGCACAATGATACAATTAAAAAACAAATGAATCACTATCAAGATCCTTACAACAAGTTGAAGTCACCTATAAATTTTTTTTGAAGGATAATATGCAACTCAATTTTCATGGGACTTTCAAATATGCACTTTAATTTTTACTAGATGATCCCAAACATGCATTACCAATTTACAACTCCAAACAAAACATTCCCTAATTCAGTAAAAAACAAAACCATTATCCATACTGTAACCCAGTTTAGACATACGATTATTATCCACACTCGAAAAACAATCATATGGAATATGTACAAGTAAGCAACATCCAAAGTTCAAGATTAAGATTACTAGTAAGAAATTACCTGTTACAACTGCAGCTGCTTGTTTCTGTTGAACAAGTGGAATGAAAGAAGTCATGCTGGACACGATATTGTTACGTTTTGGCTCCTGCTCTGACAAACTTGGACCACCTTTTCTCAAACTGGTTTTTCCAGATAATTTTGGTTTACTGAACCTGTTATGAAGTGATCCAGTAGTCCTCTTAATATCGTTTGTTGCTTGTGACATGCTCAGGTTCTCCTTATTGTTATATCTTCTCTTGCTGCTGTTTTGGATTCCAAGCCTCTGTTTGAAGCTCTTATGAGTGCCTGTAAAGCTGATTTCAGTATTCATGGAATCTAGGCTAAGTCTATCTGCATATGGTTCAGCTTTAGAAACTGATGCAGGAGGGTTTGGAATCTCAGTAATGTCAGCAAGGGGTACTCTTTGTATTGAGCTATTTAATGCATCTGAAACAATGCCACCTTGGAAAGTATCAGCTACCTCATCTGCATTCTCATTTTCTTCACTGATGCAGGGAAGCTCCAGATTTAAGCTTCCTCGCTTCCTTGAACTGCTAGTCCTTGAACCAGTTATATCCCAAAGTTTCCCAACTGGAGACAGATAAGGTTTCTTAGTATCCCAACTAGATTGACCACTATGATTTAATAGGCAATCAGAATAGGACCTTGCATAAAACGCCTGGCCAACTTCCTCACTCGAGCAACTATGACCATCCCTTAATTGCTTGACAGCATCATTCATGGTCCTCATATCCACACCCTCTAGAAGCCCAGTTGGAACAGACTGGTAGAGATTTGGAATATTATGCAACTTATATGAAGCAGAAGAGCATGCAACTGGAGTTTGCATGCAAGCAGATTGGCACAGCTGCTCCAGAATGCTGGCATGTTCAATTGTAGTGCTTGGAAGGTTCCACTCGTCAAAGCCAACTCCCTTTCCAGCAATGCTTGTTGGTTCATCATCTGTTTGCATAACGAACCCCTCAAGCTCAGGCTTTGTATCATCGCCACCAATCAAATCCAAGGATTGGCAACGTAGAGATCCAAAATTACTGGTCCCTTCAAGATCAAATCTCATTTCCTGCATTTCTCTTCGAGCACAAGTCAAATGTTCAGCATGTCCTATTGTAAGATGATTCTCAAGAGTTAATGAAACAGTGTTCTCTTCTATGCATTGACTTCCTGAATCAACGATAATGCTTGGCGGATGTGCTACTCCTGTTTCCTCCATCAAAGAATTTTGAGACCGGCCACCAGTCTGCTTCATCAAACTTAAGATTGATTCTTCAAATTCTTTATCCATGAAAGTGAAACGTGCATTCCCACTTGTATTCCCGCATCCCAAGCTGATTCTACCCTGTCAGACACAACCTTATGCATTAGAAAAGATAAAATAAAAGTAGAAGAACAACCTGTCTGATATAAGAGAACAAGTATACAGACCTCAAATAAAACAAAACTACTAAATAGAGTAACATAGATGTAAGTGCCACAGCTTAGCCAAGAGAGAGACAGAGAGAGAGAGAGAGAGAGAGAGAGAGAGAGAGAGATCACTGCACAATTGAAAAGTACCTCTGTCATCTGTGCCTTAGGTGAAGATTCAGAGCAATCTATCATGTGGGGATCCTCATTTTGATGTGTTGATTTCACAACATCCTCCTGGGAAACTGAAAGTCCTTGAGATTCTAGCATGGCCTTTGGACTATGTTCTACACTTCCCAAGTTCCCACACGCAGAATCACTACTGACAGTGTAAAAGCCATGTTCTCTCAAGTCCAAGGAAGCAGGCAGGTAATCAGCCGTTTTATGCCCAGTCTTTCTTCGTTTATGCTGAGGGCATGAACCCTCCAAAAGAAAGTGATCTCTTGCCTTTGCTTCCTTCTTTTGGCAACTTGCATTAGTGATATGAGAATAATTAACCGATTCCAATGGTTGATTTGCATGGTTAGACAGCCGAGGTAATATGCCAATAGAACCTGCAAGTGTTCCGCCAGTTTTTCTGGCATTAATGGCTGAACCACTGACATTCAAAGAGCTCTCCTGTTGGCCAGAGCTTCTAGATCTTGCAGTTCTACTAGAGGAGATAGCAGTGCCTCTTTCCTTGCTTTGAAAATCACCTATTTTTGCCTCTTCCACTTCACAAGCACTTGTATCAGGAGGTTTGACCACATTCAGTTCATCACTAGTTTCACCCTGTCAAACACAACCTCATGCATTATAAACGATCAAATAAAAGTAGACAAGAAAATTACAAGCACAATTAAACAGAAAGTCTCAAATAGAAGAAGACTACTAAACAGAATATGGGCCACCACTTAGCCGAGAGAGAGCAAGAGAGATCACTGCATAACAGAAAAGTAAGTACCTCTTTAATCTGTGCCTTAGGTGAAGATTCAGAGCTCTCTATCATGTCGTGGTCCTCAAGTCGAGGCGTTTCTTCAACTGGACTTCCCCTAAGAATTGATTTTGCAACATCCTCCCGAGAAAGTGGGCCTTGAGATTCTAGTAAGGCCTTTGGACTATGCTCTACGCTTCCTGTGCTTCCACACAGAGACTCTCTATTGCCACTTTCTAGCAAAGTACTAGTACCTCCATCATTATGATCATAGGATGCCTCTTTAACTGATAGGACAGCATTTCCATTAGAGACACTTTTAGAATCCTCTGCAGGGGATTCAGATAAAGCACTCTGGAGGTCCTTTCCTTTGACTGAAACTTCTGGATCCCCCAGAAAATTCATCGGCAGGGATGAGTTACAGTTTTCTTGGTAATCGACAGTCATTCCTTCATCCCGTATATCTTCAGTGTGCATCAAGGAAAGATAACTTTTCTCTGATGACCTTCCCTGCATTCCCTCTTTAAGAGGAGTATAACATCCATTCCTACAGGACTCTTCCACATCATCAAAATTAAGTTGCTTGGGATTCACAAACACATTACAATCAGCTGGCTGCCTTGAGGCTAAAACTTCCACTCCAACTTTAAGCCCAGTACCATCCAATTTTGATCCAGAACCTTCAACCGATACATCAGGATGAATTTCAGTTTCTCCACCAGTTGCAGCTTTAACAAATTCACTGGTTTGAGTACAAGGTACCCCTTTTACCATAGCACTTGATACATCCTGGTGCCTGATTCCTGCAGACCCACGAGTCATTTTCTCTGACAAATGCTTGCTGTTGTTGTTACTTGTCTTTCTACCAGCATCGTGATCTACATCATTTTCCTTGTCTGAAGAATCTGTTGAATTCTCCACAAACAGATCCTGATCACATTGAATTGGAACAGACCTTCCAGAAGATATTTGAGTTCTCTGTGAATCATGAGACTTTTTAGATGCAGCATATGTTGACTGATTAATTCTTTGACCAGATATATTGGCGATGGTGCCTTTCACTATTTTTTCAGTCCTACACACAGCTTGTGACCCAGTACTTCTGAAGACATACTCCCCAGAAGAATCCTCCTTACTTGAATGCTTTTCCCCATTTACTGCACAAAACTCAAGATTACTTTGAGCAGGTAGAGACCTTAAAATGGACACTTGAGACCCATGTGCATCATGGAAATCAGGATCTCCTGTAGTCCAACTTAAACGCTGAGGTGGCTGTGTTGATGTACCGGTGGAATGATGGATTGTACCGCCATCACCCTTTACAGAAACACAGGAAGTATCTACCTTCGGAGAATTGTTAACATCGTTTGGGTTTCGGGAAGAACTTCTGGATCTTGTTATTCTGCCACTGTAATCACTGATTCCCTTGCCCCAGCACTCCCCCACTTTTGTTTTCACTTCACAACTTCCATCAATTACATCACAAGATTTCACCACTTCCACCATTTCGTCAACATGTTTCGGACGTTGCAATGAATTTCTGACACCATCTTCACTTATGCTGTTAGATAAATGCTCCAACTTGGACATTTCATCAAGACAACTAGGTTCTTGACTAGCACTTCTAGATCTTGTTGTTCTCCCAGAGTACATGCTGCTTCCCTTTTCCTTGGTAAAATAATCACCTACTTTTGCTTCATTCTCTTGGCGACAATCATTAGTGATATGAAAGCAATTAACCAATTCCAACGGTTTATTTACATGGTTAGACTGCTGACCAGAGCTTCTAGATCTTGTAATTCTACCAGAGGAGATGCTAGTACCTCTTTCCTTGCTTCGAAACTCGCCTATTTTTGCTTCTTCCACTTCACATGCATAATCACTTGTCTCAGGAGGTTTGAATAAGTTCAGTTCATCAACATGGTCAGACTGTAGGGAAGATATCACACACCCAATTGTTCCACTAGCATACCCAATACCATTGTTCTTATCCAGTGAAAAGCTTTTTTTGGCACTGTTGCGAATTTCCAACGCTTTTTGTCTGGATTTGGATCTCTGAACTCTAGCCAGTGATAGTGCTGGGTCATGGTAAATGTCAGAGGTTCTTGCATCCCTCTGATCTTCAGGAGATGTATTACTCAGATCCTCTTTTCTCGGATCTTGAGGAACACTGTTGGAGGAACTTGCGGCATTACTAACAGGGCATTGTGGCAAAGTTGATACCACATCTCCTGCACCTCTAGCTGGTGATAGAGCTGGATCATGGTAAATGTCTGAGATTCTTGCATCCCTCACATCTTCTGGAGATGTAACACTAGGATCCTTTTCCCTCACATCTTGAGGAACGCTTTTGGATACACGCCCAGCATTACCTACGGAGCACTGTGGCAAAACTGACACCTCATCTCCAGCACCAAAACCTTTGTCCAAACCATGAAATTCAGTGCACAAACCATTTGCTAGCTCCCCACTGAGAGTTGTGGGAGCTGGCTTGTCAAACACAGAACAGTGACTACTAAAAGGGATCATAGGCAGCGCGCCATGGAGTGGAACTCCGGAATTCAGCTCTTGTTTGTTCAACACTGTGATGAACAAATCAAAAGATACTTAATTAAGCCATGCACATAAGCACAAGGACATTGTACATGCATACATACATTACACATACAGCATACAAATGTGTGTGTGTGTGTGTGTGTGCAGTATTCCTCGCCATATTCCATTAATGAATCGTTTGAATTGAAAATATATTCCAAATATAAAAATTACAAGCAGGCAAACAGAGGATTAAGAAAGCCAAAACGGTCCGAATTACACCAATAAAAAATGCAATGCAGACAGCCAAAGTTTCATTTCTTCGTCATCTAAAAACGTAATTCCCACTAAAACCGAAGCAAAAAAGTTAACAATATTATTCAAACCATGCCCTCAAAAAGTACACAAATACACAATGCAATGTGCAAAGCCTAGTTTTCATTTCTTCATCATCCAATCACGCAATTCCCCCCAAAACCTAAACAAAATAGCAAATTTGAAATCGAAAGCAGCAAAGTTCAATATTTTTATCCAAACAATGTGGAAAACCTAGGTTTCGTTTCTTCATCATCTAAGAACGCAATTCCCCTAAAACCAAAACAAAACAGAAAACTTCGCAGTCGAAAGCAGCAACATTCAACATTTTTATCCAAACAATGTGGAAAACCTAGGGCTTTACAGAAATGATAAAAAAGGAAAATACACTCTCAGGGACAGTTTGGTTGAAATTAATACGAAAAAAACGCATGACGGATTTAAACTAACGGAGATTAAGGTCGGAAAGTAGTACCATTGTTGGGGTCGGTGGAGGAGCAAAGCCAGGGAGGAGGGGCGATTCCGTCTATTAGGCATTTGGAGGCGAGGTTTTGCTCGAAGAGTAAAGTCTGCTGCTTTGCTTGGTTAACAATCCATTTCTTCCGCTCGAAGATCTGCACCAACAGCTTCTCCATCGTCGCCGATTTCAAACTTCGACCATGGATTCAGATTCACCGAGTTGCAGAAAGAGCTAGAGAGAGAGAGAGGAGAGAGAGGAGAGAGAGGAGAGAGGGAGATGGGTGTTTTTAGCGCGGCTTGGTTTTCAAATTTTCTATAACAAGTGGTCCACCAAGCCCAATAAAAAGTACCCAAAACCCAAGCCCACGACCCGCCTCCGAACCCGCTCCCGGGTGCTCCGTCTTCTTCCCCAAACCCCAACTCTCTCTCTCTGTTCGACTGTCAACCAAAACCCTAAAGCCCTCCTATTCCCGGACAAGGCTTCTCTATCTCTGCAACCAAACACCACTCTCCGGTCTCATTTATCTGTCCACATCCAATGCCGCCGAACGACGGCGTTGGGTTCACTTCGTCTCCCTCCGCCAAAGTCCCACGCCCTCCCAAACATCGACACGTGGACCTTCCATTTCTGTTCGCCAGAACCAGAAACTCGTTTGCCCAACTCATCAACTCGCTCAGGACTCGTTCGTCTTGCCCAAAGTTCCCACCTTTGCCTATTCTCTGCTCGGCGTCGCTGTCACTGAGTCGGGGGTCTCCCGAATCAGCGGAGTCCGAGTTGCGGAACCGGAATGCGGACCGGAGCCAGTTCGTCGGGAAGTCGCCGCTTTTATGCTCGGCGTCGCTGTCTCTGGCTCGGCCGGACGAGACGACTCAGTCGCAGCAGAAGGGACACTCGTCGAGTCGGCACGATGAGGAGAGGGTTCTGATAAGCGAGGTGCTGGTGAGGAACAAGGACGGGGAGGAGCTGGAGAGGAAGGACCTCGAAATGGAGGCTTTGGCGGCTCTCAAGGCGTGCCGAGCGAACTCGGCGCTTACTGTGCGGGAGGTCCAGGAGGACGTGCATAGGATCATCGATAGCGGATATTTCTGCTCTTGCATGCCCGTTGCGGTCGATACAAGGGACGGCATCAGATTGATCTTTCAGGTATCCACATTGTATCTGCATTGTTGTGGAATTGAATTTAGTTATCTGTTTTTCGTTTTCGATTCTAGTGAAGAACTTTGACAAGCATTAGTCTTTATTAATCGCATTGGTTTTGCATTCACCTTTTTCGTCAAATTTATGTTCTTTTAGTTGTGTTTATGATATTATGCTAATTATCAAGCTGCGCATGCAATGTTGTATTATGGTTTAGGGTTGAATCTGTATGTCCCATGATCATTTCACTTTTTCCTTAGAATCCGCGTCTTTAAACTAAACGAGTGATTTGGCTGCTCCAAGAAAGAAAATTGAAAATAGAGAGTTAGCAGTCATCGATTTGTGTAATTGTTTCGTAGGTGATAAAAACTCGGGTCATAATAATGTATCGAAACATGTTTCCTATTGGACGTAAGCATGACTGATAGTATATATTCTTCGACTGGAGCTAGGTAAAACCAAACCAGGAATTTCAAGGGCTAGTATGTGAAGGAGCAAATGTTCTTCCAGCAAAGTTTCTGAAGGATGCATTCTGTGATGGATATGGTTGGTTTTTCTTCATTGCTCTTACATGGTTACGGGTGTGTGTGTGTGTGTGCATGCATATGTTATTGAAAGATCATTTGCACCTCTCTGGTGGTGCCACTTTCATGACATGAGAGGCCTATATTGATTTTCGGTTTTGGTGTCAAGTTGTGCAGGAAAAGTTATTAATCTTAAGCGTTTGAATGAAGTAATATCTTCCATCAATGATTGGTACATGGACCGGGGACTTTTTGCCATGGTGGGTTACACTCTTATGAATTTTTCTTTATAATTTCAAAATGTATAAAGTTGTAATTAATTTTTCTAGTGCTATAGATTGTAGAATTGGTTCAGTGTAGGATTCTACTGCCCCTTATTTGCAATCAAGTTATTTTCTTAATAGTATATAATTTTTCTCTCAATTACATTTTAGGTTTCAGCTGTTGAGATTCTCTCGGGTGGTATTCTTAAGTTACAAGTATCAGAAACTGAGGTCAATAACATCTCCATACGATTCCTTGACAGGAAGACGTAAGTTCCTGCCTTAATTGAGTTTTCATTTTGCAGATAAACTTGAAATTAGAAGTTTCATGGAAAGGTGGCAACTACAGCATTTCTTCACTAATTTTACTTTTCTCTTTTTAGGGGTGAACCAACCATAGGGAAGACAAAGCCCGAAACGATACTTCGCCAACTTACTACCAAGAAGGGCCAGGTACTGTTGCATACACACAGCAATAAATTTTAGTTGATATTCAGGAACACTGTGTTTACATTCGGGATTTCCTATGTAGGTCTACAGTATGCTACAGGGAAAAAGAGATGTGGAGACTGTATTGACTATGGGACTCATGGAAGATGTTAGCATCATACCCCAACCAGCAGGTGGAAAAGAAAATTTCAGTTTTATTATTTTTAGGCAAATAATTTTGTTTGAAATTATATTTCAGAATGTTAGGTTATTTTCAATTTTCATAATAGTCAGCACCTAAGAATGTTGCTTATGCGGAAACTTATGAAATCAAATATTTACAAATAGAAACATTATCTGGTGCATAATATTATAATAATTTTCTGGTGTTGTGAATTCTGTGATGTAGACTTGTATACACTGATGGAGTACCCTGCAGTCTTAGATAGGGGTTAATGTTCAACACACCCATTAGTTTTCTCTCGGCAAGTGGAACTTTTCTGTTAGTGAGGGATAGCAGTCTACTGTGATTGTCCTCATTTTGGTAGGATTCTGGTAGCCTTGAATCCTAATAGTTACATCAATATGGTCATCCATGGTAGACTGCTCTCTGAGCTTTCAACCCTTTATAGGATTAATGATGTCCAACATTGGCATTTATGCTTATGGCCCTATCTGTATCTGTAGAAATGATGCTAATTATATATACATGTTTGTGTGATGATATTGATCGTAATTGAATGCTTTAAATAATGAAAAATTGTAGATGCTGGTAAGGTTGATATCACAATGAATGTTGTTGAGCGGCCAAGTGGAGGGTTTTCTGCTGGTGGTGGTATATCAAGTGGGTAAGTCAAATTACTGGAAAATACAAATTGTAATCTTTGAGTTTATGTTTCAGATATTGTGGTACAAAATTTTTAACTTCTATTCTTTAATTTCAGAATTACAAGCGGCCCTCTATCAGGACTCATTGGAAGGTAATCTTACTGCACATGTAGTTTTCCAGTTTTAGATGCTTCGCTCTATTCCTTTCTCCAGTTTACATGCTTCATTCTTTTACTGTTCCCCAGTTTGCATGCTTTCTTCTTTTTCAGTTCCCCAGTTTCCATGCTTAATATTGACGACATAGTCAGATGAGTTATTCATGATGTTATGTGTGTGCATTAAGTATATTCATTTTTGGGTTGATTATGTGTTTGGCAAATTAAATGTGGGCTGATTAGATTCTGATTTGACTTTAATCAGAAATTGATAATTATCTAGTTTTGTGCCTTTATGGATTGGAACAAAGCATGTCAAGCTTCTGGACCATTTGCATCAGTCTGAAATCCTTTTGTTGACAGACTTTGACATAGGGAAGAGCCTGGCTTTCTGAAACTTAAAATGGTAAATATGTAGGTGAACAAAAATTTTAGACTGATACTCGAAGGGAGTACCTGTACGAGATTATGTAGCATCAGAGCTTACTAAAACTGGTTACGATAATTAACCCTTGCAAGTTGATAGTAATACAGCTGTGTGAGTATTTAACAATTTGCATTGTAACATTTAAATACTTAGATTGTCAGGGTACTAACAATCCTAACTGTTTAACAGTGGTGGTGTTAAATTTTTAACGTATAGATCTCCTCATATGCATTTATATTATTTGCTTTCGCAAAAATATTTATTCAATTATCTGATATCTAATTTTTCAAAAGAACAAGGAAATGCTAATCTATTACTATCAATGTTGCGAGTGTCATATAGTTCTGCATATACCTAAAGACATACATGTGTCCCTGCACAAGTAGTGTTTGCTTTGCCCAAGTCAGCTAGTGTTCCACTCGGTTTTTGAAATTTTAAGACTAAATCATTACAGTTTCCCATAAGTTTTTTGTTTTTCTTGCAGCTTTGCATATTCTCATAGGAATCTCTTTGGAAGAAACCAAAAGCTACATGTTTCTTTAGAGAGGGGCCAGATAGACTCAATTTTTCGCATAAACTACTCAGATCCATGGATTGCGGGAGATGATAAGCGGACGTCCAGGACCATAATGGTTCAGGTAGTTTAATGTTATTTTGTATCAACTATTATCATATGTTCCTTCTAACTACTTCAAAATTCTCGATGCTTAGACCCTTGACTGATTCTTCTTCTGCTAGAATTCCAGAACCCCTGGAACACTCATCCATAACCAACTAGATGGTAGTAAGTTGACCATTGCTCGCATCACAGCAGGTATCGAGTACAGCCGACCAATAAGACCAAAGTTGAGTGGAACAGCTGGGCTTATCTTTCAGGTACTTGTGGTTTTATCATCGCCCCTGTGGTTAGGTTTTCTGGATTTGCTTGGATACCTTTTAATACTGGGTGGTTGTCACTTGTAGGGTTCCTTATAAGATTATGTTGACATGATTGTGTTTTATTTATACTTACAACTGCCATATTCTGGACTATTGTTCCAGCATGCTGGTGCTCATGATGAGAAAGGAAATCCTATTATCAAGGATTTCTATGGCAGTCCTCTAACTGCAAGGTACGTGAGTCTCAAATCAGATAATACCAAACTAATTCAGTTTGGTTTCTTTTCTCGGTACAAATTTAGTTTGGTTGCCATATCTTAGTATAGATTTTTCTGTGATCCATACTTCTAATCTTCTAGCTCTTTGTTTACCATTTCTCTGTTGTAGTGGCAATACCCATGATGATGTGCTACTTGCTAAACTTGAGAGTGTCTACACGGGTTCTGGTGACCGTGGGTCGTCAATGGTTAGTCAACCTGAGTGTGTTCACAATTGTAACCCCCACAATTCCTTTTTCTGATCGTCCACTGTATTTTGATACTCATTTTTGGGTCCTTTTGCAGTGTGTATTCAACATGGAACAAGGACTTCCTGTTTTGCCTGAATGGTTGTATTTCAACAGAATAAATGCTCGTGCGAGGAAAGACGTTGAACTTGGCCCTACCCGTGTTCTTGCAAGGTATGACCAATCTGTATTTGTAGACAGTTGGAGCAATCTAATCACAAAACATATCTTTCCCCCAATCCTCCCCACCTCACTATTGTAATTGTAGCTTTGAATTCAAGCTAATGATACTCTCATTTGGTTTTTGACTTTGATATGCTTTGCCCTGCTAGTTTGTCTGGTGGCCATGTGGTTGGTAACTTCCCACCGCATGAAGCATTTGCGATCGGTGGAACAAATAGTGTAAGAGGTTACGAAGAAGGTGCTGTGGGCTCTGGTAGATCTTATGCAGTTGGCTCTGGAGAAATTTCTTTTCCAATGGTATGTAGTGCAAACAGCCTTAGTGCACTCACAACATCTGATACTGTATGCAACTGCCACAACCCCCCCCCCCCCCTTTTCTTTCAATTATTCATGTAAATTTGTACACTTGAAGAGAGAATTGATTCCTTGATCCGTCATCATGTCCCGGCCTGTTTTCACAGATAGGGCCGGTTGGAGGAGTCATTTTTGCTGACTATGGCACCGATCTTGGGTCAGGCCCCACCGTGCCTGGTATGTTGCTCTTTAGTTTAAATTACTGTTCACAATTGGATCCTTGGAACGATTACTTATGCATACATGTTCAGACTGTTGTCCGCATTTGAATGCGTATTCACCTTTGATTATCAGCTTTGCCATCTGCTCCTCACAGGCAATGTTCTTAGAGGTTGTTATATTCTGTTTTGATCAGGTGATCCCGCAGGGGCTCGGCTTAAGCCTGGAAGTGGGTACGGATATGGATTTGGCATCAGACTGGACTCACCGTTGGGGCCTCTTCGCCTTGAATACGCATTCAACGATAAGCATAGAAAGAGATTTCACTTTGGCATCGGACATCGGAACTAGGGCATCCTGTTATCTTTTAGGTTCCATGTCTTCTAATTCTTTTATTGTATTTGTTTCTGGGGTTGTACTTGTACATGCTGCTTTTCTTCGCCTGGTGTTTCAGTTTTCATCTTATAATTTTCGTGTTTGCCTAACACTTTACCTCACCAAACAACTAAGCCGGGCCACCGAACAGGCCTTTTGGGCTTTAGATACTTGGGTTGACCCGAGCCCAATTCGAAATAAGAAAGTTCAAAACTAGGTTTCCCCATCTCAATTCGCATTTTTCATGGTGTGTTTACTTTTGATTACGAAGTGTCTATATTTTCAAAGGAAATAAGGAATTCGACACCTATTATGGAGGAATTACTATTTGGGAGATGATATCTTGATTAACAACAACAAAGTCTTATCCTACTAAGTAGGGTGAGCTATATGAACTCTAGAATGTAGTTGTGCTCAGTTTCGTGCAAACTCCTCCGTTAGCTCTAGTACTCTATGTTTTTTCTTAAGAGTTTCTTTCCAAGTCTTCCTAGGTCATCTTTTCTACCTCTTTTGTCTCGAGTCTTTATCTCATGATTGCGTTTTATAACTAGATCATTTGTAGGTCTTCGGTTAACTTATCATAACTATCTTAATTGAATTTTCCTCATCTTATCTTCAATTGTGGCTACTCCCTTTACCTATGATAACCTCATTCTTAATTATGTCATTTCTTGTGTGCCCACACATCCAACGAAGCATTCTTAGGGAGATGATATCTTGATTCTCATAAATACAGAATAAACGAAGTGATAAGGAAAAACGAATTACTGAGATTCAAAATAAAAGATTTAATAACTGTGAAAATTGAACTTAATGCTAAAACATACATATCACTTAGTGTTACTTAATATTGAAGCCACACCCACAATTTGGAAAGAAAGGAATAGGACTTTGGAGCTAGAAAATAAGATATAATGGCATGAAAACTATTAGTACTATTGCACTTCTAGCTTCAATTGCTTGAAGAATAACAATCACCCATTTGTCCCCTCCTAACCCTTGTTATTGCTCGCAGATGACAGATATCAATCAATATGCTCAACCCACGTTGTAAGTAGTGATGCTAATGATGGTCACTTTCGTGCATGTGGGTGCACGAGAGTAACTATTGGTTACTAACACAAGTAAATTTGACAATGAACCAATGACTGACAATCACATATGCGCATGTTCTTATTGGTAGCCCACCTTATACATGGCCTTCCTTCCAAATTATTGAAGGTCCCACTATCGAATTGCGACTTTGAATGCCATTCATTCATCCACCCTCTCTACTTGTACTCGAAATGCATATGGGAACTAGTAAGTATCTAGATACCAAATTGGAGTGTGATGTGGGTAGCCATACTGCTCTGAAATTGCAGCAAATTTGTTTCCATCCATTTATGTTCCTTTGTACTTTTTCCCAATGACATTTCACAAGTATCTTCTTCTAACAGTTGCCATACAAAACGTGATATAGAGATCATCTATAAGCATAAGAAAAACATTGAACACCTCAATGAACTACTAAGAAAAACATTGAACACCTTAATGACCATCTACATGTAACTCATGAAATGTGGGTCGAGGGAATCACCTCGCCTAATAGGTTCAGTGGAACAAAATCTTACAATCGGGTCATATGATAAGTGGTATAAATACAAGAAGATATATTATTGGTGACACAACAATTCTTTCTAGATGAATTGAAGCTAATTATTAAATCATTCCATTTCATATTTTCTACATCGATAAAATGTAAATAAAGGTAACACTTGCATAATCTATTATATATCTGTGATGAAATCCAAAATTTCTGCAAATTAACAAGTTTGCTTTAATCTAATATCGATCATAAGCCATCTCCATCTTTAATTGGATGGCCACAAGTCTTGTTCTTCTGTTTTTGCAATCAATTAGGTTGTCACAATCACTACTATTTATGATATATATTTTTTGGTAAAAAAGAAAAGGACTAGCTATTCTTAAAGTTGATACGGGATTTTAGTATGCTTTGATGTATTATATACCGATATCTTAGTGATTAAATTATTGGTTAAGAATTCAATCACTAAAATATAATGACTAGAGTTTGCGTCAATCTAATATCTATCATAAGCCATCTCCATGTTTAATTGGATGGCCACAAGTGCATGCTAGAATTTTTGCTTTCTTGTTATTGTAATTAATTAATCTATTGACTCACGACAAGAAATTTTGACAAATGCCAATACCAATGTCGGCTCAATACGTAGACAATGTTTAATTTACCCATACTATTTATAAATGAATGTGAGAGAGAGAGAGAGAGAGAGATAGAGGAACAGTAACGTTGTTGTAGTGTTGTTGTGCATGTAAAAGCATGAAACAGGGAAACAGAGATGAGATGAGGACAATCTCTCTTATCTCTCTCTCCTCGTTGGGAGTCAAGTTAACCGACCATGGCCCGCCCATCAAAGAAAATGCTGGGTTTGGATCCAAACCATTTGTTTCCCAAAACCACAGAAAATTATAACCAAAATAATATCATTGTATATATTCTTATAAATTATTAAAAATGATATAGTAGCTTCTGTGCATGCAAATTGCAATGGATGGTTGTACAATGTACAATCTCTCTCTCTCTCTCTCTCTCTCTCACATGAATGAGGAGCAGGAGGAATGGGATTATGGGGGACAACCTCCACAACCCTAATTACCAACTTTGTCTTTTGCCTTATTTTTCCTTTCTTTTCTTATCCTTCATCACAGTTGAGTATCTTGGGTTGTTGAGAGGTAATTTTCTTCTTTTTTCACATAGTTGGTAGTATTTACACATAATTGTATGAAAAATACTAAAGAAATCATCTTTTTAGATCATATTTTATAAATCACATAATATTTAATGATTAGACTCAACACAAAAATCCCTTAACAAACTTTTTTTAATAATTTAAAGAAGAAATAAAATCATCAACGATCACATCATGTGATTTAAAAATATTATCTAAATAGATAATTTCTCTAGCATTACCCCGTTTGTACACTGTTCAACAAATGACTTGTCCTTTCAAGTCCCAAGATTATCTCTCTCTCTTCTTTAGCATATTTTGTCACTGTTTAGTCACACCTCACAAGTGATTTCTTGTCTCCCCTTTTTACTCAGTTGGGTTGCTTTATCAACCTTGATTTTTGACATTTCTTTTAACCCTACGTACTCGAGAGCAACTTAGCACTTAAATTTTCCGGTCAATTATAAAAGTTTGATTCGTTTCCTATTGGTGTCATATTCAATTTTTAGCCTCATTAACATTGCGGTTTTCTGTGTTAATAATACTAATCCATGTAGATAATAATTTGCATATATTTACACAAAATACTACAATATCAATAAACCCGTAATATAAAAGTTTTTCTCCTCCACCCGCACACTGCACTTCTCCTTTTTGAGTTGGTGATTTTGTTCAATAGGTCTCCACTCTCCACCTTATCATTACCTTTTGGTCCTCTCTCTCTCTCTCTCTCTCTCTCTCTCTCTCTCTCTCTCTCTTCTGTGCGTATACTGTATACTATATTAACCCAATTCCAGCAAAACCAATCCATTCTCTCTAAAGCTAGCTTCCCCAAACCTCTCACCATATCATGACAGATCCCTACCCTAATTACTTCAATAATGGTTGGTTTAGTATCAACCCTCACCACCACTTCTCTTCCACCTCCACACCTTCCTCTATTAATCCATATAATTATCACCCCCCTAATTATGGAGATTACTACAATTTCTGCTCATCAAACAACTTGATCAACAATATTAACAATACCCTTTCACTAATCACCACCACCAATGTTCATCACCTCCCTCTCCTCCTCTACGAGAAGCCCTTCCCCTCCTCAGCCAAAGCCCTTCAAGAAGTCACCACCATGAAGACATGCAAGAATCGGCTGTTGATGATGATCATCAGAACTTCTTGATCTCTTCTAGGTCTGATGATATTGTTCATGAAGAAGAAGATGATGAAAATGTTACTGTAGCTTTACATTTAGGGCTTCCAAGCAGAACCCTATCTTCAGCTGATTTAATCTCCAGGCTTCCATCCCCAGAAATCTCATCAGATAAAGAAGCAGATGTTACAGTTGCTTCAGCTGGTTATGCACCAAACAGGCTCAACAAAGGACAGTACTGGATCCCTACTCCTGCTCAAATTTTAATTGGTCCAACCCAGTTCTCATGCCCTCTTTGCTTCAAGACCTTCAACAGATACAATAACATGCAGGTACAACAATCTCTCTCTCTCTCTCTCTATATATATATATATGTATATGTATATGTATATAATTAGCCTTCATATATATCTGAATTGTATTTGGTTTGTTCTATGATTTCTCAAGCTAGAGGGAAAGACAAAAGTAGTTTGAAAATTTAAATAAAATAAAATAAATAAGAAAGTGTTTACTTTTTGTTTTCCTTCCTCCTCTATCTCTCCCATCACTTTCTGCATCTGATCATTTTTCTTTTGATTTTTTCTGAGAAAGAAAAAACCCATTCCTATCTATCTTTGATTTTTGTACACTTCTTTTTTAGCTTGATTTTAGTCTTTAACTTTTATTATATGGGTCCTAGGGTTTTCCTTTTTTTCTCTTCTTGCAACTTTAAATCATTTTACTTTGTTTTGTTTTGTATGTCCAGTTTTGCACTTTGTATAAACCGCAATCTTTTTACATGGTTTGTGGGTTTCCGGGATTTAAAAGAAATAAGAATAAATTAATCTACCTGGTCCAAAAACTGAGTCTGAGAATATTATTATGATCAGCTATCTGCATCTGCAACCCCTTTATGTGATTGAACTACACAGCAGCAATTGTGCTTTTTGCACCTTGAAGTTTGTGTCTCACACATTGGCAGGTGTGTCAAACCGAAGATATCCCTAGTTCTTCCTGCTTTTAGACGATCTTCCTCAATGTCCGAGGAACAAACAACTTCTTAATATCAGAAAACGAAATCACCATATATATGTGAAAATCCAGTTCTCATACTACTAATAATTCTCTGTATTTTTTTGTTCAATTACTATTAAATTCTTTGTTTATGAATACACAAAGATTTGTGCTTTTTGAGTCTTTGACCTACCTATTTGAATCTCCATATGGCCTGTTGTTTTCTTCTGTTTTAGATCATATATATATATATATGCAATTATACATGCAAGCAAGCACATAACATAAGCTAGAATACTAGATCAATTTGGAAAAAAAATAAACCCAAAAATGAAAAATAAATTCAAACTCCAATTTCTATGACATTATATTTGCTTTATCTTTTCATTTTCAAACACCATGACCCATGTATGATGTATGTTTGTCTTATAAAAGCATAAATTATGATATTTAAAGAAGTCTTAAAAGAATCAACATTTTAAAGACACCCGAATCTTATGCAAAACAAATCCAACTTTTATGCAACCAAAGCTACTTCCTTCAAATTTTCTTCCTGGTCATGTGGAAGTGACCTTTTTTAAGTTGTCCCTCAAGGCAAAAGCTGTATGATATGAATTAACTTTATACATAGATGTTAAAGTTCTCATCTAAGTGTGTGACAACCAATAATAATGAGAAATGCTCGATCTAATCTACCAGTATTATTTGTTCGAAGTGAATGAAATACCACGATTGCTTTGGAAAAAAATGGATTAGTTGGCTTCTTAAGTAATCTCTCAATCACTTTGAACCGTAATAGCAGTAGATTAGAAGTATTTTTCGACAGTACTATTGCTATAAAGCTGATTAAATTGTTTATGTAGATGCATATGTGGGGGCATGGATCTCAATACAGAAAAGGGCCAGAATCTCTAAGGGGAACACAACCAACAGCCATGCTTAGACTGCCTTGCTATTGCTGTGCCCCTGGCTGCAGAAACAACATTGAACATCCAAGGGCAAAGCCTCTCAAAGACTTCAGAACCCTGCAAACCCACTACAAGAGAAAACATGGGATCAAACCCTTCATGTGTAGAAAATGTGGCAAGGCTTTTGCAGTGAGAGGTGATTGGAGAACTCATGAAAAAAATTGTGGGAAGCTTTGGTATTGCACTTGTGGGTCTGATTTCAAGCACAAGAGGTCCCTCAAAGATCATATCAAGGCATTTGGACAAGGCCATGCAGCTTATGGAATTGACTGTTTTGAAGATGAAGATGATGCAGCTTCTGAAATTGAGGAAAATGACTCCTTCCATTAGTGAGTTTTTTTCTTTGGAAAACCTTGACAGTACAAGGGGGAGTTTGTGTGCTTGGTTCAAACGATTTTTTTTTTGTTTTTTTTTTTTGATGAATTACAAGTCGTGAAACTCTAAAAATTGCATCTGGAAGCTAAGCTATGTATTTTTTTCCTTTTCTTAGTACTATTTCTTTGAGTTTCTTCTTCCTTTTTTTAAGACTCCCTTAATTAGCAATGGTTCCTAAAACATCAATGATAAACCGAGTTCCTGTAATTTCACTCTCCCTTTTCATGCACAATTTCATTTTTATGTGCATATATATATATATATATATATATATATATGTATGTATGTATGAATATCCCACCTTTATTTTATCTGAGAAAATGTATTTATAACTCTTTAGTGGATAGGACTAGCTAGGAGTTGGTAAAACCATTTGAGAAAAGAAAGTGCATAAAGGTTTAGCAGGCTGAAGTCATAGATATGCAACTCAGAAGATTCCATATGTATTCCTCAAAGTTTCTCATGGATGTACATTAGTCAATACACTGCATCGGTAGACAGTGAAACAACTATATGCTCTATTTATTGATTACCAAAAAAAACAAAAAAAAATCTGTGAAATTTATTATTAACTGGGAAAAGTAATTAAAATGAGGATGAGAGAAAAAATTGCTCATTTGTGACCAAAGAATCATGGGTTTGAGTAATGGAAACAACTCCTTTGCAAAGCAAGGATAATGCTGTGTACGATATACATTTCTCTTCCGACTCCTGCAAAGCGGGGAGCCTTGTTGGCTTGGGGTTGATGTAAGATCGCACATCGACCAACGGAGAGGGGATGATGTGCCTTATATGTACATGTTTCCCTCCCTATAGCATGAGGCTTTTTGGGAGCTCACTGGTTTCGGAGTTCATCGGAACTCCGAAGTTAAGCGAGTTCGCGCGAGAGCAATCCCAAGATGGGTGACCCACTGGGAAGTTCTCATGTGAGTTCCCAGAAACAAAACCGTGAGGGTGTGGTCAGGGCCCAAAACGGACAATATCGTGCTATGATGGAATCGAGCCTATGATGTGATGGAGCCCAGGTTGGGATGTGATAGTTGACCTAATTAAAAAGTAATCAAAATAAGCTAATAGATATGAATTAAAAAGTTAATCATACATAAGAAATTTTTGTGGGTGTAATACAAAGTAGATTTAAACATTCTTTAGCTCACTAAACCATTAATACATGCTGTAACCCTAAAAAACTATGGATACCTTAATACTAACCCTAAAATGATGAATTCCTAAAGTTCCAGCAATTGAAAGGAGGAGGGATTTGTTATATTTGTTTCTTATCTTACATTCAGATTCTTCTTATTAAAAAATATGTATGTGCAAAAAGTTGGAGTAACGTTACAAATATCAGTAACATTCAGAAGATCGAGAAGATCGAAAAGAAGTAAGTTTCTATGTATTCATATGACGATAGATTATTATGCATCGCAATCATAGTGTGTGCTTAACTCTATGTCCTCTAACTCCTCAATTGCTCCTTCTGTAAAAGTCTTAATTATTTCTTCCCCTAAAAGTCTTAATTATTTCTTCCAAACTTAATAATTTGAATCAACTGTGGAGAGGAGCTGTATTAACTATTGACCTGCAAAGACATCACAGTGTAGACTGGAACTAAATTCAGATCAAATTATTAGGCTCATACGGGAGGGAAAGAGAGGAGCAAGAGAGACAGAGAAAGGTGGATGTGCTATTAATTACAAACAGTGTAGTACTAGCTAGCTTCTTATTTTTTGTAGCATTTTTTATCATAATTATATATACCACAGACTACAGAGGTTGGAAGGGATATAATGGATCTTGTTGGCAGCTTTATGAATTGAGAGAGAGAGAGAGAGAGAGAGAGATGTCTGCAGTCAAAGAGCTTGTAGAAAGAGGCCCCTGAAATGTCATTTCACGCTGCAAATATAATCAGAGCATGTACTGTTTGGTGGGTTCAGACTTCAGAGTGTGCCCCAATTTGGTGAGAAGAAATTTCTTGACACGTCCGTACAAATGAAAACACGATACAATATTATTTTAATATTTTCTTCGTTGTAACCAAAAACGAGTAACTTTTTTCACCTAATAATATATCATTCACACGCTAGATCACAAAATAACAAAACAATATATTTGGATCACAAAAATTGTTCTCTCAACTCAGCTTCACATTTTTATTTTAGATGTGATATCCGCACATTTTATTTTACTTTTTATATTTTTTTTTATTTTTAACTTTCAAATTGAATGAATTAAAAAAAATCAACGAGTAAAAATTATCAAAAGATAAAGGACCTATCTAGCCACCTCTACACCTGTCTTTCACTTTATGATGATGAGGTAAGGTTGCCAGTCTTTGAGAGTTACTATGATTTCGTTGTATCTCTGCAGTGGATTTAACAGAACGTAAATACGGACACTAATTAATAGTAATTAGTTGTTTAATTGTCGATCTGTCTGTGTGATTCTTTTCTTGTTCTTTTTGTTATAAATCCAGTGTTCCGTCACGGCGTCACCCACTGACTCACAACACAAATCACCATTTTGCATGGATAAGTAAAACCCTGAGACATCATGTTCTTCTTTCCATGCTCCTATGTCTTGTTTTATACAACTACTTCTTTTCATATTTACTATTGTTTTTCGTTTTCTTCGAAAAAACAATCCAACTCCTCAAAAGAAACAGAAACTTGCATACACTGTGTACTGCATGTTTTCTCTATCTCTCTTTTCACGCTATTTAGAGAATTTAATGAATATCATTTTGATCATTTTATATATATATATATATATATATCAAACTATAATTTGTATAAAGTTATTGTAAAACACCAAATTATGCTTATTTGTTTTTTCAATATTTGGTGTTAAAAATAAACTTAGTCCCCACCAAACTTTCATTAAAATACGTACAAAAAAGAATATAATTGTATATAAGGTAGATGCTAGTCCCACAATGCACCTAACGTATGATTATGTTAGTTCTCTCTATACATTCATATAGTAACATATCCATAAACTTATTTTCTTGATTCTTTTTTCTCTTCTCCTTTTTCGATTAGAATTCACTCCATTCCAAATCTCCTCTCCTCCTCTGCCCTCCTCTCCCACTTTTCTCTTTTTCTTTCTCTCTCTATAAAAAAAGTCAATACAAAATATTAACATAACTTGATCGTGATCATTCAAATAAAAGAGGACTGAAGGGGAGGAAAATTTAGAAGAGAGAATCCTACTCTCTCATTTTTTGGCTCTAAAGCCCCACTATTTTGACTCAACTGCAGTTAAATCGCATGGTTGCTTAGAGCTTCTATAGTCAAATTCCAAAAAGGCCATTGTATAACCAATAGCTGCAACGAATAAAATATTCACAATTTGTAAAACGATGTTCCAGTCTCTTAAGAGTACACGGATAGAACTTGTCTCTAAAAATCAGTTTATAAGAAATACGGTGTTCAAAAACTCTTAAACCATCTAAGATATGTTATTTTTTTCGACGGGAGACAATTAGGGTAAGATATTCGAGTTTCACTAAAAAATGAGAGAGAAAAAATAGCAGCTCAAGTCAAAAGAATCAATTCCATTAGCATGCATGGCCAGCACAAAGGGGACAACTTTGCCTCCCTAATTAGCTCTGCTGTGGTTTTAGGTCTCAAAATACAAGCAACCAAAATTCTTGTCTCGGAAACAAGATAGGTTGATTGGCTAGGATTCAAGCTAGTGAATTTAATTAGTAATTTACTTTACAAGATGCGAGGTTTATTTTGGGGATGGATAAACTACTAGATACAACTTTGTCTTGGACCCTTGGTATATGTATGTAGTTGATTGTGATTAGTGAATCGTGTAAGCAGGATTGAACTCCGTTTATGTGGTCAAGGATCCCCATGCATGAGGAAGATAAAGATGGGGGCGAAAACTAATCGTCTTTTTACATGTTTATCAGCCAAGTCTTTAAGGAAGAAAAAGGGCGATTGCTATCCACACACTTCTTTTTACCTTTTACATACCCGTCTCAATCTTCGGAAGTTAGATTGAATAAATTGAAAAAGATCATGGACATAAATTATACGAGGTGTGTAACAAATGTGTAAAAATAGGTGTGTGGATAATATCACCCAAGAAAAATTGAAGAATCAACCTAGTTAAAGTAAAGAAATAGAAGTACTTTCACATACAAAGATTCTTCATAGATATTGCAAACTTAGGTTTTATTTGTTGCCAATATTAGATAAGATCATTCTTACAAAAATAATAAAACATGGGTCCATCTTTGAGTTTTATTATTTTTTTAATATTTAGTAAATGAATAGTTCCTCTCTAAATTTAAAGAGTAACAATTCATTTTGCTATAATATAGACTCTTTCACAGCATTTTTTGGAGATCAATTTTTTAGTTTGACTCTTTGAAATAGAGTTTTATTGGTTGTTTTACAGCATTTTGGAAATGCTCTTAAACCGTTAATCCTTTTTTTTTTTGTTTTCATTCATATTGATCATCCTTACAAAACTTTGGTCAAATTGGCTAAACAAATTCATGTTTCACGATTGTTAATTTAGCCTATAGAAGCCAAAATTAGAAGAAAATATGACAAACTGCTACTAGATTAAAAGAAACTTTGTTGGTACAGACAGAACATATATGCATGGAAGCACAAAAAAAGAGTCGAAGTAATTAAAAAAAGGCAGCAGCAGCAAAGTTGCTGCACCTGCACACTTGTTCACTAGAATGTTTTTAACTTTTAGTGCTTTTTTTTGCTACCCACAAAACAGATGCATTGTGTAGGATTTGGTTTTAGCACCAGAACTTAGCAGGTGAATATTGGCTATAGCTATGGCAGCAGCACTATTCTAGGGTAACTGAACAGAAACCGTACCATTCATGATTCATCAAGAATATCCAAAGGATTCACAAGCATTACTATTGCTTCTTTGTCATGATCATAAACATTATATTCCCACAGAAAGGGATCCTCCTAATTCATCAAGTCTGGAGATCCGGGCTATTGAAATTTAATCTAACGGTTACAAACAGGAGTCCTACTTTAAAAGTTATAATAACTTTAGCCATTAGATCAAATTTCAATAGTCCGGATCCTCGAACTGAGTGGATTAGGAGGAAGGGATCCAAAGAGGGTCCCTTTCCATATTCCCGCATGTTTTAGCCCAAAGTTTCTATGTAGACTATAGTCCATGTACATCAATCAACACATATGTTAAGAAAAGTAACACCATAAATACAATGTTTAAAGTTAAAATGATATCATTAGTCATTCATGTGCATTTAAGTAACTGTAAATTATTGATGTTTAAATGAGAGAGATGTCATCCAAATTGTGTGCATAAGAAATTCTCTCTTCTAACAAATGACAAATATGTTCATTTGTCTTTGAGACATTTTTAAGCATTGAGCTTTGGTTAGGTCTAAGATGTTCATTACCAATAAAGCTTTTTGTCAAAAACTTGATTTTGGTTCCTTCCCCACTCTCTCCTTTTACCCAAATAAAACACCTTTTAGTATTTTCTTCTCTTTTGCTTTGAGTGGAGTTTCTCACTAATTTCCCCCCATTTTCTCTTCAACTTCAAAAATCAAATAAAAAAAGCTTACTTTTTGCAATAGATCAGTTACAGATAGGACTAGACAGCTTTTAATCCCATGTTGTGCAGACGAACTGTGTATATATATATTTTTTTTTTGGTTCCAAAAATTGCATTTCCAGGAAGATGCAATGATTTCCTCGATGGTAAGTGATGATGAGATTGAAGTCTCTTCATTTCAATTGAGTATTCAACAAAATCCAAAACTATAATGGGTTTATGGAATCTCCTAAAAGTCCTTAGGTTGGTTACGATTTTTTATTTTTCTTGTACAAATTTGAAATTATTTGGTATTAGAAAAAGGGTTTTTATATTAATACCTCATATTCTTATGAATATACCCTATTTTTTTGAATTCTTATTGAACAACCTCTTTAACCCCTATTTAAATTTGAAAAATAAAAAAAACAAACCCAGCACCCACAAATGCACCACGTATTCTCTTCGCGATAGCCAAACAACATGCACCATCATTAACAAATTTCATTGATCTCAATAATTCAATTGTTACAAGAAGATGATCTCAACAATGCAGCACGTTCCATATGTTTTCATGCCCATAGCCATCAAGTAGACATCCTTGAGTATGACATTTGAAATTGCAGTTTCTACAAACTGCTAAAGGCCTCGCAGAACGAAAGGGGGGGAAGGGGGAGAGGAAGATGAGGGAATGGAGTGCTCAGACTAGAAGTGGCGAAGGGTGAGCAAGATGTCAGTTAGGTGAAATGTTATTGTTGTTTTGAACAGGTGGGGTGGCTTAGCAGAAGTAAGGTTAAAATTGGAATTTAAAAGAATAATTTTAAATGTAGGGTGTATTTATAAGATTGTGGGGTGTCAATAAAACAACCCTTAGAAAAATTCAAAAATGTATATTTTTGAATTTGAGGTTATTTTCGAATCTTTATGTTTGGAGTTCAAAGATTTGTTGAAGGGAAAGATATCTCGACCCTTAGTTAACGTGAGATAAACCTATCTAATGGGCTAATGCAGATTATAAAATTTAAAATGAGTAATCCGGATCACTTAATCTGTCAGCTTCAAATACAACAAATACAAAAATCTGAAGAGAATCTAGGCTCCACTTAATTTATGTTATTGGCCAGTCTATTCTAGAATTTTCGTAAAACTTGGAAGTGTTGTGCTTTGCAGTTTGCATGTCACAGCATGTTGCATACAAAAGCTATCAATTATGCTAACTTTCATTTGTTGTTTTTCTCTCTCTCCTTTCCTTTTTTCATGCCTTTTTTTAATTACATGTCTTTTCCTGTCTTTTCCTTTGTTTGCAACGTGTTATGATCGATGCCAAGCCTAAAGCATCAAAATAATAAGGAGTAGAATTATCTCTCCTTCTAATCTCTCTCATCTTTCATCATTTCTTATTTAAACGGTTGCGATTACACCATGTTTACATCTTATTTTAAATTTTTTACATAGAGAATAAGACAAAAAGAATAATGAGAGGAGAGGATGAAAGAAGATGATAATACGAGAGGCAGAGATAATGCCTGATCAAATCCATGGCACAGCGCACAGGTCATGGAATCTGTTGTTGGAGTAAATGTAAGTATCCCATCTTTAAGGGTCGGGATTATCTCCGGATCCTCAATTCTCTGCATTCTTCGATGGGTGTTGGTACGATTGCCGACCCACCATGCCCACACCGTCGTCTTCCAACCTCTGGTTGTCCACAACTAGAACCAAGTTCTCCGAGAGAGAGAGAGAGAGAGAGAGAGAGAGAGAGAGAGAGAGATGAATAGGAAAAAGCAAAAAAGAAAGTTAATTAATTCCTAGTCGTTCGATTTTCGGTTGAACAAACAGATTTGGATCGGATTCAGAGAAGATCTTATTCCCATCCTTAAGGCATGCTTGGATGGGAATTTGATCCATAGTCTCTTTTAGGATTTTAGGAGAAAAACTTGTGTATAGACGGCCGCATGTGGCATTCATCTAACAAGGTGGGACAAAGAGATAGATCACACAGACTTTTTCATGCCTTTTTCAGTAAAAATCACGTGATGTGTGCTATACACACAATGTTGTATACAACAGGTGTCACGGCAATCTCTCCTATTAAAGGCCATGAGCATCATTATATTACCTTCCAAAGCATAACCAACCAATGCAACCTGTTAGACACTTGAAATTCTCGTGTAAATGAAAGAGTAGACTTTATTGAAGAAATCAAGTTCCATACACTATTTTACATCCTTTTAATGGACAAGTACATTTCTCTTATACCGAGTATGAACTCCTATCTTCGGGACGGTCACAGTAAAACCTTCTTTGTGCCGAAACCATATGAGCTATCAACGCGCGGGTCTAAAAACAGTACAGGTATTCAGTGCCAGTTGCCCATCATGGGAGTACAGAGTTGAACAATGACAATACTATCGGGCAGGACCTGTAGAATGCAGCTACAAGCTCATCTCCTGAGGCAGGCTGATCTCAAGAAAATATAGGCTGCAAAACAGGCAAGGAGAAAGTTATCTGATATAAGCAAAACTTATAATATCAGATCCTCAGGCTCTAAACTTCTTGTTCTAGATATTGAATCTGATTGAAATTAAACAGCGATGTACTTTGAAAAAAATCCTTCTTAAAGAGCTCCTCTTTTGATGAGGCCCAACACTATATATGCACTTCTAAGTTCTAACAGCGACAGACTCAGATATTTTTCATTATATATTTATAACGCCAGTATTACCTTGCAGACATGAAGGCCATTCCCAAAAACACGGCCTTGACTGCTTGCTTCTGCCCCGCATAATCAAACGCCAAGGGCAGCATCTCATGCAGCGTTAGAAAAGCCATCACTCCACCAACTGTCACAACAAAAGTAAATGGTAACTAAATTTTCATACAAAGTAATCTGCTTTAGATGAGAACCATTGATTTGCAAACCTGATCCCAGCAGGCCTTCAAGAATTTCAGGACTCAAGCTGCTCGGAAATAGATAGGCTGTAGCAAAAGTGACACCCATTAACAAGTTGCCTTCAAGAATTTCAGGACTCAAGCACCTATTTTACATCCACCCTACCCTTTAAGACTGGTAAAAGAAAGATATCTAAAGGTTGTTTTGACAGTTCGCATACCTACAATTACGACACCCAAAGGCTCAGCGAAACCAGAAAGCGTTGCTAATTTGAATGCCTGCCATTTGCTGGGACATGCAGAAAACCCACCATTCAATAATTTTATCACTACTTTGCACAAGAAAATGAACAAAGCGTAGAAGTCATGTGTAGAAATGGGCACCAAAAGAAGTTTTTTTTTATTATTCATAGAAATGGAGTAAAAACTTAATTTCGAACTTATTAAAGATAATAGTTATTTTAAAATGAGTGAAAATTTTCATTGTCAACATCACAAGTACTTCAAGTGCTGAACTAGACGATGGCTTCATAAATTCTCACCTCTGAGTTGCAAAGTACACAGGAAGTGCCACAGCAACGCCCTAGAATAGAAAAAGTTGTCACCACATAATACACAATGAAATAATAGTTCTATAGTCCAAACCCAAACTTTAAATCAATCCATGGCAGAGTGCAAGCAGTTAGGGTAACACAAAACGGTACAAGATATAGAGAATATACCTCTGGGATGTTGTGTAAGGCAATGGCCAAGGCCAAGTTGACACCAACACGAAGGCCCTACAATGAATTATGGAATAAGCAGGAATTGTATGCAACAATTAGCATCAGCTGTAATTATAGTCCGCAAACAGATATCTAAATTATTCTTGCTGCATCCATAATCATCAGTCCCATAGATGAAAAGACTATGCAATCAAAAGTAATATGCACTATGAAAAAAGATACGTAGAAAGCAGGATCAGTAAGCATCTAATCAAGTTCAACTTGTCTTAGATCACAAACAAGAGTAGATTTAGAAAAGAGTTCCAAACTAGACACCGCAACTTCAGAAGTTGTGCTTCAAGAAGAAAGCAACATATTTCCAAGACAACATGAATTTTTTTAGCAGCAGCTGAGTGTCCAGGAACATATTCACTTGTGGGTAATAACGCTAAAAATGCATCACAAGGAAGAAAAGAAGAAAGTTTTACCAACTGGAAAACAATAGATCTGATTTAGCCATTTAGGTCACGAAGTATACCAAATGGTTGGTAATAAAAAAATAATTTAAAGGTCATAGACACCTCGCATTCTGTTTTCAACAACATTTTTTAAAATAACTAAAATGAAAATAGCATTAATATTACACATCATGAATTAAAGAAACTCTGATCATTGATGAAGACACTTTTTTCAGACATAATTATTAAGTTTATGTTAAATCAAACACAGAACATAAAACTCAAAATAAAATAAGCATGACTTCATCTATCTAATTCAAACTAGAATTAACTAAATACTCCAAGTCCAAGTACTATGAAAACTTAAGCTTGAGTTACCTTCATTGATCCAAGAAACACAGCCATTCCTTCCGGAAAATTGTGTAAACTTATGCCTGCAATTCAATTGACCGGATGTTCCATTTCATAAGGGATAAAGTATACAAATTAAGCATATTACTGAAGTATACTATTTGCTCAGACTTTATTCCTCCGAAGGAAAAAAAAATCTCTAGAAACTAGAAACTAAAAAGCATTGCTACAAGCCATGAAAGACTTTCAAAATATGCAAATGATGTAGAGTAGAACACCCTTAGGCCTTGGGTAGGGTGGCATGTGGGTGGAGTGGCAGAGGGGTGGGTTTTATTCTTCTTGTATGCACGCAAAGACATGAAATAGGCTTTGCTAATCATAGAATTGAGTACCACAAATTTAATTTATCATGCACACTTAGACTACAAACATATGAAAAATAACTAATATTTCCAATTCCACAAATAAGTAAAGATTAATTTCATTTTCTAATTCAAATAACTGTCTGGATGTGGAAGGTGATTTAAACATCTCAATAATGTAGTAATACCTATTGCTGTTACTATCCCACTGAATAAAACTTGACGTCGATGCTTTTTCAAAGTGTCCTTGCCCCCTTCATCTCCACTTTTCTGTTGTTAAGCACATTGTCTTACGGTCAAACACACCTTCAATATTCTGGGTGGATGTGTAATTCCCAGTCATATGTAAAAGTATCCACAACATGCTAAATTAGGAGAAGAGATAATCAATACCTTTGAAATAGGAGCAAGAGTTGGTTCTGGGATAAAATTGGCAATGATAGCAAAGAATATGACACCTCCAAAAAACTGCACCGCCAATAAATTTTAATCCAATTCTTAAGAGGAAACAGGGACAACACATGTCATAAAACTGATGTATTCAAACCCAAGTGAATCAGAATTTGAGGGCGGAGCCAGGGGGTGGCTACCATGAGGTATAGCTAGCTGTTGTAGAAAATATACCTACATTTTACCTATATTTACTGGCTCCAGCCAAATAAGTAAATAGTTGCCTACCCATTAAGAACTTCCTGGCTCCACTATTAAATCAGATGAACATTGAAGTACATAACTTACCCATAGGTTGGCTTTTAAAAAGCCAATTGAGTTTATAGCGTTGTGAGCCAAATCTAGGAATGATATGCTTAGCATCAGACCTGCGGCAAAACCCTGTAGACAGAACATCAGAGGTTTAGATGGATCTTGGTTCCCTAAGCACATCCTGACTATATCACATCAATTCAAAAGGATCACAAAATGTCATCAATGTCAGATGCATATTTGCTAAGTTAAACGTAAAGAGTAACATTTATCGTAGAGTAAAATACATTGGCGACACGTACATATCGGCTGGAAGGGAGAAGAAGATGTAAGCAATTAAGTCAACACAATGATTCAATCTTCCGAAAGGAAGAAAATGACATTAGCAGACAGAAAAAACAAGTCGGCATTTGAGGAAATGAAATCGGAGCACCTGTAAAAGCCCGAGCTTCTTCAAATTAGGAGTTTCATTGACAATTACAAAAAGCGCACCTGTTCCACATTCCATGGTTCAGAATTAGGCTCCAGATCATAAACTGATCAACTAAGCATTGAGGTGAACATGATAAATTAAGGAATTCCATAAGAAACATGAGCAAAAATCCTTTTTTTGGCACCAGGATCAATACCAAAAACTTGCACACAAAACAATTGGAACAAATCCTCGCAATTCCATCATCATCAATTACAAGTTAAAAGCCTTAGAGCTCAATTTCACAATAACTTGATAGAGTAAATTTGCTCTAAAAACGTCAAATGAACCTTTTTCGAAAACAAAGTCAATTGAGCTGCATTTCGATATCTTTGTCTATCCGATCAATTCTAGTATCATAAGTTAATACCATTAAACCTCAATTCCACGGCAACTTGATGGAGTCAATTCAACCGTAATCGAAACTATAAGAAGCTAATTTAACCAGCCCCAGCTCCAGCAAAGTAATCAATATTAATAATACTTCCATCAAAAGATTCTATTTAAAAAAAAAAGTCAAACAAAGGAAACAAATTTGAATCCAAAACCCAAAAATAAGAAAAACCCAGAAGCAAATTTAGGAAACCATTCTAGATAAAATAAACAAGAACAACAAAATTCAATAAATGGGGTAATTCAATGTGAAATTGCTGAAATGGGCAGCTGAAATTTCAGCAGAGCATGAACAACCACGGGTCTTTATGTACTGACCGAGTGAAGTACTGAGTCCACCCACGAGTGAGAGCGCGAGAGCCACCAACACCTGAGAATCCATGGAGAAGCTTTTGACCCACCAGTCCAAAAAGCTCCAAGATTTTTGGGTTCAAAAGAGTTTGACGGAACTACGACTGAATTGAGGGTAAACGGTGGAGCTGATATGGTTTATATAGAGAGAGGAGTGAGAGAGAGAGAGAAGAGAAGAGAAGAGAGGGAATTGAGTTTTTTATCTACCTTTTTTTTTAGTATAAAGAGATTATATTCACACATCTCAAATTCCTACGTATTTTTAATTTTTTAATATTTTTTACACATCACTAACACTTGATAAAAAAATATTAAAAATGTGTGAAAGAAGTAATTTGAGGTGTGTAAATATAGGGGTGTGTTATCCATACACCCCAAATTATTTCTCACACATCTTGTTAATTTCTGTCCGTTGATCATCTTCAATTTATCCAATTCGACGACCGAAAATTAGAAAAGTGTGTGAGAAGTAAAATTGGGTATGTAGATATTACATCCCTAAATATAATCTCCCTTAGTCACCTAACCTTGGCTTGTACATATCAACATCCAATCCGTACTTCAATAGAAGGGCTAATTCCTATATTTTAGGGGCTAGTGGTTTGGCTAGTATTGCAAAGGGCTTTACGCGAAGAATCAATACCCTACATTAGAGAAGAAATTTTCATAACATTGTAGCGAGTTTGAATTTTATTTTATTTTTTAATACAGATGTGTGCAGTTAAATTAATTAAAATTGATGTGTTCTTTTATACAAGAATTCATAATTGCAATCATCATTTATCCCTCCTTATTCAATATTACCTATCACTTATAATCCACCACAACCATTGCCATCCAACAATTTATATTATAAAAATATTACTAACAACATAGATTTATTTTTCTACATTTTATATATTAATACTATACACATTTCAATGTGTTTTTTTAATGTATATAAAAAGCTAAAAACTAAGTGTAAAAATCACCTCCTAAAATCAAAACGTTTGTAATACATTATCAAATATGCCCTAAATTTTAAAAAAAAAAAAACCAAAAAAAAAATTCCAAATTCCCTTCCTATCCTTCCGAAGTCCCTTTGACCAAAAACAGAGAGCTTCTGTAGAGACGCTGCTTCTTCTACCTCTCCAAACCCCTAGACGTTCCCCTTCACTTTTCCACCCCAATTTTCCATCACTTTCACGAGAAAATTCCCCCACAAATCCAAATGGCCACTCGCATCGCCCTCCGCCTCAAATCCCACCTCCTCCGCACCACAACCCCGATCCACCACCACCCCGTATTCAAATCTCCACCTTCCATCTTCTCCCTCCTCTCCACCCCCCATCTCCACCCTCCATCAAATCCCCACCTCCCCTTCACTCTCCGCTTCCTCTCCACCACCCGCCGCGGTCCGACCCGCCCCAAACCCGTCGACATCGGAGCCCGGGCTCGCCAGCTCCAAACCCGCCGCCTCTGGACCGTACGCCCTGACCTTCAGCTGCATCGCCGGATTCATTGTCATCGTCCTCAACAGCTTCCAAGACCAGCTCGTCTTCTACGTCACTCCAACCGACGCTATCGAGAAATACTCCGCAAACCCTAGCAAGAGCAAGTTCCGGGTCGGCGGCCTCGTCCTTGAAGGTAGCGTTGTCCAGCCGTCTTCCTCGCCGGAGATGGAGTTCGTCGTCACCGATTTGATGACCGATATCTTGGTCCGGTACAAGGGATCATTGCCCGATTTGTTCCGGGAGGGCCACTCGGTGGTGGTGGAGGGATTTGTGAAGCCTTTCACGGAGGAGATTCGGAGGGAAATTTCGACGAAAAGCATATCGGAAAAGGCTAGGAGCGGCGAGTGCTACTTTGCCGCCACGGAGGTTTTGGCCAAGCATGACGAGAAGTACATGCCGGGTGAAGTTGCTGCGGCCATAGAGAAGAATAAGAAGAAGCTGGAGGAGGCAGGTGCCGGTGCCGTTGCCGGTGAAGGTGAAGCTGCTAAAGATGGTAAAGATGCTAAGAGCAAGTAGATTGATGGGTATGAGTTAAATTTTGTATCTTTTTTGATTATATTTCGATTTTGTTAGTATATATTAGGTGATTGGAGAAACTGGGTTACACTTGGATAGTTGGATAATTGGATGATTGATCCAAAAGGATTAATCTTTAGGTGAGGGAATAGGCATTGGTACTGAGGAAAAGAGATGAATTTTTGGAAATTTGAGGCGTTAGAGTTTCAAATTTTGTTGTTGTAGTGATATAATCTCTCTGTTGAATTCTATAGTTCTTCATTTTGAATGAGTAAATCAATAATGCCATTAATTGGGAACGGCATAGCGAAATTGTAATT
This sequence comes from Pyrus x bretschneideri, assembly GCF_019419815.1. NCBI lineage: Eukaryota > Viridiplantae > Streptophyta > Magnoliopsida > Rosales > Rosaceae > Pyrus > Pyrus x bretschneideri. The sequence goes on along the minus strand of NW_025999789.1, from coordinate 2,001,694 downwards.
CTTGGCATGAGTTGTATGAATCTGATAACTTTGAGAATTTACATTCGAGATGTTTCATATTGTCGAGAACATAGAGATGGATCTGCTTTTTTCTCCTTTATGTTCAGTGTGAATTGTGTGTTGTAATCTTTAGAGGCCGTTTGATAACCATTTCATTTTCAATTTTCAGTTTTTGTTTCACTTTTTTGAAAATTGAAATCTTGTTTGGTAACTGAAAGCTGAAAGTGAAATGGTTATTAAACGGCCCCTCAGCAACATGGATCACTTTCGTTATGAATTATCTGAACAGTTTGTTATCATGGCGTACAGTTTGGTTTTTTTTTAAGCATTTGTTGTGTTCAATCAGTTGAATTGTTTGAGTATCATCTGGATTACAGTTGAGCTACTTCTCAGAAATTGTGAGTGTGCATCTTTATAGAACCCGCATCTTTATAGAACCCAACTTCCTACCCTCTATAATGTCTAAGGTTTAGCTTCCAGCACTCTGTACTATGGACGCACTGTGCACCTCCCGCCAGTAAGAAGTCAAACTTAAGCCCAACGCGAACTTCAAACTCTAGAAATACTGAGCCAAGTTATCGGTTAGTTAGAAATCATTCGTCAAGATATGGATGTTGGTTGTTGTTTTTCGACAACCAACCTCGAGGATTAGTTATATATTGCTGGATGACGAGTTAAGAGGATCAGCAAATTCCGAAATATTTGTACTGATTCTTGGTTGAGGTCAAACAACAAGGTAAAGGTTGTGCTGGAGATTCCAGTATACAGTATCTTAAAAATCCGAAATATTTGAGATCAACAAGAAGTTAGAATTGCTATTGGTGTAGACACTATGGGAAATTCAAGTAAGAATTCCCTTACACAACACCATTGCCATTGTTAGATATATGAATACTCTAGGTTGGTTGATTTTAACATTCTCAAGTGGACGCTGGCTGCAAGTTTGGTTCTTATTTGCCCGGAGGTATTGAACTTATGTGAGTAGGAATGTTAAATGTAATTCTTCTGAACAGTTCTCGTCCCTGTTAGCTTCTAAAGTAGGCATTGCGTCGAAGTTAGCTTCTAAACTTCAAATACGTGATAGAATGTTGCCAGATCGGGGCCAAGTAGATGGCCATGGCCGCTAGACTGCGGCCGCTGGCGCTAGAAATGCAGTATTGAAGGCCAAAAATAGCAGATTCAGACCACTACTGTATATATATTATGATGAAGCAATATAACATCCACAACAAATGGTGAAATCCATCTCCAAAAGAACACAAAAAAATACCACAATGTTTAAATAGCGGTCTCAGTCTTGAATCTCCCTAATACCTCAACAGCGCAAAGAGAGAGAGGAGCACCGAAGAGTAAACAAAAGCGCCGGAAATTGTCACTGGAACTCCGGCTCCAGCGTCCAATGCCGGTGATGGTGCCGGTGCGCCATCCTGAGCCCTAACTGAGACAAGCACAATGGCGATTACCATCAAGAACACAGCTTTGCAGATGCCAACTTGCGCCATTTCTAGAGAGGAAGAACAGATAATGGATTGAGTGAACTGTGTGAGAGAGAGAGAGAGAGAGAGAGAGAGAGAGAGAGGAGAGATTGTGTTTCTGTTGAGTTGAAAACCTGGAGAGACATGTATTTATAGACCCTTTTAATTTTAATTTTTGTAAATAAACTTAAAATCTTCAATTTTTGTTTAATGAGGTGACATGTCAGCCTTTTGCTTCTTTTCTATGGTCCCCATAACGGCTCTATTGGTCGGTGGTTGTCCTTGTTGAGTAGGGTGGCGATATCTAGACCGTTGAGTAAAGAAAGTTTAAAAATGATGCTTTACCAAAGAAAAGAAAAGAAAGAAGGAAATATGTCGACTTGCTTTCACTTCAAAGATTTCTTGATGGGAAATTTTATTTAAATCCTATATTATTTTACTCTACAGTCAACTTTGTATTTACATTCAACAACTACGGGGTGGCAGGTTGAGGATGAATTTTAAGTTCGTATTTTAGACTATATGTCTTGAGTTTGATTTTTGGCGTTAGTGAATTTCATGATGGGTGCTCAAGAGAAGGATAAAGTGTCTCAATGAGTCTTCCGGACCTCCAAAATGATGAACTGGCTACAACGAATCCACCAAGTGATCCCCTTAAAAAAAAAAAAAATAATAAAAAAAAAAACTTAGTATTTGCATTCATATTTTTTTGGGAGTAAATTGTCACCACCTTTTTCACACAATTTTTTGCACACACTAGTCTGACAAAAGAGTCTTAACGTTTTTTATAAAAATGTTCTACGGCTAGCGTGGTTGAATACTCTTATCCAAGTTTTTCTTCAAAAATTACTTATAGTTATATAAGACTATACAAACATTTCAAGAAAATTAAGCACGTACTATTAAGGAATTTAATTTGTTTAGGTGTTAAGATAATCCAACATTAACTTGTACGGATTTGATGCTTATTAGGTGTCAATTTGATCAAATAAGGTTGATGATCTAAAAATGCCATGAGTTCGATAATTTGATGATAAATGATTTACATTAGGCCGATCCAATTTGAATGTGATCCTTTTATAGGTTTATTGGTGACGGAATTAAGTTTTTACACTTGCCACATCGGACTAGCTACATAATTGTAGCACAAGAATGTGATCTCTTTAGCATTTTCAACATGTAATTATGCATGCTATTACCCTCACATACAGCAACATAACACTAAGTGAGGTCGGCTCTATAAATCCTAGGACACCACTGGATTAGTTTTGCACCATGTTTTCTGTTAGCTCCAAGTACTCCATATCTTTTCTTAAGGTTAATTTCCAAGTCTTTTTAGGTCTTCATCTACCCATTTTGCGTTGACCCTCCATCTCATAGTTGCATCTTCTAACCAGAGCATCTGTGAATCTTCAATTCATGTGTTCAAATCACCTTACTTGATTTTCTCTCGTACTACCATCACATACAATGATACAAAAATGGGCATGAATATTGTTAGTAAATCCTCCTCTAATCTTGACATTTATTACTTAATTTGTTAGTTTGTTATACCCATGCATGTAGGCGTTGTTCATGCAAAAACCATACACGTACGTACTACTACTAACCCTTCCAAACCTCACACAAAATCCAACAGATTTCATCCCAAAAATAACAAAACCCTCCTCCGTAGAAAGCTATATATATCTCCGTCTGCCTTCCTATCTTCCTCAGGACAGCTACCGACTTCTACAAGCCTCCTAACATTCCAATTGCAAGGCTTGTTTTCGATCCATCGACCGACCACACGCCACCCGCAAAATGACCATGAAGAAGATTGCCTTGGTTGTCCTCGTGGTTGCTGTCTGCATGTCCGCAGCTATGGCTGCTGCACCTCTAAAGGCTGCAGCCGCCACCCCAGCTGCCACCCCCTCCGCAGCTCCCATCTCCGATGCTTCTGTTCCAGCACCTAATGGAAGCAACATGAACGCCGTTGGATCTCTGGTCGGAGCTTCAGTCTTGTCCTTCTTGGCCCTTTACTTGCACTAAATTATTGATGATAGTGAAAAAAAAAAAAAAATGAGAGAAATACTTCATCTTTGAATCCTAGGTGCACGTGTAATATATTCCCCAGTAAATGAAACTACAGTATTTATTCAAATTTATTCTTCATGATTTACCAATTAATTTGTTTCGTCATCTATTTCTTTTTCTCTATACTTTATTTCCAACAGTACAAGAAATATGAAGTGTTTTTTTTTTTTTTTTTTTTTTTCACGAGAGAGACTCTCTTTTTTCCTTCAAGCTTCATAGCCCTAGGTCGATCGGCAACTTATTGTCCCTCAAGTTTGTCCATTTGAAAAGCCTTCCTTCCTCGACTGCTCCAATTTTGTAGTGTGATGTTCGACAATCAACTCTTCTTGGAATACTCATGCCTTTTCGGGGTTTATTGGCTTTATTTCTTGCCTAGCTATTTGAGTTTCCCTTATGCTGATCTCCAAATATCTTTAGAAGAATCATAGACTTTTTCCTTCCGTGGACCGTAGACCATTATTTCCTCGAATTGGATATCATTTTTTCTCATCACGTCTGAATCTTGATCCTTATCATTTTAGTTTTTTCCACGCGTGAGATTTCTCCGGACCACCAAAACGGAACAGGATACTATCCGGTGAGGATTTGGTCAACTAGTTGCGTTTATCGTATCCATTTATCAGTCATTCTGCATTTTTTATTTAAAATTGAACACAAATAGTTCCTAACAAAAGTTGACCGCATAATGTACAACAAATAATTAAGATTAATTGATACCTAAGATCTTCACAAAGAGATCCTCATCCCACCAAAACATTTCTATTTTGTGGACCACAAACCTTGATTTCTTTAAATGGGATTTGGACCATGGATCAAATCTCGAAGTCTTAGGCTTGGATTGGTTTATTGGACCAATCGCGTGGTTCAACTATTTTCTCAAAAAATTGTTGGACCACGTTATAAAATATTATGGGCCGCTTGGTCATGCTGTTTTGGAAGTTAAAAATACATATATAATCACGCACACCGATGAACAAGTAAACAACGTCATACTATTGGTGAAACCCTAAATTAACCACGGGACATGGCTTCATAATGAACAAGTAAACCTACTCTTTGTATGAAGAAATTTTTCATTATGATTAGAATACGGATGGTACATCACGTGTTTTTATATAAGTGGTGGGAAGTTTTAATTTTTAAGTTACTTAACTTTTTAACACGCATATCGCACTATTTGTATAATGACACGTGATGTACTACTTCGTATTCAAGTCACATCGAAAAATCTCTCATCCATTTCAGGCATGACTAGAAGAATCACGAGCCAGTTTTCGGTAGGCAAACAATGAAGAGAAACGTGAAGATATTTCGGTAGAGATGTAACATAATATGTCTATTGTTTCAACCATAACGCAACCAAATATTCGGACTTCTTTACGTCCCTTATTGAAAGTACAAAGTAAAGTCACGTGAAAATTTTGGCAGAGCTTTATATCTATAGTTTCTTCACAAGCAACGGAATAGTTGAACTTATTTCAGTAGTTCCTAATTGAAAATACAAGGTATATGTAGTCATTGATTGTTGAAATATTGCAATATTTTTCTTAAATAAGGATTAGTTGGTGGTTTTAGCACGGCAATATATCCATCTGCAGACTGTAAAGACTCACAGAGACATTTAACCTCTTTCTAACTATTATTGTGTGATTCATAAGTACTCAAAATCAAACCCCAATGTGCCACGTAGACTACGGACCTATAATTCATTGCCAACCACAGAGCTACCCGTAATGATTGAAATATTTCAATGTTGAAGTGAAGTATTGTTGCTGGCAATTCAAAATTTCAGTTGTCTCCTACTAGAAAACGGTGTTACGTAGAGAGGGTGCGGGTGAGAGTAGTGGGTATGTCTATTGAGTGTCCTAATACAATTCCTAAACAAAAAAGTAAATGTGCATTTGTTTTCAATATGTAGGTTGTGTTTAACAAATTATGAGAAATCAATAAGGGTGTTATTATTGGAACTTTAAAAAAATTATTATGCATTTTTTAAAACTTCTTATATTTAGAAAGAAAAAATTTACTCATGAGAAAGTACAAAATCATCTTTTTGAGTGTCAATGACTTGTTTGGAAGTGCTTTTAAAATAGCTGAAAACGTTTTTTGTGAAAATATTTTTTAAATCAATCTTGAGTAAAATGGAAGGGAAGCACATAAATGGTGCATCTGGCAGGAAACACATTAAATGTTTTTTGGAATTCAAGAACATTTTTCTGAAAACGTTTTCAGTCATTTCAAAAATTCTTCTAAACGAGCTCAATAGCATTCCTATCAATAAAACCAGCCTTAGTTTAATTTGTTAGCTTTTATTAGATACAAACCATATTGGGATAGCAGGGTGAACGCTCTATATGCCATCTATACAAGTCGCTTGCTTATGTTAGTTTGTTATACCATTCTAGACGCCGTAGTTCATGCAAACCATACACGTACATAAGAACCCATCCCCACCTCAAACAAAAACCCAACAGATTTATCCCAAAAATAACCAAATGCTCCTCCATAGTTAGAAACTCCAAAGCTATATATAACCCCCAAGTCCCTCCCTAATTTCCTCAGTACAGCTACAAACTACTACGAGATCGATCAATACATACCTCTCTAAATTCTTAACATTCCGATTACAAGGCGTGTTTTCGATCCCTCGACCGACTGCACGCCACCCACAAAATGGCCATGAAGAACATTGCCTTGGTTGTCCTTGTAGTTGCTGTCTGCATCAGCGCAGCAATGGCCGCTGCACCTGTAAAGGGCGCCGCAGCCACCACCGCTGCAGCCACCCCCTCTGCAGCCACCACCGCTGCCACCCCCACCGCTGCAGCTGGCCCTGAAGCTTCTACCCCAGCACCTAGCGGAAGCAACATGAACGCAGTTGGATCTCTGGTTGGAGCAACACTCATGTCCTTCTTGGCCATTTACTTGCACTAAATTATTAATCAAGTGACAAAAAAAAAATCGAGAGAAGTACTTGATCATCTTTAATTAGGGCGTGTGCGTGTACTATATTCCCCAATAAATGAAGCTATAACGCTACTTACGCATATTATTCTTGGCCTCGATTATTTATATCTTTCTTTTTAGCATCTGTTTGCTTCATTTTGCTATACCACCATTTTAATTAGTGCCATATATAAACGAACAATATTACTTTACTATAAACTTTATGCAGCACGAATTGTATATATAGTCGTTAATGTGGATACATATATCAATAACACTGATAAATTTGCGAGAAACATGTGTCGTGTCCAAGAAAAAAAATGTAATTGTTCTTTTTTTTTATATAGACAATTCAAAATATGATAAAGAAATAACGAGGGAAGAAGTGTAGGTGGCGATCGAATGATGATGTGAAGCTTTACAAATAGAAAACTAATTTCCTGAGATTCCACCAGAGGTTCGGATCATGAAGATCTCGTTTTTCTTTTTTGCCTTGGAGATTGAAGATGATCTTCTTATTCTGCAACAAAGCTGTTACAAAACCAGATTTTCATTCGTAGGAAGGTCGATTAGAGCGAAGGTTGACGATATCTGAGACATATGTAGTCAGGAAATGTAAATAGATTTCGACGAGATATAACTAGCGAATTCGATCAGATTTTTTTTCACAGTTCATCAGGTTCTTACGGTTTAATCTTGGGCAAGTCCACTTATTTGCCTAATATAAAAAGTTGGACTTTGCGTAAAGAGGATTAAGATGGAAGGTTGGCCATGCTTGACTTAGCATGTGTCCTAATAATGCTTTGTCCTAAGACCTACTCCAATGCTTAGAGTAAAATTCAAATTTTAGATTCTAAACTTATCCAAACTTGCTCTAACTCTTGGGGCAAATATAAGTTAAAACTCAAAACTCATTTTTGGGCCAAATTTAGCCCAGGATTAATAGGGCTAGCCCACCACATATGTATATTTTTTTTCAGCATTATATTTATAAATTCAGTGAATCCAACGGTTAAGATCTAATTTGATGAAGTCTAACGATAAAAAAAAAAATCTAACGATTCAAATTTAAATTCAACGGCTAAATTAATTAAAAATATATATATTCTTTTATGTGTTTCATATTTTTTTATAGTATTTCACGAGTTTCATGGTGTCGGTTAAAGATTTTTCAATATTTGTCGGAATCTAAATATTTTTAGATTAAAATGTTCGTAAAATTAAATTAGGATAGTCTACATAATTTTTTCTTTTAAAAAGTTGTTTTAAGAAAAAAAAAAAGCCTAAATTCATTCTTTAATAATCCAGGCCTAAAATTTTAACCCATAAAGGTTAAAGCAAAAAAGTTATTTCAAAGTTAAAACCTAAATTTTCTGAGCTAAAATGAAAGATGGTCTAAAGGGGTGAATGGTGCTTGTAGAAAGCCGGTCTTGGTTTCTTCAGTAAGGCATGTGTTTCGATTGCTTCAACAAACGATCTTCTCAGATGAATTCTTCTCTGTTCTGTTCCTTAAATTCAAAAGAAGTATGACATTTTTCTAATTAAAAGATTGCAGCTAAGTTAATGACATGATCCAAATGATTTTAACCAAAGAATGCAATGTGCAAGCATAAAGGAGCAAGGGCCTTGATGTTGAGCAGTTTTGCTAGTCCCGAAAAAAGAAAAAAAAAAAAAAAAAAACCTTTTTATAGTATTGTGTCAGATAAGAGCTATTAGAAGGAAAGGTAATACAACAATAACAAAACCAACCATTATCCTACTAAGTGATGTCAATTGTCCTAAATCTTAAAACGTCATTACTCTCAGTTTTATACTATGTTTTCCGTTAGCTACAAACTCCTTTGATGGACATCGTTCGGATGGAGATATTTGACAGCTAGCAATAGCCGGACCTGAAAAAAAATGTTTCTCCAGATCTTATTTTTAGGTCTAACTATCTAAACTGGAAGAAGACACATATTTCCTGGATTCAATGCAGCCTGCAGAAAATTTCAAAAAGACGAACATATGCAAGAACATATGCATGGCAAATTGTTACCTTTTCCACCCATGAACCTTTCGTGTAATATTGTAAGGAAGAAACGAAAATAACTTCTGTAGAATTTTCTGACCATCTTTTTCTCAAATTTGTGAAGAACAAGAAACCAGCGCCAAATCTCCTCCCCGATTTTGCTCTATCGCCGATGATCTTCCATTTTTGAGACCACAGCGCATCGTTCTTAGTTCCATGACCGCCTTCGAAGAATCGGAGCGCAAGAGAGTAGCATAAAAGTCCAGTGAAAAGGATTCATGCAGAAACCAGGTGTACTACTCTTAAAGATTAGCTAGACAAGACCTGAAAAAAGGAAGAAAAGAAAAGGTAATGACTGAAAATACTCAAAGACATGCTTTAAATCAAACATAAATGAGGGATCAAAGTATAAAAAGGAGAGAAGATATGAGGCAAAAGCAAAGGGGGGAAATTAGAACTAATTAGTGACTGTTTAGCAAACCTTTTATATTCAAAATTTGTAAAGGCAATATTTGCTTGCATTTTGAGGTTCCATCGATATATTTTATCATCATATGGTTGAGGTGTCACCAATCATATGCCATTCATAGTTTGATTGAGAGTAAAAGATAAGTAATCAAATGGAAGTTAAACTATAAAAGCTCAGATAATGTTAGGGAGAATAATTACTTACACTAACTTTTGTAAATCATATGACGTGTTGTTGATAATTTAATTATTACTTAAGTGTTGATTACATGTTTATTTTCTATTGGTGACACATTATATAATTTAAAATTTTGGTTTACTTAACGCTACTCCTGAAAGCTAGGTACAATTATTCAACTATGTTTTGTTTAATTTTTAATCTATCATCAAAATTACTTAAGAGTTGTTAAGTTTTCTCATAGAAATAATAAATGTGTAGATTATAACAATGGTCCCTTAAGTTTAATTCAATTGGAGCAATGGTTCCTCAACTAAAAATTAATTACCATTGGTCTATTAACTCATTAAAACGTGTAGCTATGGTCCCTCAACTAAAATTCTATTATCATTGGTCCCTTAACTTTAACTCAATTAGAGCAATGATATTTCAACTTTAACCCAACTGTAGCAATGGTCCTTCTAACATAACTTATTTTGACAAAATTCTGATGAAGTTGACGAAAATGACCATAGTTACGCGTTTTGATGAGTTGAGGGACCCTAATTGTAGCAATGATCATTCCAACATAACTTATTTTGACAAAATTGACGAAAAGAAACATATCTACACATTTTGATGAGTTGAGGGATCCATGATAATTGATTTTTAGTTGATGGATCATTGCTCCAATTTAATAAAAATTGAAGAACCATTCCTACAACTTACTCATAATAATCTATTGAAACTAAATTGGTCATTACAAGAACAGATCGATGTGAGTGTAACCACATTGCCTCTAGCACATTTACTTCCCGTTTTATGCATCCAAGCTCGAATGTTTGTTTCACAATGTAGGTCAGTTTAAAATATAATACTAGTATAAAAAATTCGTCAAAACAATATTATTACCTAAAAGTCTCTAATATATATTTTTTCATAGTTTTTATTAAACTCGTGATTATGTTCATGAATTTGTGATTTATAATTGATAAGATGACAAATACACACTCTTCGATGATCAAAAAGACGTGCTTACATTCTAATAATAAAGTATAAATTTGTAAATTACCAGTATATTTATTCGTTGTAATTCTTACTCTAGACAAACTCATGTTATCAAATCCAAAACGGGTTTGGTATTCAATCAAATTTTTTTTTTCAATGTGTCAGAAACGATCTGGTACAGTGAGTGTTATAATATAATCGGTTAAGTTTTTTTAATTATCCAACAAATTATTTTATTGTATTTATGTACTGAACCGTATTTCTGTTACACTAAACAATGGTTTTTACTTGGAAAAGAAAAAGATCTCAACATTACGAATGTGGTTAACCGGCCACTACACCTAACCTCACCAGCATATTTCCCAACCTTTTCGAAAACCCTTATTAGTACACCTGAGAAAAGGGACAAAAAGGGAAATTCACGAGAGCCAATAGGATCCCGCCACGTCGGACTCATGGTAGACATAGTCGTTATTAAATTGCGCTAGAGGGTCGAGCAGGAAAACGAAAAACAGAGAAACACGACTCTCTCTCTCTCCTCTCTCTCTCTCTCTGGCTGGCTATCGCTTTCTCTCTCCTCGGGCGATCCAAAATCTGCTGGGTTAGGGTTTTGAATATCCCCTAATTTCAATCACTGTTGATCTCTTTGAATTCGGTTTCAAGTTTTCTGCTTTTGATCGAGGGCTTTCTTTGATCTTTGTATTCGATTGCTGGCTCTGATTTTAATTCTTGGTTTTTTGGATGAACAGGGGCTTCGTGTTCGATGCGATTCTGAGCTCGGGAAATCGGTTTCAGAGGTTCAATTTCAAGAGTTTTTCTTTTAACAGGGTACGATTTCTGTGTATGTGTATGTATATTTATACATGTGCCTGTTTAGCTGACCAAGTTCGGGTGGTTTTTTGTTGATTTTAGGTGTTTTTGAGGGGTTCTCTGCACATTTGGGATTTGGGATTTTTGTGTTGATTACCCAGTTTTGTTGATTCCAGGTGTTTTTAGGGGTTATCTACAAATTTGCAATTTTGGGTTTTTATGTGCATTATTATTTGAATGATTATTTAGTTCAAATTTGAGAGTCAGGTCAGGTATTGGTTAGTTTGTGAAGTTATTGTAATTGCTAGTTGGGGTTGAATTTGAACTTTGGCACAAATGAAGAGGTCTATCATAATTAGATTTCATTTTTATTTTGTATTTGAATTTATTCTCTTGTATATATTTGCTCGCAGTTCGTTGATAGGTGTTTGTGTGGCTTGACTACTAATACTTGTTGTCACGACGAATGTGCATTCGGGTATTCTAATAAAGATTTTACTTCTGATTTTTAGCTGGTTTTCTGTTTTCTTTAATCTTATTGAATTTGCAAGCATATGTCCTTGTGATACAAATTCAAAAAGAATTTTTACTGGTTTAACATTTTTGGATGTTGTTAATGATGTTCTATGGGATTTCCAGACTGAAATCTAAACGGTTTCTGCTCAAAGATTAGTTGTGTGGAAATTATAAACATAATGCAATACCCTGACTTCACATTCCTTGATATTATGTAACATGGAATTGTATACAGTCTTAACAAGTTGTGCCTTTCCAACAAGAATTTAGTATTTACATTGCTTATAGACAACCAGCATTAAATTATACTGCGAGCATTATTTTAATTATAAATGGTGTTTGGTAAGTTGTTGCATGTGTTTGTTCTTTTGTTGCATGTATAGGGGGCTTGTGAATTTCCGCTTTTACTGAGCTGTCCCCCATTAAATTGTTGGTTTTCAGGTGTTCTCTTTGCAGGTAAACTGAGTAGATGGAGCACGAGGAGACTGGATGTCAAGCTGCCCCTGAAGGTCCTATATTGTGCCTAAACAATTGTGGGTTTTTTGGAAGTGCGGCTACTATGAATATGTGTTCCAAGTGCCACAAGGATATGATGTTGAAACAGGAGCAGGCAAAGCTTGCTGCATCATCCTTTGGAAGCATTGTCAACGGAACATCAAGCACCAATGCAAATGAGCCCGTTGTTGCTGCTTCTCCTGTGGATATTCAATCTCAGACAGTGGTGCCAAAAACTATCAGTTCACAACCATCATTTTCCTTTGGTTCAGGGTCATCTGGTGAGCCAAAGCCAGAGGGCCCGAAACGATGCAGCAGTTGCAACAAGCGGGTTGGATTAACAGGGTTCAATTGTCGGTGTGGTCACCTCTTTTGTGCAGTACATCGTTATTCAGACAAACATGACTGTGCTTACGATTATCGCACTGCTGGACGGGATGCTATTGCTAAAGCCAACCCTGTCGTAAAAGCTGAGAAGCTCGATAAAATCTAAGCCTGGTGCAGTGAAGTTTCATTATCAAAATTGATGCTTGTTTTCATCCACGGGATGGCTTCAGAGTCTGCAGCGGTATCTTAGCACTTGCCCTGTTATAATATTACATCTACTGAGGGAACGCAGTTTAGGCATCTCTGCACTCTGAAGAACTCTCTATTTGTTGTGATTGGAAGAACTTTATGTGTTGCTCCAGTGTCTTTAAGTTGTAGTCTATGCTGGTTTGGTGGACATGGTTCGGGTTGGTCTTCGTAATGTGTCTCGGCGCTGTTTATATCGCATTTGTTACTTCTAGTACATTGTCAGTGGATCTTGTATTGTAAAGTATCGATGTGGTTTCCATGCATAATTCTATTACTCTTCCTTTTTGGTCGATCGGGTTTTCATGCGTGTTCTTAAAGATTTAGTTCTCTATGCTGTTATGATCAATTTTTGAACTCAGACTGTAACTGTTGTCAAAGGAAATAACACTTGGCCGGTAAAAGACGCGGAAAATTTCAGTTTTACTGGCAGTTAACACGGGAAAAGGACTTGTAGCTTGGTCCTTGTATCCGAGGTTTTGTGTTCAACTCTCTCCTCGTATATCATTGTTGTGTGTGATAGTGTGTGTTCATTTTAGTATTAGTAAATTTTTTACCCGATGTGTATGTCACTCCCTCCACGGAGAAATTTTGGGGTTTAGCAACCGGTTCACCTGTTTGTGTGGAACAAGTCCGAATGCGGACCATCTTGCACCCATGGTTGTTGTATACCTTCAACTGATGGTAATGTTCATTATCCTATCTATCATCGTTTGATGAGTTTAAAATTTGAAATTTAGGTTGTTCACTCTACAAATCTTAAAATTTAAACTCATGTGATAGTAATAAATAAGATGGCGAGTAAAAATATTCCCTTGTACGTGGTATTGTGTTTATACCTTCAGCATCGATTTGTTTGTCATTGGGTGTGCTGATAAAGGAGGGAATTGGATTCCATCTGGATCCACTTTGTAGGGATCCTAGGAATCCGGACATCTTAACCATTCATTGTGTATCGTACAATCAGAAATTATTTAATTTTTTATTAAAATTAAACACAAATAATATCTGACGAAAACTAACACGTGATCTACAATGAACGGCTAGAATGTGAGAATTTCTAAGATCCCACAAAATATATCCGCAGAGAATCCCCTTTCATAAAGGAGAATATATTAGTTCCCTGACAAAAAGGACAAAAGAGGAAATTAGTGCCAATTGAGGTAAGACCTCCCGCCAATAGAAAACCGCCACGTTGACATCATAATAGAAATGGTCGTTATTAAAATGCACGAGAGCGTCGCACAGGAAAATAGTGAAACGCGACTCTCTCTTTCTTGCTGGCCCTCGATTTCTCTCCCCTCGGGCGATCCAAAATCTGCTAGGGTTAGGGTTTTGAAAATCCCCTAATTTCAATTACTGCTTGATTTGTGTATTTGGTTTCAGTTTTTTCGACCCTTCGTATTCGATTGCCGACTCTGATGTTAATTCTTGGTTTTTTTAGGTGAACAGGGGCTCCGTGTTCGATGCGATTCTGAGCTCGGGAATCGGTTTCAGACGTGCAATTTCAAGAGATTTTCTTTTAACAGGGTAGGGTTTGTGTGTATGTATATGGATTTGTATATTGTGCTTGTATAGCTGACCAAAGTTAGGTTTTTTTTTTTATTGATTTTAAGTGTTTTCAGGGGTTCTCTGCAAATTTGCAATTTGGGATGTATGTATATGTATATGTATATGATACGACAATAAAAATATATATTTAAATCATATTTTAACTCTAAATATCCAAATTCAAGTTCATTTGATTTGTTAGAGAAAAAAAGTTGGAAATCTAATCTCTTTATCTGCAAAAGAAGAAGTGTGATAGTTAATTCACTATTCCAATTAGAGGCAAGCACGTCGTTTTCATCAACTTTCAACTAAAGCTCTGTTTTGTATTAATTTCTCATCTTAATTTCTCATTTCAAAGTGTAAAGGTATCTAAAAGCTGGATACTTGTTTCCCAAATGTGGGATACGTGTATCCATAAAGTTAAATCCGTATCCTTTTACCATGATATATATTGTATGCAATGAAGTATCGGATACAGGATACGCGCAACTGAAGTATCCGTGCTTCATAGGTGCTTGTATGGCTGACCAAGTTTGGGTTTTTGTTGATTTAGGTTTCCAAGGGGTTCTTTGCAAATTTGCATTTTGGGATTTTATGTTGATTACCCAGTTTTTGTTGATTCGGTGTTTTTAGGGGAAATCTGCAAATTATTAATTTGGGGTTTTTGTGTGGATTATTTATTTGGATGATTAGTCAAAATTTGAGAGTCAAAGGTCAGGTTTTGGGTAGTTTGTGAAGTTATTGTAATTGCTAGTGGTGAGAAATCTGAGGTTGAATTTGAACTTTGGGTTTCAGGTGTTCTCTTTGCAGGTAAGTTGAAAAGATGGAGCACGAGGAGACTGGATGTCAATCTGCCCCTGAAGGTCCTATTTTGTGCGTAAACAATTGTGGGTTTTTTGGAAGTGCGGCTACTATGAATATGTGCTCCAAGTGTCACAAGGACATGGTCTTGAAACAGGAGCAGGCGAAGCTTGCTGCATCATCCTTTGGAAGCATTGTCAACAGAACATCAAGCATCAACGCAAATGAGCATGTTGCTTCTGTGGATGTTCAACCCCATCCAATGGAGCCAAAAACTCTCTCTTCGCAGCCATCCTTTTCCTTGGGTTCAGGGTCATCTGGTGAGCCAAAGCCAGAGGACCCGAAACGTTGCAACACTTGCAACAAGCGGGTTGGATTAACAGGGTTCAATTGTCGGTGTGGCCACCTCTTTTGTGCAGTACATCGTTATTCAGACAAACATGACTGCTCTTACGATTATCTCACTGCTGGACAGGATGCTATTGCGAAAGCTAACCCTGTCGTAAAAGCTGAGAAGCTTGGTAAAATCTAAGTGTGATGCAGTGAAGTTTGATTTTCGAAATTGATGCTTGTTTTCATCCATGAGACAGCTTCAGAGTCTGCAGCGGTATCTTAGCACTTGCCCTTTTGTAATATTAGATCTACTGGGGAAGGTAAGGCCAGTTAGGCATCTCTGCACTCTGTAGAACTCAGTATTTGTTGCGATTGGGAGAAGCTTATGTGTTGCTCCAGTGTCTTTAAGTTGTATCTATGCCGGTTTGGTGGACATGGTTCGGGTTAATCTTCGTAATGTGTCTATGCGCTGTTCATATCGCACTTGTTTCTTCTAGTACATTGTCAGTGGATCTTGTATTGTAAAGTATTGATGTGGCTTTCATGCATGTATCTATTTACGATCGATTTTTGATCATTTTTGGCCGATTGGGTCTTCGTGCATGTTCTTAAAGATCTAGTTTTCTATATGATTATGATCAATTTTTGAACTCGAAATGTAACTGTTGTCAAAGGAAGGAAGAACATTAAGACGGTAGAAGACGTGGAAAATAGCAGTTTTATTGGCGGAAAATGGCAGTTAACGCGTGAAAGAGACTCGTAGCTCTGTCCTTGCACCCGAGGTTTTGTGTTCAACCATCCCCTCTTTTCATATAACTGTGAGCTAATTCAAAAACGATAAGATTTTTTCACCTCAACAGGGTAAAACTAGATAACTTTTGAATGGTAAATAATGAACAAGAGAGATTGGGTAAATCATCAAACACAAGAACAAAACTACAAAAACTACATGTAAAGTGATGCAGAACTGAAGTTCACAACAAATACTTTACGGTATCAAAATTTCGACCGACAGAGATTCGAGGTTAAATTGTCCACGGCTCCACTTTCCGTCTTCAATTATTTTCTACTATGAAAGGGTTCACAAGCCCATGATCTAGCACTACAAAATCCGATTCAAGTTAGAAAGAAATCCCTTTAGATTCAGCTTCGAGATACTTGCATATCTTCTCCATAACCTCTCTACCCTTGGCACTGTTCTGCACAAACTTCTCCGCGCAGCGTTGTTCAACCTTTTCTGCCATTGATGCCAATGCTGATAAAGGCTTGATTCGAATGCTAGTCTCCTGTCGGCATAATGTCCAGCCATTTGGGTTCTCAGGGTGGGGATCATACCTGATCTTCTCCTCCACCTCTATAAACTTTTCGAGGCTAATATTATTGGTGGTGAGTTGCATTGATCGTGCTTGCGCATCCACAACTGTTGACTCAATGCAGTGGCAGACATCCTGGCGAACAATTTTGTGAAGAAACCATGGTCCTGGCGCATGGACAGTGATAGCACGTGTGGTGTAAAGCTTTCCTGTGCTGGGATCAAGCTTGTGGTTCAGAGTGTCAACTTCAAGGATATGTGATAGTGTGCGTTTGTTTTCAGCATCTGCAAATTTTTTCCATGATGCGGAAGTCACCCGCTCCCATGGGTGCTTGTATGAGTACTCTTGTGCGTATGCCTTCACCATTGCCTTTGTTTGTCACTTCGTGTGCTGATAAAAGATCATCATAGTAGTTTAGAAAAAAGAGTAAGATCATACAATGTGTTAAACTTCTCAAACATCATGATACATACTAGAAAATTTCAGTTGACTGCAATCAATTTGACTATTGACAATTTCTAATCAATGACAATTCGGGAGGGTAAATGAAACCTGTAGATACGACGAGTATTCAGACCACAATCGAATATGATCATTCCACACGGGAACCTAAATAAGATATCAATCATGCAGTTGGGAAACACCAATCAAAGGTAGGCAGAGACTACAATACGGCAGTGCTCTTAATTTGGCAAGGTTCGAATTACTTTGTACCATGTGGTCTGCCTACCCAATACAAAAGTAGGTACCATATAACTACAATGACCTATTTATGCTTGATGTTCAATTTTACAGTGACAGAGAACAATACTACATAGATATGCATCAAGGAGGAATGTCAAATACGGATGCAAAATTTGATGCTGCATTTCTTCTAGAAAACTATAAGAATCGAAGGAATTGAAGGAAGTAAAACAGACTTATGATCCTGTGAAGAACACAAGACACACCAAAACTGACGGTTGTAACAGAATTTTGAATATCGGCATCATATGCAATATACTAGCAAGCTGAAAAACTAAACGAATCAGGTACTATTCTTGCACCGTCGTCCTACTTTTAACATAACACCACGCTGGCTATATTCGTTGTGTAAGCAAGGTGAACATCCCATAAAACCCAATACTATCTCACCCACAAATCAAGTTTCTCCATAGCCAAAAAAGTGATCCTAATCTTAAACTCCTACAAACAAACAGAGAAACGGGCAGAATTTAGAAAACCCAAAACTGGGTCTTAGAAAGGCTTATTAATTCTCAAGCAACAACATTTAGCTCCTAACGAATTCAGTAACACTAACCCTAATTTCAAAATTCCTCCACCCTTTGTGATATTGAAACACAAAATTGAATCTCACAACAAATAAAGACATCCAATTCTTTTCACCACATGTCAACAAATCACATTTGCCAAAAACAAAAAAAAAAACACACAAATCCCAGATGTAACTACAAACCCAGATTTTTTTTTTTTTTTTTATCCAAATTCAGAAGCAATTCACAAATGGGTCCTCCAAAATCAGAAATCTATGAACTTTATCCACAGCAGTATCAGCTAAAAACACAAAACCTCCAATCCCTAGCAAATCAAGAACAGGGCCAATACAAACTAGTAAATAAAAAAATTCATCAACTTTTATCATCTAAATCCTTAATCCCGATTTGGGTTCGAATTCACGGGGAAAAAATACATAAATCCAGCAAAAAAAAAAGTACCCAGATGAAAAAACAAGAAATAAAAGGATGAATTACATACAAAGCTTAGCGGAGACCTTACCTTAACAGAGAAATCAATGAAAGTCTAATGACAATATTAAAAAAAATATATTTATAAAACTTGGAAGAAGCGATTGATGGAGCGCTTTTCTTGTGCTTGTACAAATTGCCCTCCTTAAGTTGATGGCTCTTCTATTTCTTGGGCAGGTGGTTAATGGAGGCACTGGTATTTCGCAATCCCGCTTTAAAATTGTCTTTTCTCTATTTATTTAATTTATTTTATTATGTTGGGACCTTGATGCTTGCTTGAGGCTCAATTCATTGAAAGAGAAGGACCCGAAGACCCTTTGGAAATGGGATACCCACTTATGCTCATAAGTGTTTCTATTAGGAGCAAATCGTACCTTCTAATAAAAAATAAAAAAAAAAGCGTCTATAAGCATTTTAAGTTTTGTTTGTCAAACATTACCTCAAAAGTGTTATGAGTGATCTATTATTTTAAAATCACTTCTAAAAATGTCACTAATCTGCTGTGATATACATGTTAGTTTTTTATAATGAAATATTGATATATAATAGATAATATGTCTATATTCTAACAGCAACCAAAATGTGTTAACATGTTATTGATAAATTTCGACAATTTCAATGTATGTGCAGAAATATGAATGTGTGTACGTTTCTGCATGGAGAATTTATGCTTTTATGTGTATTGATATTCTACTCCACAACAACAATCCTTTCCAAAAATAGTTTAAAATTTATCTACGTTTATGACGTAGATTAAATCAAACCAAGAAGAAAACCCCGTTATTCCTTAATTAGTAACCTAATAAAGCACACCTTTGCAAATAAATCAAAAGATCGAAAAATTCTTCCATGTTACGTAACAGTAAATGCTACGAGGATTGAATGATTTGAATTGATTAGGGTTATTGCTTTTATTGTGGTTCTAAATCATCTAATGCTCGTAGTATTTAATGTACGTAGCATGGAAGTGGAACCCAAAAGATTGCATAACACAAAAGATTGGAATGTTAGCAACACAGTCAGTCTTTTGTTATACCACTGGGTGGTGCCAACGACAAACCACCAAACTACAAACTGTACGACCTAACACTTACATATCGAGAAAACACGATCTGAATGTTAATGTTTCCGAGACTTCGATCTGAATGATCTGCCAAAATAGCAGGATCTACAACACGAAGCTGTCCTTTGCAAATACAAAGGTGGTGTGGTACTCCAACGGAAGAATTCAAGCCCAACCTCCAGACAACGTTTCTGCATCTGGACAAAACTACTCATATTATCTGATGCAGATTTAACATTTCCGTCGACTGCTACGTGAAGGAATCTAAATCGGGCACACAGATAGTCTCTGGGAGATGGAAGTGGTTGATGGCAAAACTAGCATTAACAAGTGTCTTGCATTTGAAAAGAGCTACAACGAATCGAATGGCTGGTTCCAGGTTGTCTTTGGTGGATTCGTTTGTGCAACGGAGAAGTTGGACACATTTTTGTGATCAATGAAATTGTAAAGGCACAACTCTCTCTCTCTCTCTCTCTCTCTCTCTCTGCTTTTTGTGCTCTTGAAGAGGTGCCTTTAGTACATTTTAGATAGTGGTTTCAGAGATGGAAGTGGATGGCTGTAATGCGAGCAAAAGAAGGATCTATCTCTAAAATACACGGCTTGAATAATATAATATGGAGTGAGATTTACATGGTAATTTTAGATCTCATGTTAAGACGAAGAGAAATGTTGAAGGACTCTCTCAAAAGTGAACTCTCAATGAAAACTCCCTCATATTTTTGGCACAATGTTTTATAGTGTTGGTAAGGGAATTGATGTTAAGATGTGAGGTAACAGAAAATCCATGGAGAATCCCACTTTAGAGGTAGCATTTCCATAATATGGATAATAAGTGATAATGGTGTGGCTTATATATACGGTTTAGCAAAATTCACTTTACATATTCAACGTTCTTGCAAATCTCACTTTCGTATATACCACACTTTCATGCTCTATATCCCTGGCCCCATGATTAAGCATTTGCTTTCTGGCTTCCTAAGCAGCCCCATAGGCTACACAATTCTGCATACTTTCATTTGGCTCTGTCTCATCAAACCAATCCTTCAACATATTTTTGACCGTTGGGATTTGACTGCCACATATGGTTTATCCGTCTTCTAAGATTTTCAGAATGAGGTTGTGTATGAACTCTAGAGGATTCAAGTTTACATCGAAAGAAATTTCTGCCATTGTTTGGTATAATAGGCTCCACTCATGTAAAACTTCGTAAGAAAAACCCAATAAACTATTGGTAAAGATATGATAGATCCGCAAACATAAACAACAGCCCACTGGCAAAAACGTAGAAGATATGATAATGATGTGGCTGATATATACGGTTTAGTGAAATTCACCTTACATATTCAACATGCCTTTAAATCTCACTTTCTTATATATCACACACTCATGCTCCTTTCTTATATATCACACACTCATGCTCCTCTATCCCTCTCCATGGTCTCTGGCTTCTAAGCAGCCCCATAGTCCCATAGGCTACACAATTTTACATCCTTTCATTTGGCTCCATCTCAGCAAACCCATCCTTCAACATCTTTTGATTGTCAGGATTCGACTGCCACCACCTAGCATGATAACCTCATCGACCGCTTTACTTTCCAGCTTTTCATCATTGACAACTCACAGTTTAATGCTCTAAGCCCCTTGTTCACCTCTCTTTAGAATTGAATCCTTTTTATTCCTCTTTTTAATCTCTAGCATAAAGCGGTTCACGATTTTCTAATAAAATTACAATCATTTGAAACAAGAATATAGCACTGAAAAATCCTGCATATGCAAGTTACAAAACCGAAACAAAATGTCCTTACTTTCTACCTCTCATCTACACTAGCTACTTTTCATTTGTACTTTTCAATGTCCAATGCACTCACCTTCAAACTATCTCCTCCAAGATCGAAAAGTAGAGTTTTATACGGCTCACTATCTTGCCCGCTTTGCAAACTGCTGTAGCGGTTGCAAATTCTTCCATTTTGGTTGTGCTACATCAACGAATGGATCCATTCTAATTAGCTTCCTCCTCCCTGTCCAGAGTTGTCGTCTTCTTTAATAGGCGTTTGAACGTGCCAGGGATGGTTTTCCGTCGTCCAAGATTTTTAGAATGCGTTTGTGTAAGGACTCTAGAGTATTTGAGTTTACATTGAATGAAATTTAGGTCACTATTTGGTATAATGGGCTCCGCTCAGGTAAAACATGCTAATAAAAACCCACAAATTTCTGGTAAAGTTATGATATATCGGCCAACAGAAACAACAACCCACTGGCAAAAACATGGAAGAAAAAAGAATATTCATTCTCAACTTAGTTTCCTCCAATATCTCAAATTCTTCAAACAAATCAAACCAAGAATTTCTCCCTTAACCTTATCAAATTCTTACATTTTCTCTCATAGAAAAAAAAAAAAAAATCTCTGTCTTGATTTTCAGTAACTGTAAAATTTAGACTAGCTTTTTACGTAGCATTTCATGCCAATTATCATACTCATGATTGAAGAATGATAAATAAGTTCACTCATTTTACATGGTCACAGGTCACTTGTAATTCAGTTTATAACCAATTTAATGTGCATACCTTGCTGTTGAAGAATAAGTTTAATTTTCCTTTCCCAATAGATTTAGATACGAAAAAAAAAAATGTTCAAGAAATTAAATTTACCTATTACCATACGCCTTGTTATTGTTATTGAAGCATATAATGTAGCTAATAATGTATTAGCAGAAAACTCTATAAAATCTAATTTTGATTTCAGGATTGGAAAGGGATGTATATATTGAGCTAAAAGTAGTCGATTTGAAAAAACTCCCATGATCTGACAGAGTCTCTCTCTAGGCTCTAGCCACAAGTAATTTTATTGATTATTTATTTTTATATCATCAATAGGGGAGAAATTTTGGAGTCCAGCAAGCCGTCCGTGTGGAGAAATTTTGGAGTCCGGCAAGCGGTCCGTGTTCAATGATTTGTCATGTTAATTCCTGCTTGTTGTTTGATTAGCGCCTTTTAGAATCATGATGATTATACAAGTGGTAGAGCTCAACATCTTCACAACCTCCCGTAGTTTCTGATCTGAAATTGAAACGATAGCTTGAAGGCTTTTTTTTTTTTTTTTTTTTTCCTAATGAAAATAATAAAGACCTTTTCTTTTTAGCTGAACCAAGAACAATAAACACCTTAAAAACTTACCATTTTTTTTTTCTTAAATGATGAAATTAATAAAATCACCTCAGAAATAAAATTAATTGCATATTCAACATTATATCAATTTTGGTTATTGTACACAATCACAATACTTGTACATAAAAGTTCACCAAACACTACAACATTGCTTATTTTTCTAAAATCATTTTGATTAATATAGTTTAGCAAACACTTAACTATTTTATTTCACAATTGTTTATAATCACAACAGGGCATAGGGCATAAGTTGTTTTAAAGCAAAACAATACCAAACTAACCTTAATATTATTGAGGTTCTAATATAAAACCAATTGCAATACGAGCATACCAACTGCATGCTTATAAGTCCCGTACAATATTTCAGTTTATCTCCCACATGATGTAGGACTTTTACATCACATCCTCACATCCATAGCCCTGACAAATTTTTTAGCCTCATATACGTGGATACATGTGGCCGTTTGGCTTCACGTGTAAGAAAATCCACTTTAATATGATTGAAAGAGTTAATAGACCGCCTGAAACCAAAAGTCACTAGACAAAGTAGCCGAACTTCTTATAATACTTGCATTTGAAAGGTTATCATATACGTGTATTACAATACTTGCATTTGAAACAAGTTGGAAATTCAATTGGAAATAATGTCCATACGGTAACACAAGTAGAATTACATCAGCAGCTGTGCTAAAGATCTTATGCACACAAAATTTAGGGTTTCAACCTTCACCCATATTCTACTGATCCTACCATGTTTTACCACAACGGGATTAATTTATGGTCAGAGTTCAATGTAAAGATCAAATAAAAAACAGCAGCAAAATACTAGAACAAAATAAAAGGTCCTCCCGGTCCATAGTGTAGGCATTGAAAATCAGCTCCTGTTACTTCAGAATCACCCAAAAAAAAAGGGGTAGTAAACTGTTCCTATCCATCCTCAAGTCCCCCCGATCACAAATTACTAATCTCCCCCACGGCAAGACAAGATTACTAATCTCCCCATACAGTATCTCAGTATCCGAGCCTCAGTCATTCCACATTGTAAAAATACCCATACCCTCCTCCATTAGGCATATCATAATCAACCTTCACAAGTGCAAGCTCTTCTGCTGAACCCACTCCATTGTTCGCTGTTGAATTTGAAGCCAACCCAATTCCAATATTCCCTAAATACCCTCCAGCACTATAGCTCCCACTAGAGCTCCCATTGTTGTGATCCATCACGCCAGAAGAAGAACCCATGTCCATAAGACCTTGAAGCAAAGCTGGGTGTGTACTCTGAAGTCCATAACTGTTATAGAATTGCTGGGTAGGATGGTATTGCTGCTGGGCCTGGTGCAACTGAAGCTGGGTTTGAATGTAATTTTGGTATGAAGAGGGGTCATGATGGTGGGTGTACTGAGAAATGTCATGGTTTTGGAGAGTTAGTAGAGGCTGGGATTGTACATTTTGATCAAAGGTTGACTGAGGCTGCAACAAGGAGTACGCTTGAAAATTACGACTGGCTGAGGTTGATGAACTGGCGGCTCCTGCAGCCGCATACTGAAAGGTGGAGCCGAGAGCTATCATTTCTTCACGTTTTCTGGAAGATTCCAGTGCTTGAGCCTCTTTGAGACGCTTTGCTGCCCCTCCTCCTATGGGGAGAGTATTGCTCTCCAAAATGCTCTTCACGTCGTATCGACTCATGTCGAAGTTGGTTACGGCGTTTAGGCCTCGGAATTTTATTGCTGCTATGTCGTAAGCTTCGGCTGCCTCCTCCTCAGTACCTATGTAGAGTTCAATCAATCAAAGTCACATAAATGTGACGAAGAATGATGTTACATGCACCACATTTACTTCAACTAAGTGTCATACACCAAAGAAGCATTACTAATTTATAAAAGTAAAAGAAAAATTACCTATAAAAAATGAGGTTACTAATTTATTTAAGTGGTTTTGCATGAATCCCACATAATTTTATTTATTTTTAATGGGAATATTTATGTGTGTATATAGTGAGTTGTATATTTGTGATATATACAATGCAATAATTGCATTGTATGCATGGGGTAAGAAACATACTGAAAGTTCCCAAGTACAGATCTTTGTTTCCGGCAACTCTGCCAATCCTTGCTTGCCATCGTCCGTGTTGGTGATGCCTGAACAAAGATTTTGTTTTGTAGAATGAGAAATAGAGAAAGAGAGACATGGAGACAAAGCGTGCCTAGCTAGCTAGTTTAGTACCTTGTAACTCCACGATACATGGACGCTCCCCTAGAAAAGCCACTGCTTTTCCTGAAAGTTTAATTAAATGGAAAGAAAAGTTAACACCTTTTAGTGCAAGAAACAAATTCTTGAAACAGAAAAAGGTATGAATTACGAGATGGGAAATATATCTGTTCTATTTCGTTTACCTTCTAATGGCTGCCACAAATTCTTGTCTTGTCATGTTCTTCATCTCCTCCACCTCCTTCTCATAGTTACTGATCTGCAGCAATAGTACAACACTACTTAAAAAGCCATATAGAATATAAACACAACTCTCGTTATCTTTCCCTTATTTTATTTTGGACACATTGTCAAGCCTTTAATTCGTTTTTTCGCATAAATTAACTTACTGGAAAATTTGTAGTAGTAGATGTTCCCCAATACTTTAGTGCAGCTAAGTCATAAGCCCTAGCTGCTTTCTCTTCTTTGTCATACCCACCTGTTTAAAATAATTGAAAAGAACAAGAAGAAAAGAAAGAACATTGCTTTCACATCAAAAAAGTTCAAAACCATCAGCTTCTAGAATTCAGCATGGTAAATAACAAATTGTAGCTAGTTAGAATTGGTACTTACCCAAGTAGACTGGAAAAACCATGCCCGAAACAACAATGACCGTGATGAAGATCAAGAAATTGATGATCAGTGAGACATTTGAGGTAAAAAGATAAAACCCTAGCTGTAGGAGAATAAGGCATAAATACCTTGACGGCCCTTCCTGGATTGTCCTTCCCTTCTGCAACTATTATCCCAAAGATGAGCTTCATACCTTCCTGTCCACCTATGCCTGTTTTATATATATATATATATTTACATATGCAAAATAATTTATGTTAATGTATCAAGAAAAGAAATGTTATCTTGGTCACCTGGTAACAAGGAATGCATGGTCACTTATTTTCAGATTTGATATCAAGAGTTGAAGATAAAATAGATAAATTTGATATCAAGGGTTGAAGATGTATATATGTATTTTGATGTTGTAATCTGAGCTCTTGATATAAAGTTCAAGAGTGAGTGATAACGAATCCTCGATCACCTGTGACCATGAAAACAAGACTACAAGATCTGAGTGTGTCCAAATTGGATGTAAAAATTGACCTTGTTACACCACGATAAATAGATGTTCTTTGTCCAAATGTGTCCAAAGTCCTCCTTGGGGGAGCTTCCACAGTGGTAATGCTGGTATTGTCGGTGCTGGTTTCACAGGCTGAAGAACCCTTGCCACTTCCCATTGAGAGAGTCAACGATTGGAGGCTGTTGGATTTTTCTTGGAAATCAAAGTTGCTAGAATTGTCTACAACGGTGTTTTGTACAGAAACTATGTTGTTGCTCGGGAATAAGTAGTTGGAGACAGAATCATTGGCCTGAATATCGTTGAAGGCTACAAGATCTGAGTGGTTCTCGGATTTGCTCACGCCAAGAAAATCAGCCACCTTTGGAACTTCGTCGCTTCCTTGAGTATTAATCAAATTCCACTCTACAAAATCACAAAGTGTATTAAAGAGAGAAGAGAGATAGAGAGAAGGAAAAGGAAAAAAAACCTACAAAAAAAAAAATATGCATGGAAAGAAAGAAGAATTACCTTGGTTTTGGAAAGGGTTGTCCATGGTATCACTTCCTAACCCTAGAGAGAACTGATGAGAATGAGAAGGGTGGAGTTGTGATGGCAAGGAAGAATTAGGAGGAGAAAGAGGAAAGGAAAGCCAGTTGTTTGAATTCATTGACCCCATTTTTCTTTGATTGAACTCTTCTCCAAGAACTCAAAAACCTCTCCTGCACAAGGAAATAAAAATGTTAAGACATTATTCAAAGAAACCCAAAAAAAGAACTATTGGTGTCCGCAAGCTAGAGAGGAGAAGAAGTGATGATATATTAGATGTTTACCCAGGTGACTATATAGCTAGGGTTTGGAAGAGTGGTGAAGCAGCAAATCTCTCTCTCTCTCTCTCTACCCCTCTCTAGATTTTATGTATAGAGAAGAAGGTAGTTTTGAGAACATGAGAGAAGAGGGGAGGAGACTGAAAAGAAAAAATCTACGAATTAGCATAAACTAGGTAGCTAGGGTTGCTATAGTCTTACTCTATGTGTCAAACAATGACAAAAAATTAAATAATATTATATAAAAATGTGTTTGTCACCCCTTTGACAGTGGTCCTTTTAGGCTGCTCTAACGCTGACTGATCTGACTCTTAACACCATATTCCAACATTTCAGAATCAAGTATTACCACAATAATTATATAAAAAAAATATGTTTCTAATTATATAAAATTAGTGTTTGCTATCTCAATCACCATAAACTAAATTAAAGAGACACGAGTGTCACACTAAACTACAAGCCGGGCTCCAAATCAGTCTTTGTACTGAGACAAACCCTAAATTCCAATTTGGAAAAGTCCAACCAACCCTCTCTCTCTCTCTCTCTCTCTCTCTCTCTCTCTCTACCCACTAGGGTTTATTGGAACTCTCGACCTCGTTAAGTGCAACAAATGACTCCCGAAAGCCCAGCATTCCCACACTCTGCAAATCATCTCCCACTCTCAAACTCTACGTAAAGTTAAACTAAGTAGATTATAGATATATCAATACAACCCCAACCGACCTCTCACTCTCTCTCTCTCTTCTTTCACATTTATCCGCAAAGAGATAAACATACTGAGAATTTTTATCAGGTGATCGAAACCATTTTAAATCAGAAGAGAAGATCTGCAGAATTGGGGTGCTCTCACCACCAAAGAAACAGTTTGTGGATCCCCGAGTCCTGTGTTAATTAAAGATGTGAGTGTACGGACATGCAATATATAAAAACCTAAAATATCCGACATATATATTATTAAAAAGGACTTGGCTAAGGAGTAAGGATTACTCGACTGTTCAAAAATCACGCCAAACTCTCTGCTACTCCCATTAAAAAACTTGGATTGATTCTGAAAAGAAACTTAAGAAAAGATTGAAGGATTTAGCTAGCTAGTTTTTGGTTTCCCCAAAGAATTCTGTTGACCACCAAATTGGTTTGCGTACCCGTCAAAAAATGGGAGCAGATATTTGTTAATTAAGTATCTTCTGCTAATGTCCTGTCCACAGTTAGAAGCTTGTATTGTGTTGTGAGGAACTGGATCCCCTCTGGAATCAAAGGAATTGAGCCCATTTATCAAATAATCCAAGCTATTAAAATTTGATTCAATGGCTACAAATAGAAGAGCCTTTTAAAAGTTATAATAATTGTAGCTATTTGATCAAATTTCAATAATCTGGATCATTTGATCCTTGGGCTCAATTTCTTTGGATCCGAAGGAGATCCAGTTTCGTGTTGTGCCATCCAGTTAAGCGCCAAGGTTAAAAAAAAATGTTAAAGGTCTCTTTAAACTAATTGAAAAATTACCACAAGTTAATTAGCCTCCGCTAGTATTATGTAGAGTTACACTGCACACCCTTACTGACCAAAACGTACATTCTAAATTTATAATAGATAAACAAGAGCTAACATATCTTTTCTTCTTCTAATTGAATTGATATTCCTACTAATTAAAATAAAGATACTACTGAGCTAGGGTTGTGTGACGGCTATTCTACAAGGCAAGGGTACTTGTTCACAAACTTTTGTTTGTACCTGAACACTGGTTTGTGTTACAATATTATAGCAAATTATAATTTGAATAGAACAATAATATTATGTGTCGATATTTCAAATTTGTGTGTGCGTATTTTCAGCCTTCTGAGAAGCCATTGAAGAATTAATCTTTCTCTGTTCTTTGGCAACTTTGAAAGCCTAAAGGAAGCACCAGTACATTGCATATGCACAGATACGTGTTTAGAAATTTAACACCCGCATCCTGATGCATTCATTACAGAGAGATATATATAGTTAACAACAAGTACTATTATAGGATACAAAATAAATCCCATATTACGAGAAAAGGGAGGAGGAGGAGCAAATCTGCTGCGAAGAATTTATACCTTTTCTAAACTTTTGGATTTATTTAAATTTTATATGACTTTTGGTGAATAGACAGTCTGCTTTCAAAACTGTTGGAATCAATGGTGGTCTTTTTCCAGCTGATCAGCTGCATATTCAGAGAGTTTTCAGAATTCAGATTATACAAGTTCACTAGTACTCGTTCACTAGTTCCAAAAGTGAGAATCTTTTAGCCCCAGAAATATGCTACTGAAAAATCAAAATGAACTACAAAAAAAATAAAAAAAATAATTAAAGAAAATCACCTGCCATTGTTGATGATGACACAGTTCCCGCCATAGTCTCGTACATAAATATAATCTTATTTGACTGAAGTGCACCACAATAAGGGGGCAAAAACCCACGTCTATCGCTTTCAACTGATTAAAAAAAGATCAAAACCCTTCAACCGAAAACTGCAGAAGAAGAAAAAAAATCAAATTAATAAAAACCAAACTAAACCAAATTCATAGCTTCGTTTTCACATTTTAATTTGTACAAGCTAAAGAACTAAGCTGAAAAAAATGCAAAGACGATCTAAACTTAAAGTAATTTTCAAGAAATTAACCGACCACCTCTCTCTCTCTCTCTGTTTTCTTGAAAAATGTGGACTGAGAGGATTAATATTAGGGGGAGAGAGAGGGTGATGCATAACTTAGCATCAAGGCGTTTCAAGTTCTGTGTGCCACGTATCTGCTATATTTATGCGATTGAGAGCCGTTGGTTTGAATTTAGTTGCAGCCAGGCGAGCCAATTATCCCATTTGCATGCTTGCACAAAGATACACAAAACCAGAAGGAACTTTGACCATAGTATGACCACGATACCTATCTAATCTTTTGATTTTACTATACTGCCCTCCAGCGCTTAATTTGCATTTAGTGCTACATTATTTTTAGCTAATTTTTAATGCTCCATTTATTTCTCTGAGAAAACAAAGTTGAAACAATGATCAACAAGAAAAAACAAAGTCGAAACTTTACTTTTTCTTTTGCTTTCATTTTTTTATTCCTCTTCAATTGTGTTTCTGTGTGGATACTAGTTGAATGGATAAGATATATGTTGGAACCCACTTAACTTGGAGTTGTATTGTAGTAGTTTTATGAAAATAGCCTGCAAGATCAGAGGACTTTGACATTGGAAAGGTACCAGTTGGGGTGGTTCTCAAGGACTTTCCAACAACTAAATCGATAAGCTTGCATTAATGGTAGATTTACCTATTAATAGAGAAGCAGGTATTATTGTTTACTAAATCTAATGAATCAAAGTCGAATTATTTAGAAAAAGAAGGAAGGTTACACGGTGGCCGGAGCCAGGATTTCGGTTCACCACAATGCCCCTGCTGCCTTCCAAGTTCCAAGCCCTCAGTCTTCTATTTCTGCACACCAAGGCCAGCATATAAGCATGAATTTCATCATCACTGCCATCCAAACGATCCAAAGATATTTTGTAAAATTGACAGATCCCACAATATTTATCCATCTCTCCTATGTATAAATCCTTATGAATCTAGATGCAAATTGCAATGCATGCACCTGCTTAAATAAAGTTGTCTTAAAATTTGTTAAAACATGCACATGCGCAGAACCCAAACAAATTGGATTGATCATCCACTGTTATGGGCTTGGAATTTGGACTTGGAAGGCTGCAGGGGCATTGTGGTGAACATGAACAAGTAAATAAGGTCATTTTAGGGGAAAGGCGGTAATTAACGAGGATCCATATAAAATATTGAGAGTTTCCAGGTGTTGGGAGGAAACGCCGGGAAAGTGCTCGTGTTGCCTCGAAAATGAAGCACTTGATGAAAAGGCGAAGTATATTATTTTGGGAAGCCCTTTGTTTTCTCGCATAAACCGGTTAGGGATAGCATGGAGTCTTGTGTGCTTGCAATTGATGAATTAATACACTAATAAGAATTTTAAATTAAGGTTTTAGGAGATTTGATTTAAGTTAATAATAATTTAAGGATTTGTTATTGGCTTTTAAAATTCTCATTTTGCACTCCAAATTTTTTATATATATTTAGAAAAAAAAATACACTTATAAGAAGTGTAAAATGAAAATTTTAAAGTCTCAATAACAACTTATATTTTAGTTAATGATCATTTCAATTTTTTGCACAAGTCAATAAACAATTCCCCTCTTCAATTCATCAACAAAGGCAATTTTCCTCTTGCACTAAGATCAATCTACTTGCTAAACATTTCCTTCATTGACCTTTATTTTTTCTTCATTGGTCTCTCTTTAAAAGCATAAAGTGTTGATGGACTCAAACATAATGTTAAAATATTTTAAAGGTGGTGGGTTTGAGTATTTTGATTTTCTCCTCCACTGCGAAAACTTTAGACCAATATTCTTATATTTTGAGTCTTAAAGTTTTGAGTTTTACATTTTGGGTATGTGAATTAATTGGAGGTGGTTGGACTCAAACTCAAATCTTATTGTTTTCATTGAATAATATTTTTTTCCTTGAGGTGATCATATGTCCTTCAATATCAACAAAAAAATTGATGTAGTGTTATTTGGTTCACTTGGTTGGACTCCTTAGATTCAACTCTCAAGAATGGTGAGGGTAATATTATATTTTTGGTATTTGTCTTCACATGCGGGGTAGTTAATAGAGAAAATAAGGCGTTGAGATCTCAACACACTCCTTCATGTATGATATCATTTAAGCCTAGCATGTAGACATTTTGAGTACGTGATGTAGGAGCATGTGGGTTGTTGGGCTCAGCATGTAGGGTAACTTGCTCTGATACCATTAATGAAAAGGTTTCATAATAAAATTAATTGGCAGTATAGAGAATAATTCAACTCGTTATAAGCACATATAAAGTTCTTTAATTCACAAATTTATTAAATTTACATGTTGGAATGTGCATTCCATACTGGCTCAACATGTTGTGTAACTACTCTGATACTATAAATGAAGTTAGGGAACTTTAACAAAAAGCTCCCGGTACTGTTCACTTTAACGAAAAACTACATTTTTACACTAAAAAGTCAATCTTTGTTGTGACAACCCGTTCCAAATTTTACGTTTTTATTTTATTTGAAAAGCGTGAATTTACGAAATTGCCCTAGAGGCAAGGACTTTGACTTCCGTTGACCATCGACTTGAGAGATGTGAGACTTATTCTTTTAGCATATCCTCGTAGTACTCGTTGGTACGAACGTATAGGCGAAAGCCGTTTGCGAGTCCGGATTATAACGGTATAGTTACGGACGTTTGAAATTGGTTATTTAAAGGTAGTTAAATTATTTGAACTCCCACCTTGTGGGAAGACTAACCAATCATCCTTTAAGCAAGAAAATAAGGGACCAATCAGCAAAAGAAAGGGGGGACCAATCAGAAAGGGAGGGAGAAGAGAAAAAAAAAAAAAAAAAAAAAAAAAAAGGAAATGGGTTTTCGTCCACCCGCACCCACCGCGGGTGGCCATTTTCCAAGGCCGATTCCGGCCAACTCCGGTGGAGTTTTTCGATGCCACCACCACCATCTTGAAGCTCTCATTCCCCTCTACAAAACCCATCCAAGAACCACCTTGATTAACCATGGGATGTGGAAGTTTGAGGCCACGAAAGTTGACGAAAATCAATGGTGCTCCGGCCACCCTTTTCGATTTTCCGGCAAATCGGCAAAGCGATGGCCGATGCCACCACTTGGGCTTTGTAGCCCATCATCCCAGGAGCAAAACCCAACCAACCTTGACCCCGTTGGACCACCGTAGACGACGAATCGACGTCGGGAAGTTTTAGGCACCCGCCGGCTTCGTGGGCAAAATTGACCATCTTCCGTCCACTTTTGGACTTCGTGGCAGGTATGAAAGTTGCTCCACTCACTGAGATCTTCATTTCTGTGAAGTTTGATAATTTTTGCAAATAGTTGGATTTTCCGGCGAGTCGGGGCGGCCGATCGCCACCCGCGGCGGCGCGTGCGGCGGCGCGTGGCCAGTGGGCCGCCAATGCTATTTTTAGGCTATGTCAAATGTCTTGAATTCAGTTTTATCATTTGAATGACGTAGGTTGATCGTTGGAACCTAAATTCGTTACAATACATTGCTTGATGAAAATGTGAATCGACGATCTGACCGTTGGATCGTCACCAAACTTGGGTACATTATAATACATAATATTTAAAGATCATAGGAATTTACGGATCGGGAATCCGACTTACGGATCTTCCTGAATTGGATTTGTAAGTTAGTAAAATAAATGTTCACGGCCACTTGTTTTAGGCAATTGGCGGAGATCTGACCGTTGGATCGTAATGAAATTTTAATATGTTATTCTAGAAACATATTGTGGATTGTTGGGGGTTTTGGATTGGAAATCTGATATGCGGATCTTCCGGGTCAAGTTATACAGGGTTGTAAACCCTACCGTCAATCTTTGATCGACGGTTGACTTGTGGTCAATGGGTATCAAACTATTTTAGAATGTCGTTGAGGTTGTGTTTTATGTGAATTACATATTCTACGGATAAGAGTTCTGAGATGTGATTTGATAATTGGTCACAGGGACCAATCATTCAGGACGCCTCGATGCGTGCGCTAGAGAATCATAGCGTGGACTCCAGGTGAGTGCATATTTTCCTTTTTATCGTACATATTGTTGAGAGTTCTATCGACACTTTTAAAATTGATTAGGCATATTACTTTCATATATAATTATTGTGAATGCTTGAAGTACCAATGTGAACTACGAATGGCTTGATCCCTGTTTAGGGTACGTAGGCAGTCTAACGAGACGTTAGATGCAGCCATAAAATATTTGAGACAAAAGCCTTGCTTGGGAAATTGAGTAATGCGAAGGAAATTGGTAAAGACAAGTTTTAGTTTTGTGAATTAGATAGTTAAATTAGAGTTAATTGGATTGTCATGGATAATTATCCTTGAAAATAAGTAGTTTGGGAGTAAGGCGTTATTGATTGTACACTTCACCCTATATTGTTTATAATTGGAAATGCTATGACATGGTTGAGTAGTAGATTGCATCATGATATATCCATATGTATATTACTTGCATATAATTATTGGGAATGCTTTCAAGTGCAAAGGTGAACTCAGGACGCCCAGGTAAGTTCAGGTGAGTTTATGGTACTAGTTGAATCGATTGCGTTATAGCATGATTACAGTTATGAGTTAGGCAACTTCGATACTGTCGTACTGGTTGCCATGAGTTGCACATGCTATATTGAGATGCATTGAGAGCTCATAAACCTGCACCCCGGTGTTAGTGCTCCCGCCTGTGGCCAGGGCACAGTCCTTCACGTGATGTTCACCTCCCGCGCCTTACGCTCACCTTGGATCCAAGGTAGGTGCACAGTCCTGTCATACAAACCACTTTAGGTGGTTCCGACTCGTAGGTGACCCGCGATTATTCGCACAGCCTTCACGTGATCGTAGCACTAGAGCGTTTATATGTATTACACTAGGCCTGTCGTACAGACCACTTTAGGTGGTTCCGACTCGTGTGCAGGTATACTTATTGAGCTATTGGCTAGCCAGGGTTAACGAGATATGGATAAGTCGTACAGGTCACTTTAGGTGACTCCGACTTATATGCTAGCCAGGATTGACGAGATATGGATAAGTCGTACAGGTCACTATAGGTGACTCCGACTTATATGCTAGCCAGGATTGACGAGATATGGATAAGTCGTACAGGTCACTATAGGTGACTCCGACTTATATGCTAGCCAGGATTGACGAGATATGGATAAGTCGTACAGGTCACTATAGGTGACTCCGACTTATATGCTAGCCAGGATTGATGAGATATGGATAAGTCGTACAGGTCACTTTAGGTGACTCCGACTTATATGCTAGCCAGGATTGACGAGATATGGATAAGTCGTACAGGTCACTATAGGTGACTCCGATTTATATGCTAGCCATGATTGATGAGATACGGATGAGTTGTACATGTCATTTTAGCTGACTCTGACTGATATATCACTTTGTATTGATTTAGTTCATTTGGCCTACTTATTAATGTATGGTGGATGTGATGGAAAACCGTGGTTTTGGTCATTTCCGAGTATGGTTTGGATGTATGTATATATGTTGTACTATCTTATGGAAGACGATACGGGTTTTACATTTAGGGGCATTACTTTTTGAGAGGTAGTAAATTTGGGAAGCTTGGTTTTATTGCTTACTCACACCTTCTGTTTGGTGCCCTCCAGGTTTTAGCTGCTGAGTTTGTATCGACAAGAATCTGTGGCGAATCTTAGTATTGATGGATATTTTTGAGGGTATGATTCTTACCCACATTACTGTACCTTATTTATGCTCTGACATCACGCGTGAAATGGGTTCGCTCCCACTCGTAGCGCACTCTGGTATTTAGACACTTTTGGATTCAAATTTATTCACTTTTTATACACTAGCACATTTTATGGCTTCGTCACCTTCCAGGTGTCGGCCAGCACAGCTCGATTCAGGGTCCAAGTGGACTTCCTGGGTCGGGGTGTGTCATTTGTACTATTCACTTTACCTTTTATTTTGTCCTTATCGTTAAAACTCAAAGTTTTTAAGTCATTTTCATTAGTTTTCCTATGAAGTTATGTTACCACAATAAAATTAATTGGCAATATAAAAATTAATTAACTCGTTGTAAGCGCATATAAAGTTCATTAATTCCAAATATGGAATGCACATTCCCAGCATGTAGATTTAATAAACTTGTGAATTAATCCTTAACATAAGTAATGTATTCAAGTTAAGTAAAAATGTCTTCTGAGTAATGATATAGTTAGGGTTCTGGGCCATTACTATTTGAATTGTGCTTTTGAGTGAGATCACCCCCGGAACATATTGTAACCAACTCGCGTATGTGTATATAATTATTATACTACGTACCTCAATATGAATAAGTAGTTTTTCAATATTTTAATACATGAATTGATAATAACATGTGACGTTATATATCATATAATAATTTCTTTTATATAGAAATGTTGATGCACAAAATCGAGTGGACCGGTACTATAAGTTAATGCACAAAATCGGATTGACTAGAGGAACATTTCTCTTATATTGAAAGAGAACTGACAAAGTGCTCTTTGTATCGCTTCCCACTAATGGAAACAAATGTTGATGCACAAAATTGGGTGGAAGTGGTCGACATAAAGTGTGATGTAAGGACCTTCACAAGGGCACTTCGATCAAAGGTTGGCTAAGCATCGAAGGGCACCGGTGTGGTATCGGCTGGCCTAAGAGACTTTCCGATGCTTAAGTTAGCAAAGTATGTTTATGGCATCATGTGGGCGAGTTTAGTGATAATCTAGTATGCGATTAAGCTTTTGGAAGGAGTAGAAGTTAGCCTTTTATAGAGGCAAAGTTGGAGGAGATTTTTTAAATGGCAATGTGAGATTGAATGCACTTAATCTAGTGTTGTCACTTGTCGCATTGTGATTAGCCTCATGTACTTGTCGCATTGAATGCACTTAATGTAGTGTTGTCACTTGTCACAATAGTTCATAATCTAGTGTTGTCACGTGTCTTGGTTATCACTTGTTGTGAGGTTATTTCATGTACCTTAGTAGGGACCCTTCGACAGGTTCAAGATGAGAAAATTTTCATTGTGACAGAAACACAGATGGTACGTACCACTTGTTTTTATAGAAGTGGTGGGAAATTTTTTTTTTTAAGTTATTAACTTTTTAACACACATATCCAACCATTTGTATAGTGACACGTGGTGTACCATTTCGTGTACCTGTCACACTGAAAAATCTCTCATCCAAGAGGCTTCCTAGTTGGCCGATACTCAATTGTTTCGGGGTCCATATATACACTATTGTACAAATAAGAAAGAGGAAAACTTATGTGACAAAAGTACTTATAACGGATGAATTTCTTGAAATCACCATGCATGTCAGTTAATTGTCAAAGAAAAACTATATATGAAGAAATGTTATTAGATCTTTAAAAATTTTGTTTTGCACTCTTTGTAAGTATATTTTTGTGTTTAAATATATAAAGTTTGAAATGTAAAATAATTATTTTAGCTTGTTAACAACATCCTATCTGAATAGCTAACTATCATATCAAATCAAAACAAAATTATTATTACGTATGAGTTGTTTTACTCCATTTTGAAAGTAAATATTGTTTCGACAAAACTAAAAATAAAAGAGAAAGTAACTATCACTAATTGTGCTTCTAGGGATCCACATGCAGATTTAAAAAAAAGCCATATATAAATGTTCATACATGCATGCCAATACATGAAGCTAGGAGTACTCTCTAAACGTTCATGGTAAAAGTGGCATTATACACGCACTCTATATTGGATATGAAGGGTTGCAGAGCCGCAAAAGTGGGGAAAACATAAGTAGTATACATATATTTCTAGATTGGTGACAGATGATTTAGATATTATATGTTTTTTATTGTTTCCAACTGTATACATCGATTATATGCATAATATTCTTGAAATTCCATTAACCACCTCAAGTTGGTAATGCCAGCACCTTTTGTGCTTTCAAAACTAAAATATTGACATTCTTTTTATGAGAAAATCAGTGAAAACTCAATAAACTAAGCTATGAAGTGGGCGGGCTTTGGGCTGCTCCTTTGTTGTATGTGTATTATTTTCTAAGTTCTAAAAGAAGTAGAGGTTCGAAATTAGCACGTATCTAGTTTCTGTTTCGATAATATATTAAGTATATCAGATGCATGCATATTATAGCTATATATTCATCCATTTGTATAAGTAGGCCTAGTCATTGTGAGAGGAAAAAAGTTTGAATTTGCACTTAATATTTGAAAGTATTTAATTATGATTGAAAACGTTTTTGATAAAGTGTTTTTGGATTAACCAATCCTTAATAGAAATGCAAGGGAATTTCGTTAAAGTACTTGAAATGCTTCCTAACAGAAGTATACTTAACTGGTACTTCTTTTAAAATGAACTTCAAGTACTTCTGAAATTCAAAAATATTTTCACCAAAAACACTTTTAATTAGTTTAAAAACACTTCCAAACAAGTTTTACTAATGACTTATCCGTATAGTGCTTTTAAAGGGACTAGGTATCGTCATTGTGAAACACTTCTTAGTGGTATCTTCTAAAAAGTACTTATAAAAAAAGGTGATTTCATAAAGTACTTTTTAAACTAGAAGTAATATAAATAAATCAAAATCAAAATTAATGTACTAGTACATGAACTTCTCAATGATTCAAACAACAATTTGATGCAGATATGAACTATTGTGTCTACTAATATGGACAGGAAAGGAAAGTGCTATAGGCCATAGAGTATGAACCACATGACAAAACAAGCACACAGTTGATCAAATTGTGTTTCAAAAAGAAAAGGTACCCAATAGCAAATATTGGTGCATTTCAATAGACTAATTTTATGTTTTCACTATTATATGAAAAAGAACAGCTCATTAATGAGAGCCAGTTGCATGCCCTCGACAAGCCCTCGTAAGTTATGGGAACTTCTCAATATCGATAACAAGTAAAAGATTAAAAATTAAAAATATCATCTAATTGAACTAATGGGATATCAATATATATAGCATGTGCATGACACTGTCTTGTTTTCTGCAACCTAATTAGGAACTTATTATAATCATATGTGTTAAAATAAGGGAATTGTTATTGGTATTTCAAAAATCTCATTTAACACTCCAAACTTTCTATATTTGGAAAGAAAAATACACTTGTGAGGAGTGTAGAATGAGATTTTTTGAGTGTCAATAACACTTCCCTAAAATAAAAGGAATATGTAATATATAGAGAAATGCTAAGAGGACTCCCCATAAACTTTCTGTTACCTTACAGTTTAACATCAATTCTTGTGCCAACACTATAATATATTGTGCTAAAAACATGCATAAGGGAATAGTCTACAGCGAGTCTCACTTTTAAGAGAGTTCTACTTTTAAAATAGTCTCATTAGCACATCTCATACTAGTATGATAGTTAATAAAGGATCCTAGATGGGAGGGAGTAAGAAATCTTCTCAAATTTGACTTTCTCATCGATTGATTCAACTTGAGCATATGAAATTTGTTTTATTTTATGGAGTGACCATAATCATTTCAACTCAACTAGGAGTGTAGGAACATGCATAAATAAAACTTACGTTTCCAATTTAAATGTTCTAGAAACTGTATATGAACCAGGAATAATGTACAAATTAACCCTTGATAATATGTTTTATAGGACTTGTTTAGAAGTGTTTTTAAAATGATTGAAAACGTTTTTAGTGAAATTGATTTTGAGTTCCAAAAGTACTTTAAATGTTATTGGAACAAACATCAGATATGTGCTTTACATAAGAAAAACAGAAAATTTCAATGAGATTCACAGAGAACAAGAGAACAAAACGGAGCAGCTCTTCTATATTTCTATATTTCATATATGTGAAGTTTGACCCATTACAGACACCTTTCATATACTTGCAATCTCAGGTACATTGCCTATGAGATCACAGCCGTGCTTGTTCATCCAGACCTTAACCTCACCCCTAATTTAAGACATACAAGTGTCCTGACTTGGTCTTACACAACAGACAAAGCACAATTTGAAAAACTAGTCGTTGCTAGTCAACTTGACACCTAAACAATCTAAAATTAAAACATGAAAGAAGCTTTTTTTTTGGTCAATAACAAGAAAGAAGCTTGAATCAAACTGACCTTCAACAATTATATATACTTCCCAATATCCCATTTCGAATACCAAACTCCCCAGAGCAATCATTTTCATCGACTAAAAAGCCAAAACCCTAGTGTATTTCTCTCTGTCTAAACCAAAATCTAAATTCCACCAATATGCCAGGGAAACGCTTGCGATTGGTTCGTTCCTCTACTAGCTTTGACGATATGAATGTGCTCAATGAGCCGTTGCCGCCACCGGAGCTGCGGATGAAGATGAAGCCACCACGCTATCCAGCTAAGATTCTCATCGAAGACGATGATGTGCCTCAGTTGGCAATTTTGACATTGCCGTCACCCTATATGAAGAAGGAGAACGATCGAGGACATATTGGAAACTTCCTGGATAGATGTAACTACTGTAAGAAGATCCTTGGTGAGAAAGACAACATTTATATGTATAGGTACGTAAGTGCAATTGTAATTGCGTCTTTCAGAGTTACTGATGCTTTTATTATTTATTTAGTTCTTTAGCTAAATGAAAATTAATGGGTAAATACACAAATATGTTTTAGATATTTTTTTCTTTGAACTCTCACATAAATTCAAACCTATGTATGTGGAGGAGTTAAGTTTTTAATTGGAGGATGTTGAAACGATAATTGCTTAACCATGAGGTAATATTCCATGCCGGCGCCATTGACCATATAGCTATGGCTCCGCCCCTTTATATATTATCCCTATATTAGATTCTGAGAAATGTTGAGGGAAGATTGTGTTGTTTGAAAGTAATGTAAAGTGATGATTGAATGATTGTTGTGTTTGGTTGCTGAGAAAATATGGGGAAATTGATGCAACAAATGTTTTCCTTGATATGCATAATTAATACATGGAAGTTAATAAAGTTTCTGCTTGAAAAAAAAAAGAAAAAAAAAGAGCCAAAGCGTGATGATAATACATAAATTGTCTACCTAAAATGTGTGTGATACTAACAATGATAATTATCAATGAATATTAACCTATTGCTGATGCGATATTGCAGTTCGTTGCGTGCATTTTGTAGCTCTGAGTGCCGTGACAGACAAATTAATGTGGACAGCTTGTT
The DNA here is from genome assembly GCF_019419815.1 of Pyrus x bretschneideri. Taxonomy (NCBI): domain Eukaryota; kingdom Viridiplantae; phylum Streptophyta; class Magnoliopsida; order Rosales; family Rosaceae; genus Pyrus; species Pyrus x bretschneideri. The sequence goes on along the minus strand of NW_025999789.1, from coordinate 1,961,270 downwards.
ATGGACAAGGCCAGGAAGATGAATTGGAGACGGTGACTGAGTCTTCAACAAAAAAAGAAAAGCCATAGCTATAGCACACAAGCAAATTCATCATAGTTAGAAGCGTCAGCTCCGTATCAAAATCACGATCGTCCCTATCATCAAGCTACTCCACATTTGCATGCATGGCCATCCCCTTTTTTTGGGAGAACCGTGCATTTTTTTCATATACAATGGTTTTTTTGGGAGAAGAAGTCCATCGTTAGTTAGTTCGATCTGTAATTTCCTATATATTAGTGTGATAGCACATAGATAATGGTTAATTAGCTTACATGTATGAACATCGTAAGAAATCATTGTTCCCTTCCAAGCTTCATAAATAAAAGAGTAATGTTATTCATACCATGTTTTTGTACCACATTTTCATACCACCTTAGGTGGCATTTTATGTGGACAGTCACATCATTTGAATTAATTAGATTTTTAAATTTAGTTCATTGTTTAGTAAACTAATAATTAAGAAAAAATAGTTAATTAAATAATGATTGTGGTATACGAGGAGTCTTTCTTATTCATTTCCTTGGGCTTTGCAAATTTTTCAAATGATGTTGTTGTTCACATCAGATGTCATCTAAGATGGTATAGAAATGTGTTATAAAAACATAATATGAATAGCATTACTCATACATATGTCCGCTTAACATATCAACGAACTATGCAATTGATTTCTGTTCTTCTAACTATACATAATATATATATACCAATTAATTTTTAGTCTAATAATATTTTTCTTTCTAATATGTGTGTTGAATGAGATTTTAAAATAGAAATTTTCTTATTTGTTTTTTTTATTTTTTTTATTTCAAATGATAGATTTTGTTACAATAACCACCGACGGAGTTCAAATCCACATCGTCATACAGGAACTCAACACCTTTCTACTATTATGGTAAAGAACCATTTGCGAATATATCATCACTTGGAACATATCAACTAGAGAAGTCCGTTTTGAACATGTCGTGTGTAGTTGGTTGGGCTTTCTTAAGTGGCTTATATTTTTGAGCCGAACCGAGCGAGATAGTGTGGCTCTTTTAGGGCTTTAAAGATTAGTCCATTGAAAAAAATGTTAATTAAACGTAATTGCATCACTTACAAAAGAAGAATGACTTGTATAGTATATGTATACCATGACAATGAAACAAGTACTTTAGATAAATAATAAGCGTCAACGTTACAGTTAGCTATGCTATGCAAGTTCTTCTCGTACAAAAGATAATGACAATGGTACTTTTGTATTAAAGTGAAAAACGAGGGAGATACTAGAACAAGCTGCACCACAGAACATGTAACTAAATTTTGGACAATGTCAACTTTTGTAGCATCAAAGAAAGTGTAATCATGCATGTTCAAGGTTTCATGGACTTTAGACCCCCTTCTTGCGGATTACACAACCAACTGACCAAGTACATGACTGAGTTGGTACTACTCAAGGGAATCAAACTGAATACATACTACTTTAGAACATGAACTAATTAATTTGATGATTGTCCCTTGCTTTATCTCAGAAGTTGTACAAACTTGAGGGTTGAGAAGAGAAGAGAAAAGAGGTTTCAATGAGAATGCGGAAGCGCCGGATGGTTTCTTGGCGAGGATACCATGTGATAACTGAAGAAATGCAGCAGAAAATGCAAAAGAATTTAGAGAGAGCTTGAGAGTTTTGTGAATTGTACTTTCTTGATTATCAAGTAACTGTTTTTACAAAGGGTCTTATTTACTAAACCATTACGAAGCTTGCTAGTTAAGCTAACACAATGTGTAACCTCCTCATTTCGACAAATTACAATCCTAATGACCTTTATATAACAACCTTCCTTATCTATTGACATGTGGCACAATCTTGACTACTGTTCACATGGATCAGCACTTGAATCACTAGCTTTGATATTCTTACAATCCTCACAATCATAGCAGGATTTCTGCTTATATCTTGTGTGTTGAGTATAAGTATGTGTTGAGAATAAACTCACATTGATGGGAGGAAAAACCTTGCATGGACTTATAAGTAAGTTGGGCTACTTCTCATATTGTTAATTGGTTTTATGGTGGAACCTCAACTTTCTTCTTAGTATCAGAGCAAGTTGTCCCATGTGTGCAGCCCAAGGTCACACTTTCTCTATGTCACCCTGTTTGTGTTGTCCACGTGTTAGGCTTGAGAATTCGCCACACCTAAGGTACATACTGGTGCGTGTTGAGAATGAATTTTACATTCATATTATGATAAAATCTCAACTTTCTTCAATATGTCCCTAAAAGGATTAAAATATATAAAATATATGTAGAGTTACGTACGTAACGCACATTATAACTGATCCAAAATTAATTAGTAGTGGTTATGTTCCTCGACACGTTTAGATGCAAGGTTTGGAATACGTGAATTTTATGACATATTGCATTACTTGCGCTTCAAAACAAAATCTTACCAATAAAAAATTAACAGTATAATTAACAGATCAAGTTGATGAAAAGAAGCATTGCCGATTCAAATAACAATGCAAACTTATTATTTCCTTATTAGAAGGAAATTCTAATCACTTATACATGCCTACCTTTCCTAAGTCACCTCGGTATATATAATTATTTTATACAAATTGTTATTAGTATAATCAAGAGGTTATAATCTTATACTAGCTACTACTTAATCATCAAACTAAAAATAATTATAACAATAATCATAATGCCATTGCTTCTTTAATAATTGGAAAAAAAAAAAAGGAAAAGAAATTAGGATAACATGATTATAATTAAGATAACATGTAGGGCTCGTCTAGAAAGTGCTTTTAAATGACTGAAAATGATTTTAGAGAAAATATTTTTCGGTTACAAAAGAACCATTTGTGGTGCTTTCTGCAAGAAGCGTAAGTTATGTCTTTCCTCCACGAAACACTTAAAATGTTTTGCATGATTAACTTGCATTTTTACTATGAGTTAGTTCCAAAATATTTTCTCTAAATTTTTTTTCAATCATTTAAAATCACTTCCCAAACGAGCTGCAGACACATTCTCTGCTCCATTGGCAATGTTTCCTAATCGTTTGTAATGATATTCTACTTGAATTCATTCATGTTATCAACCTCCACAATAATAACCAAAATAATTAAATACCCAAAAAACAAAAAAAGTAGAGAAAGAAAAAAGGCTACCAAAAGCAGAGTGATCAGCTAGCTCTCCCCTTTTTCCAGTAGTGAAAGTGGGGTGGCACAAACGTACTAAAACTATCGATATCGTCTTTGTCCATCATGAAAATGCCCAAGCATACGAGTTGGATGCAACTAGCTGCACACAACAGATATATTTTTGCAGAATCGTCATGCCCCATGAGAAAGCATGCAAAATAACCGTACCATATTTCAGTGCTTTTCTCATTTTCTGACAGTTGATCAAGCACAGGTCCACTATGTCTATGTATGAATTAGCTTGAATACAAATTTTATGAACCTTCTTAAGCATCTTCAAGAGATTAGTTATATCACTTTGCACAGCTATTTGAACTCAAAAAACCCAAAAACCTTGTTCTGAGAAACTAGTTATACCTCAAGTTAAACTAGCTATTCCTTGCATTCTTCATCCTTTGCCCCGATCTCCACTACCTCCCACGTTATTAAACTAAAAAAAATATCTATAATTAGTCAAAATGGCTAGTGTTGTTGGAGATGCTAAGTTAAAATGGGTAGCCAAAATAGTTTTTGGAGTTTGAATACCAACTAAATTAACAAATTGTAACACTAGTTGTTGCAGATGCTTTGTTTGGGGGTCCCTTCACGATCGAGGAGATTGTGCAATCATTTGGTATAACAAATAAAGCAGAATATATGTTTTTAAATAAGAGGAAATTGGAGTAACAAATCCTAAATTTTGATCCAATTAGAGTTTTGGTTTTTGAACAAAAAAATCTGTTAGTATTGGTCAATGAACTTGTCACAATAATGTAGAACAATAGTCCTTTTGAGCAACCTCATTAAAACTTCCGTCCAAAGTAATAAAGGTGTTTGAGTGGAAGATAAGAGATGAGAGTTCTAATGGTATTACACTAAATAACCATTACTTTGTATTGTGACGAATTTAAAGATTAATATTCGTGAATTTTTAATTCTAGTGTGCCCAAAACTCTTTTACAAAATAGAAAACAAAAGAACCATAAAACCTTCATTCTTTCATAGGCTAGCTAGAAGTGATACATAATATGCCATGTTGTGAAATTATCAATTTAATTTGTTGAATGGTGATTTTATGATTTTTGTATGTAAGATATCACACTGTTCATCTATACTATAATATGACTAATATAACACACACACACACACTTGTGTGTGTAATACATACTGTAATGTTAATTCATGCACACGCAAATAGTTAGGTAATGGTCTAGCTCGTACCAGTCCCCTGCTTCTTGTATTTTACATTTGATTACTGAAATCAATCACAAAAGCAATTAAGAATTCTTGTCTATATATAAACTCTCTACAAGGTTTTTCAAATGAATAAAGGTAATGGGTTTCTTTTGATGGTGGAATCATGGCCGACAAGGGCATCATCGAGTATGAAAAGCTATTTTCTTTAAAGTTATCTATGTTCCAAACTTTGACATGGGTGGAGGAATATAATTAGTAGTTTCTCTTATTTCCTTTCACTTTTGAGCTTAGGTGGAAGTTGCATTTTCTCCCACCAAATGATGGCAGACAGGAACACATCTAATGAAACTTCAAAGGTGGAATTTATAAGGGAGATTTTAAACAATTCTGGGTGGGGCTATAGTGTTCCCAACATATATTGACTCAAAAGATAAACCCTAAAAGAAAACAGTGAACAAAGATTTTGTGTAACCTAAAGTTGGAATACACGGGGTAGGTTTTAGGTGATCCTTTTTCCAAAGAATTCCTTGTTTATTGTTGGCGATGGCTTAACATCAAAATCACATCATAATTTCTCCTTCTCTATCACAACACAAGCAAACACATCACCCCACACAAACACACCCCCACCCCCTTCAGCATGCTAAAAGATCTTGAAGGGTTAACCTTATATATGGTTCCTATATCATGCCAGCAAAACTGCATTGTCCATGACGTAATTGTCATAGAAATCATACATCACTACCATAAAATATATTTTCCCGACGAACCAAATTTTGTTGGACAAACTTTCTTTGCCCGACGAAATTTAAATTTGGTTGCACAAAATAAGGCAACGTTCAAGATTTTTTTTCATCGTGTCCAATATTATGTATATTTCATTGACAGACAGTACGTCTTTCTATATGTTTGAGGTATGCAAATGCACAATGAGCTGAAGTATATACTGAAAGTAGTATATAGATAATTTAGGTAGGAGATTTTGGTTGAGTGGTTCTATTAGAGAATGTCATGCACCTCCATGTCGTCTAACTAGTTGCTTCATCAACTTACCATGTCATTAACCTCATCCAATCCAATGATGGTCAAATATTTAAAACCCTAACTGTCTATTAAATTGTAATGAAACTCCAAATAAGTCCTATAATAAATACTAAACATAATTAAATTATAGTAGTCCTCTAGTTTGTAGCGTCATGACAATCTTTATTTCATCAATTAATAAAATTATATTCGTTGTAATTGATTTGTTAGTCAGTTTGTTACTCTTCGTGCATAATTATATTCATACTTTTTAACTTTTCTAATAAATATAAGAATCCTTATAAGTCTAGGTTTAACTCACTCCAGTTCATCCAACTCCCTCTTAGACTGGTCATGGACTGACGCAGTGACGCATATATATTCTTTCCCTCACCCAAAGGTAAATACCTTTTTTAAATAGAACCACCGGTGAAAGCAAACACACAACACATTGTCCCTATCTACATGTCATGCGCATTGTCTCTCTATATACCCTTAGATTACGTGACACTCCTATGAACATCGCATTCAAGGCCCCCCAAAGAAATATGAACAACATAAAAGACAAGGGTTTAGCTTCACTTGTGAGTAATATAGCCAAAGTTCATGAAGGGCAGTCCTTAATCTATGGACCCAGCTTAACGCGACATACGACATTTCCGTAAATTTGATCAAACTTATTCTAATTAAGCAAATCATTATCTGTTGGCTAACTAATTAAGAAGGGTATTCATCTTATCTAATACTAATTGGTAGTGCAGCACACATGGTCACTTTAATTAAAAATGAAAATAACATAATTTAAGAGAGAATAATTTTTATTTTTTAAATCGAGTAAAGTTAAATCTCGATGAATTTAATAAAGTGGAGAATATATCTATACATAAAATAATTGGATATATAGATTAAGCGTTGATCAGCTATTAACTCAACATGACGCTAATTAATCAGTCGTATGAGTCACTTATATAATATTTATATAATCTAAACCAATCATGATATTTCCAAATTGAGTCAAATTTTTGTAAGAATGATCTAAGACTGAAGACCAAAAAATGAGATGTTCAAATCGTGAGATTGTTTTGTGAAAATATATAGATTATTGGTTAGCGCCTTATTAAGTTACTAACCAGTGTTTTAGTACTCTGCCTAAAATAAAGTATAAAGAATGTAGCATTAATACAATGAATAAGAGAATAGGAAGGTGGCGACAGATGACATTCCAACAACAAACCATGGAAGCTTATAACAAAGAATACAGTGCACGTTGAGATTTTTCCTTAGATCATGGCAGCTCCCATGTGAGAACCCTACGTTCAAACAGTTTTCTTTGTCATTTCGTTTGGCTCTATGCATTTTCTTGTTTTTGTCTTACACGTGTGTCCTCATTTCTTTTGCTTTCTTGGAGAAAAGCTCCCATCCACTTAACCAACTCAATACATCAAGACACCGAAATTTGTAGAAATTTTTAAATGTGCTGAGAACACAGCTCAATAGATCATATATCATAATACAAATTGTTGGAAAATTTCATTTTTTAAATATTTAACCACTTGTATTATGACACTTGATGTACCAGATTATGTTCTTGACACACTTAAAATCTCTCCTCAAGTATAATTGTTATATCTGTAATGGTAAAAGCACCAAGTGCAATTATTTATATATAAATAAATACAGCCCAAATTAGATGATATTTAGTACCTAAGCTGGCCCCCTCTGAAATCCTCCGCACTATGCAGGAACCTACGTGCAAAGCATGACTTAATTATTATAAAGATGTTTCAAAATAATTTGTATCTTATGGACTGAATAAAAATTTTGCTTCACAGTTATTAATTTAAGTTGCGGTGTTGCATGCATGAAACAATTATGTAAGTTACGTTAAAACAACAGAAAATGCGTGTTAAGGACTAAAACGGGATGTTCACCAGATGAAAAAAAAAAAAAAAAAAAAAAGAGAAAAAGACTAAAACGGGATCAGCGCACTGCTGATACAACTTCGTGCCACATGTAATACGAATGTTGGTCTTGTGATGTGCTACGAAACAAACCAAGTTAACCAACACAGGTACTATACATTTCTATTGAATTTAAAATAATTTATAAGAAATTGTTATTAGCGTTTTAAAAATTTCATTGTACTCCTTATAAATGCATTACTTTTACTTATAAAAAGTTTGCAGTAAAAAAACGAGATTATTAAGTACCAATAATAATTCGTTATAAATATATTTTTTTCTTTTTATTTATTTACAAATATCAAGCATTCTGATGTCTTATTTGTTGACCCCTTTTTTTTTAATATTTCCATACATTTCCACTAACGAATAAATGAATATTGATACAGGTACTTATACATATCTACCCCACTCTATTTCCTTAGCTAGTACATTATCAAACTCATGAGTTGGTGCGAGTTCGCTAAAATTAATTTGTTATTTTAGTAACAAATTTAAGAACCACCATATTTTGTTTTAACAAAAAAGGGCTCAAGTGGTGGCCGCTTTGTCACTGCAGTCCACCTTTTCGGAGGGTTGAAAAAACTCATAACGACATTTCATCATCTCTATGCTCATGATTATTGTGTGATTTAACTGTGCTAGGAATTGAACCCAATAACATAGAAAATATGAACCTGAAATTCATTCAAATCTTTGAGTCACCCCATAGTGGTTTAATAACAACCCTACTGAATCAACAACAGTAAACTTGTAGATTTATAAAGTAATGGATGAACAGAAAAATCCAAGTGTATTTGTACAAATGCTTTTCGAAAAAGAAAAAGGTTGAGTCTATAGATTACTAGAGTTGGATTCTTTTTTCTTTTCTTTTTGGTGAGAACTATAGCTCGATTCTCTACTTATTTTGTTCTCACTCAACCTTTGATGAAGGCATATTACTCTACAAATCTTTAACGATTTTGATTCAATATTTTCAATTCTACAATTAAACCCTAAATTACAAATAAGAGTTACTAGATTTGTGACTATAACTCACTAATATTCTATTTTCCACAGAAAAAAGACTAAGCATTGCATTTGAACCGCAGATATGGTCAAATTGAAGGTTATAAGGACAATACTATACAGCTGATTTTGTAAGACAAATATAGAATCTTTTACTCAGTAAACGTGAATGGAAATTTCTTTAAAAGTATTACGTATAAGTGTATAAGTACGTGCAAACCCACTATGCACGTTATTTATAGGTTTTTTTTTTTCTCTTAATTCGAGTGATTTTTTTTATTTATACAAAAATGAAATCGAACTTGAGACTTCGGTGGTAAAGTAGATATTTTTAGTCTAAATTAAGAGAAGGAAAGTTGATTTTAAGTGTATGGACATCTCACTCTTTGCTCAAACCAGCAATTGACTACATCTGCCTATGCATGCTATTTTAACCTCTGGATTGGAAAAACACAAAAAAGAGTTAAAATTAAAAATTAAAAACACATACACAGCTACATCAATCAATCACTAGCCAAAAATACGCGAAAAACCCGAAACAAAAAAAATAAAAAAAGAAAAAGAAACCGAAACAAAAGAAACGAAGTTCGCACCATCCCTTCCCTTTCCCTCCTTATATAAGCCAAAAACCAACGCTCAAAACCATCTCTCTTTCCGCTGTCTCTTCCCTCTCCCTCACTCTCTCTAGAACCAGCCATGGACGACTCGCCCTCACCATCCGAACCCTCGCCGGAGCTCGATCTCGAAAACCTCAGGGCCCTTAAAGTCTTAGGCAAGGGAGCAATGGGCACCGTTTTCTTAGTCCACGACCCGTCATCCGACCCCTCCGCCCGCCTCCCGTTCGCTCTCAAAGTCGTCGACAAGTCCGCCCTCAGCTCCAAGCTAGACGCCGAGCGCCGCGCCCGTTGGGAAATCCAGGTCCTGACCAGACTATCCAGCCCGAACCCACACCCGTTTCTACCCTCCATCATGGGGTCGTTCGAGTCCGACGAGTTCATGGGATGGGCTGTCCCTTACTGCCCCGGCGGCGACCTCAACGTACTCCGATACCGCCAAAACGACCACGTTTTCTCCCCCGCCGTGATCCGATTTTACTTGGCGGAGATCGTCTGCGCGCTCGACCACCTCCATAGCATGGGGATCGCCTACCGAGATTTAAAGCCCGAAAATGTACTCATCCAACAGTCCGGTCACGTGACACTCACGGACTTCGACCTCTCGATAAGCCTCAAGCACCGGACCGTCAAACCAAACGACGCCGTTTCGGAAATCGAAGCCCCGGAGGTCCGCCGCAAACACCGGCGGAACCTGACACGTTGGATCACAATTATAAACGACAATCACAAGAACGGCGGCGGTGGGAAGGGGCTGAAGAAGGCCAAGTCGGCCCGAGTCAGCCCGGTGAGTCGACGGAAGCCGAGTTTCTCGGACGGTGAGCGAGCGAACTCGTTTGTCGGGACGGAGGAGTACGTGTCCCCCGAGGTAGTGCGCGGGGAGGGCCACGAGTTCGCCGTGGACTGGTGGGCCTTAGGAATTCTAACTTACGAGGCGTTGTACGGTACGACGCCTTTCAAGGGGAAGAACCGGAAGGAGACGTTTCGGAACATCCTGACGAAGACACCGGAGTTTATCGGGAAGCGGACTGCTCTAACGGACTTGATCGATCGGCTGCTAAACAAGGACCCCACAAAGCGGTTGGGGTACCACCGGGGCGCGTGCGAGATCAAGGAGCATGAGTTCTTTCGCGGGGTCCGGTGGGACCTGCTGACGGAGGTTTTGCGGCCACCGTGCATTCCGTCGCGGGAGGATGGTGATTTAACGGAGAAAGCCACGGCTCGAGGGGGAGTCAGCGTGAGGGAGTATTTTCAAAAGTTACGGTCTCCGCCGTCGATGCCGCCGTCGCCGGATTACCAACTGACCGAGTTCTGACGCACGTGTGGGAGTTGGTATGCATGTGTAAGGAGAAATACATGCAGAAGTAAGTAACAAAAAAAGTGTATCCTCTGTATATAATAACGGTAGATGGGCTGTAACCTTAAATAGTAATAGACGATAGTTAGCAATAGAATTGTAAGATATACGAATTCAAAACGGTGTATAACCTTATTTTCCGGGGTATTTTTTACTCGCACCAAGGCGGCGGTTGTTTGCCACGCTCTAAATTTTTGTTGTTGTAGAAGTGTAATGAATAAAATCTCATTAATCCGTCTTAATTAAGTTAGGAGTTATTTTTCCTTACATAAGAAATCGAAAACTTGGCTTGAAAACGCTAATCTAATGGTGTATAGACAGCCGAATTTTGACTATCTCAAAGTACTTGTTCAAACGCATCACGTACGTAATTCACCCTGATCTAAACCATTCTTTCTTTAACTTGAGGTTACAGTTCATTCAATTATTCGCGCACGAAGTTTTGTTTGAATGCAAAGAAAAAGGGGTGATAAGATGGGTAAAGTTCGAGCTTTGATTACAAGTTAAAAAAGGTTGTTTTGAAATTGGAAAACCCTTTGTCTAAGGTTCGTTTAACTTCAACTTTACTATGCTTTGATTCTTTTGTTTTTGTTTGATAAAAGTTTAGAGGGAGGGGAGGCTATCCCGTCTCAGGATTAGGGCATACTATAAGTCTCTTTGAGGACCTACAGACGGGTCTTAACTTCTTTTTTGATTTTTGCAAATCGCCTACCAAGAGAAATTGCTGACAGCGGGCCTTAGTCTAACAAAGAGAACGATGCTTACCAACTCAACCAACCTCGTTGGCTAACATGATTTGATTCATTACATTACAAGGAAAAACACATCTTTCTTGAGTGAAAAGTTATTGGTAGGGTCAAGAATTATAATCGACATCATTTTACTCACCAAAAAGATAATTATAGTAACAACTATTTTTGTTCCGTGAAGAGTGGTATATGCCAATTCACGGATGATCATCATAATTAGAAAACTATATATATTTGGACTAGAAATCATGAATGGCCATTCCTTTTACACGTGCTCAAGCTCATTGGCTTTGAGTGCTTAAATTGATCCATTTTTTATATTGTGTTAGTTTTACTAGTTTCTATAGTATGTAAATTTGGATTTAGCCAAGTTTATTTTTACTAGTTTATGGTATGTAAACTTCAAGTTATGTAAGTTGGTTAGAACAATATCTCTACTTAAATTTGAATTTCCCTGCTTTTAGTTAGATGAGTTTAGTGTAAAATATCATTTGTACAAAAAAGAATACCTGTTTCTAGTCTACATCTCCACTTTAGTTAAGCAGATTTTATGAGTTTGATACTGAGTTGTGACGATCTATTGCAATGACATATCATTATAGTGGGCGGATTAACATGTCATAACATTATCTTTATAAATATCTTATTATTTGTCCAGACAAAAAAAAAAAAAACTTGTATTCATTACTAATGCTGGTTTAAATCTCTCTAAGCCAAAAGATTATAAATAAACTAAAGAGGTTTCCTGTATAAAGATGATCACTTTGGACACAAAAAAGGTGAGAGCTTATGTTATGATTAGGAGACAAAATGTTCTTAAATCACGCTGTTTATTAGTAGATTATGGTCTTAATTAGTTCCAACTTTACCAGTAATTCATACGACTTTAATCCATGGCGCCCGATAGAGAGTTGTATTAGTAATGATTACAACTTTGCCAATAAAAATTGCAATTGTTCAACTTGAAGATGAAATTTTAGTTGTGCCGGAAACACGATCCGGTACATCAAGTTTCATAATACAAGCATGTTGATACTCGAAACAAATTTTTTTTAATCATTTATATTATAATACTTAGTGTGCCAAACTGTACTTTCGGCGACATGAAAATTTCTCCAACTTAGAAATGAAGTATTGGTTGGCAAAGGATTAGGGTTAAATTAGCATAATATTCAGAGCCAGCGAGCCACCAGCTGAATAATTTGCCAGAAAACCCATGCATGGACCATTTGTTGGCAAAGGCCTGAAGGGTGCAATTGAATATAATTTGATAATGAGGGGAAAATATGGAAAATCCCAAAAGCACGTGATCGATTATTTTCCGATAATACAGGGACCACTCGTGTGCAAAAAGCAATAAAGTTTACTAGCTTTGGGCACTTTTGCAACTCAGCTTTTACCAGCAAGTGGATGAAATAGTTAGCCTTTAAAAATGGCGGTCTGCAAACTTTCTAAGGAGAAGATAGAGAAGATAGTGGCAGTGGTAATTGTTTTTAGAGGATTTTGCACTAACATATATAGTGGTAGTGGACGAGATAATGCTTTGGAGATTGTAACAGTGAATCTGTCAGTGAGCTTTATGCTAATGACAGTTTAATGCAGATACAGTTAAATTTCTGTAAATTAATAACTTTGAAACTAAGATAAATTTATTAATTTGCTAGTCCATTGCCACCTCCCTCACCCTGGGTAAATTTATTAATTTAACAAATATTAAATATTGTGTATTTAGTTTCTCGTTTTACAAAATAACAATTTTATGTATTTGTTTAATCAAATAAAATGCATGAATCTACTCTTTTTTTTTCTCAAAAATAGATTGTCCATTGTTCAATCATCAATGTACTACATTATCTCATCATTTCATGAACATTTAACAAACCAAAAACTCTACATAAATAAAAAAGGCATAATAATAGAGAATTATTAATTTATATATGCGTGAGACTCATATGAATTTTTATAATGTATTATCTTATAAATTTAGTAAATTATTAATTTAGCACGTTATTTCCTAGTCAAAACCGGCCAAAAGAATCACTTACTTGAGATCTCCTTCTCCTCACATCCTTGTGTGATTAAGCGAGCACAATACTATACCGATAAAAGAGGTCGAGTTGTACATTTAGATGTTAAATGAATTTTCGCAAGTGAAGATTAAAAATTTGATTAAAAAGAGCTTTTATATTCTCTTACAATATTGCTCAACCAATCATAACCAACTCTAACAAACATATTAACCACTCGTGTTCGCTCATTTCTACACACTATTATTAAGTTTGAACTACATATACAATAATATATGGAGTCTATCAATTTATATGATACGTGAATTTGTAATTGATAAAACAATGTATAATGTGAGTTTTTAAGGTAAAAAAAGGAAAAGAAGAACATAAAGGAGGAAAAAAATAATACTATAATTGACATCAATTATCTGTGTATTATACAGTAGAATATAAGCACACCACTATCCTAAAAACAGGCTTAGAAGGTCGTCTAGGCACTAAGCAGAGGCCAGGGGCGCCGATTAGGGCCTAGCCGTTTACAAAATAGGTGAAGCCTCTAGGCGGTCCTCTGCAATTCAAAGTTTTTACATAAGATTTTTGAAGATAATTTTCTTGTAAAATAACTCCGAACTTTCTTTCTTGTAAGTAACTTTGAATACATACAATTTGTAACCACTTATTTATATGTTTTTCTTATTTTATAATAAATTTAATTAAAATTAAACTCACCTAGGCTTCCAAACCCTAAGCTCTTGTCAGCCGCCTGACTAGCATCCAACGCTTTTTAAAACCTTGAAGTACACACATGTATAGTCGGGTAAAGGAATATCACATGAAAGAGCAAAATATCTAACTATATCCTGTATGAATTATATAGAAAAACAAACCCACAGTAGTAGGGCAATTACAAAAATGGAAAATCCATACCAAAGACGACAATAGAATCAAAATATATATATAATGTCGGTACTTGTTTGACAGTATGTAGCATCTGGTGCTCAACCTAAACAAGAACTGCTGCAATCGGATGCCAATTAACATGCAATAAACACGAACATATTATTCTATTTGTCGGTTAATTTATTAGGGCTACCGGCTACGTGTTGAAAAACTATTGTTGTTTCTTTTTCTTGTGACTGGAGAGCTAAACTTTGAGGCCCACAAACACTGAATTTGAGTGACTGAAAACCAAATGCAATCTTTGTCTTCTACCTCTAGGCTCTAGGGTTAATTAGCTCTTCTGCGTTTTTATTAGGAATGGTCCTTGCACTAGAAAACAATCTGGCTTTCCGACTATGCATGAATCGGGCAACGGCGAGGCTTTTAGGTCTAGCCCTAGCTACGCTACCATACAATGTCTAATTTCTGCAAAGAAGATTAAAAAATTAAATGTAATATTAATTCCAAAATTTGGATCGAATGTGAAGGTAAAAGATATTAGATAAGCATGTAATATTAGGAGATTAGATTGCCATGTCTGCATTGCCACATATGCAGTGGCGTATGGGTTAAGCTAGAGGTTTTCAATTCACTTGTATAAATAGCATATCCCTCCTTTTCTATTAAGTAAGTCGGTATTGAACTAATTGTTTCTAGAGAGAGAAATACAATTGAGAATAGTTTTCTTCTTTCTTAAACTTTTCTACTTCCTTTACATCTGCAATTCTTGAGTTCATCCATGGATGTTAAGATGGTATCCTGAGATTCTTACGAGGGACACTCAGTGTGGATTGACTTTTACTGCAGCTTCTCATTAATTATCTCTCGATGCCTATAGTGATTCTGACTGGGCAGCAGATTTGAATACTAGAAGATTCATCACTGGCTATGTTGTGTACTTGGGGGATAATCCTATCTCTTGGCAATCTAAAAAGCAAGCATCAGGTGTCCAGGAGCTCTACTGAGGCTGAATATAGAGCTTTGGCACATACAACTGCGGATATAGCATGGATTCGGCTGATACTCAAAGATCTTCATAAGTTCTTGTCTATACCTCCTATCATATAATGTGATAATTAATCTGTGATTGCCTTAAGTCTAAATCTGGTTCAACATTCTCATATTAAGCATTTGGAAACGGATGTTCACTTATTTGAGAACGAGTGCATAAGGGTGATTTGGTTGTGCAGTATATCCCAACTCAAGATCAAGTAGCTGATGTTCTTACCAAAGAACTTCATGGTCCTGATTTTCTTAGACACTGTTTCAATCTTAGGCTTGGCTACCCTAGTTAAGATTGAGGGAGGTATAAGCATGTAATATTAGCATATTACATTGCCATGTCAGCATTGCCACATGTGCATTGGAGTATGGGTTAAGCTAGAGGTTTTCAATTCACTTGTATAAAAAGTATTTCCCTCCTTTTCTATTATTGTACGTGATAACTGTTTCTAGGTAGAGAAATACAATTGAGAATAGTTTTCTTATTCCTTAAGCTTTTTTGCTTCCTTTACATTTGCAATTCTTGAGTTCATCTATGGATGTTAAGAAAAGAGTCCTACATCAATGAAAGAAGAAACCTTGCAAGGGCTTATAAGAGGTTGGACTACTTTTCATATTGCCAATTGGTTTTATGGTGGAATTTCAACTTTCTTCATGGTATCATAGCAGCTAGCTAGGTTGGCCCACGTGTAAAACTCAATGGCCAAACTTGCTCCAAGTCACCTAATTTGTGTTACCCACGTGTTTAGCTTGAAAATTCACCACACGTGAGGAGTTGTGTGAGGATATGAAGGTAAAAGAGCCCCACATAGATGAAATAAGAAACCTTGCAAGGCTTTATAACATGTTAGGTTACTCCTCATATTGCTGATTTTATAATGGAATGTCAATCTTCTTCAGATGCTAAAGTACCCCAGTTTTAGCATTTTGCCATTTGAGATTAATAGAATAGAAAAGCTTCACAAACACTGAAAGGCCATGGCGACTGAAAATAAATTATATGACATTGGGTTCATTAATTAGCTATCTTCATCTAATTAAAATTGTTTTACGATAATTTTAACTAAGTTGTGAAGATGTGAGCTAAATATTGTGATTTAGGGAAATGATTGTTTAATCTTGTTTGTAGTTTTCTCTTGATTTATTCAGTCCGGCGATTTAAGTCAATTGACTAGATATTTGCCCTTGTCATCGATCTCAAGCAAATTATGCACAAACAAATTAGCTAGCAAGCCTTTACACAATTGATTTGTTCTTTCTTTCATTTTCTCCTTTAATTTTTGTACCATGGCTAGGCATGGGAAACCTATCTCTGCAATCATGCCATGCGTTTTATTTTTTGACGTTGAACATATGGAATCTTTATTCACCAATAAATCCAATTGAACCATATTTTGTATAAGTTGTTTAAGGGGGGCAAACCTCATACTCAAGTTAAGGAAGCTTTATAGCTTTTAGACTAAACATAGTCAAAGAAAAGCTTTTAGAATTTGATGATGATCACCAATAATTCCAATATATATCTATGTCTTCTTTCATCTCATCCAA
This sequence comes from Pyrus x bretschneideri, assembly GCF_019419815.1. Taxonomy (NCBI): domain Eukaryota; kingdom Viridiplantae; phylum Streptophyta; class Magnoliopsida; order Rosales; family Rosaceae; genus Pyrus; species Pyrus x bretschneideri. Next base: position 1,944,672 of record NW_025999789.1, on the reverse strand, counting down.
TAATGTGGTATATGTGTTTAGTATACCACAATGCACCATGATGGTTTTGAGTAGGAGAAAAATTAGGTTTCCTTTCCGACGGTAGAACAACTCTTTTTGATGCATGGTCGGTTTCATAGGTTGAATATCTATTGGTTAGGGTTACGAGAGGTCTTCCACTTAATTAAGTTGAATACACTTTCAAAGCCTTTATGGGCTATCTTTTCAACTTAGCAAAAGCAGACAGGACCCACTTCTATATAGTGTAGATTTTCGCTACAATACTATCAGCGATAAGAACTGTCAATTACATGACGTTACTATTCGACTTTAGTCGTAACGCATGAATTTGTTAATATATCCTAAAAGTTAAACATATTAACTTTATCGTCTATTCTTATTATAACATGTGATATGATACAACACGTTATATTAATACCTATAAAATTTCTTTATAGGACTTTTCATTCAAGAAGAGAAAAGTAAAAATGGTCGTAGTAAATCAACTTTCCCCATATATATCACACTTTACATTCTTTACACTTGTCAAGGAAGCTTTCCAATTAGCTTTGTTTTTTTAAAGCAAAATGTTCGCAGGCAAGCCTCTACTTATAGTTACAGTCCTCAAACAAAATGTTTACAATAAAGTCGGGTGGTTCTTCAAACCACAAGCAAGGGCTACTGGAAAAAAAAAAAAAAAAAAAGAAAAAAATTGGAAAAAGAAAGAAAGACAAAAAGACTGAACCGGGCAAGGAGGTGGGCAAGTTCATTAGCTTGGCATCTAATATGGGTGAATAGAACTCCAATGATCCCCGAAGAAAGAGCTTTTGAGTCCTCCATAAAAAGTTCAACAAGAGGCAAATCAATGGAAGAAGATCTTAACGCTTGGGTGATCTGGAGCAAATCTGTCTCGACAATAACTTTCTCAAAACCTTAGAGTGAAATAATTATGTGAAATATTGGGTCTCCTTTTATATATAACTTGAAAGCAATTCCAATCAAGATCGGGGAGGCAGAACAACAAAGTAACTTAGACTTCTTTAGCATATAAGTCCAAAGAAACAGGAATATTGATTTGAGGAGGATGTGCAAGTGCAACCCAGCTCACAACTTGTTAGAATATTTCACGATTTAATTACTTTAAAATGCATGTCAACAAATTTATTCTCTAGATCTAAAATTATATCTAGCAGAATATTGTATGTAAACAGCTGTTAGTCTACGTTATATGATTCCAAAAATATCTCTGAGATATAGGAACTTAACTAGCACTAGCTAGTTTCTTGTAGGAAATATGGATCGATTGCATAGGCTGTTTACATACGAACTTCAAAATCAACAAGGGCTTTATTTAAGGTAGGAAGTTTGTCCCAAAGAAAATCACATCGGATAATTTAGAGGTAAAATAGAGCGTCACACATGACACAAACTAAAAACAAAAGAACGATGATGCTTTTTCATAAGCATTGTACAACTCTACTTACTACCAGCACTATCCTCCTAGAGTCGAGATTCTCTTTAGATCTCTGTGTCTAGAGCCCAAGGACGAGGATATCCAGACTGTTGAAGAGAGAGAAAGAGAGATCCAAACCCTTGGTATGTGTGAGGTGAGGTAAGGGAATCAGTTAATGAGGATCACATGATTTAAAATGAGTGATCAAGATGTCCAGGTTCGTCATAACATAGAGTTCCGGATCCTCCTACATAAAGATAAACAAAGTTTGAAATGAAAAATAAAATAAAATATATTTTCTTTTTACCCTTTCCCAACACTTCCAAGGAAGGAAAAAAATTGTTTCATTCCCAATGAACTCATTTACTCAAACCAAAGTTGGGCCTAAACTATCAACAATTATTGGGCTTTTGTCAAAAATAAGAAAAACCAACCATTGGGCTTTGCACTTGTTTTTGGGCTTTTTTCCTCCTCCTTTTCTGATAAAACATAAAATTAAAAAAAAAAAAAAAAAACCCCAATCTTTTGGTTTGCGAAGCAAAAAATCAAAATCCTAGTCGCGGCTTCTTCCTCCCGATTTCGGAACTTCTCTCCCTTCCACTCTCTCTCCTCCATTGAAGCACCTCCTTACCCAGGTATCCTTATCTTCTCTCCATAATTATTTATTTATTTAATTATTTGAAAGTTTGAGCTTCTGTGTAAAATTCTTGAGCTTTCGATTTCCTGCAGTTTTCAGTTTTGTGTGATTTTAGGGTTTTTGGATAATTTCATGATTTAGCGATTTAGGGTTTAGTTGTTCTGTAAAAGGCGTTAAATATATATAAAGTTATGGAATTTATTTCCTATTGTTCTCGAAAGCTCAGATTTCAATTTGCAGCTTGTATCCTTTAACTCTGTATACTGTTTTCTGTTTTCGTAACTGGAAAAGTGAAAGAGTGGTTATTTTTCAATCTCGCTGGAACCTAGAGTTGTCTTAGTGAAATTGAGACACCCGAAATTGCGAATATGTGATTACGGAACATCATAATTAAGTAAATCAAGCATACAACATATGATAATTCTGCTCATTGTGGATGGTTATATATGTGTCGTCCTCCCTAGTATCACAGTCGAGAAAGTTTTCGTGAATTATATGCATTATACTTGTGTTGGATCTTTCAGCACCTCTATAGGCGCAAACACTAACTGTGTGATGTCATTTATGGCAGGGATTTGAGTAACGGGTGTTGGAAATTTGTGAGCTGTTGGTCTTTTAGTCTCCTGTGAAGTTTGCATCTGTATAAGATAATGGCTAGAAGATATAGTAGTGATTCGAGTGATGATGATGTGAGAGGTGAATATCGTCATCGTAGAAGTAGAACTAAGCGACATGATGAGCGTCATAGAGATGTGGACAGAGAGAAGTCCACTGAGAGGGATCCTAGAGGCAGAGAAAGTTCTGATGAAGAAGGGGAGTTGATAGAGAGAGACAGGGGCAGCCAGAGGAATGAAAGAAAGCATGAGAATGGGCGTAGAGAATGGGAAAAAGGTAATTACCGGGATGAAAGGGATAAACCACATAGGCGTGAGAATGAACATAGAGGGGTAGATACTGATGGTGCTCATAGAAGTAGGGGTCGAGATTCACGTCACTATTCAGAGCGCAAGGATGAAAGGGAAGAGCTCAGAACATCAGAACGGAAAAATGATAAAAGAGATGATGATCAGAGAAGGTGGCATAAAAACCAGGAAGATGAAAGACAAGAAGGAGAAGACAGTAGAACTTTGAGGGAAAAGAATGCAAATTCAATACCTCAAGGACGGTCGCAAGAAGGGATCATGAACACTGATGTGGCAAAATCAGGAAAGAGTGGTGGAGTTTACATTCCCCCATTTAAGTTGGCCCGTATGATGAAAGAGGTTGAAGATAAAAGCAGCGTTCAGTATCAGCGACTGACATGGGATGCCCTTCGAAAGAGCATCAATGGTCTTGTGAACAAGGTCAATGCTGCAAACATAAAAAATATAATTCCTGAAATTTTTGCTGAGAATCTGATTCGTGGAAGGGGCCTTTTCTGCCGATCCTGCATGAAATCACAGATGGCATCTCCAGGTTTCACTGATGTGTTTGCAGCCTTGGTTGCTGTTGTCAACACAAAGTTTCCTGAGGTTGGTGAACTTTTGTTGAGAAGAATTGTCTTACAGCTTAAAAGAGCATTTAAGCGGAATGACAAGGTTCATTTTTTCCCATGCTTTATTATTTTACTTCCACTGTTTTATGTTTATTCTCAGAAATTTTACGCACACTCATGCTAAGTATTGAGCCCTCGACTCAGTCTTCACTCTCTTTTTTGAAAGGAGGAGTTCTCACTACACCCAAGAGTCGTTGGCTTATTTAATAATGTGTTAGAAGACAGAATATATCTTTTACATATATTGGTTCTAATCCTCTTCTTTAATTGGCTTTATTCTGTGATCAGCCGCAACTACTAGCTGCCGTTAAATTTATAGCGCATCTGGTCAACCAGCAAGTAGCTCATGAGATTATTGCCTTGGAATTGCTCACTGTTCTGCTGGAGAACCCTACAGATGACAGTGTTGAAGTCGCTGTTGGCTTTGTCACTGAGTGTGGATCATTACTGCAGGACCTTTCGCCTAAAGGGTTGCACGGTGGGTATGCTGTTTGATTTGGTAGCATTTATGTGCTTTCTTGGTTTTATTCATTGATGTGATCCATTCTTTTTAGGAACAATATATTTCTATATGCTTATCACGCATTGCATCTTACTAATAATTGGAAGTTTTACATAGCTAGATTATACCCTTTTTTTTTTCAGTTGTTTGTTTGCTTTTTATTATCAACTCATCAGTAGACAAATTAAATTGATCTGTATGGGATACTAGAAGACCAGTTAAAGTTAGTGCTATTATTTTATTAAATTGATTGAATTGGATGCTATAGTAAGTGAATTTTCAGTCTGGTCACCTGGGTTCTGCTCTTGGTTACTCCATTGTCTCAATTATTTTGAACTTTGTATTGCATGGGTTTCGTAGTTCTTTTTATTTTTCAGGGAGTTGTCTGACATTGCTCTTAACATTGGAACTTTTGCAGGCATCTTTGAACGCTTTCGTGGAATTCTTCATGAGGGAGAAATAGACAAGAGAGTTCAATATCTGATTGAAAACTTATTTGCAATACGGAAAGCGAAGTTTCAGGTTTTGTGACTTGATTCTATTTGTCTTTATGATGGTAAACTGTATAGAAACGAAGAATACTGAGAGCTTACAGTTTATTGTTTCATATCCATATGCAGGGGCACCCAGCTGTTCGTCCAGAACTGGACCTTGTAGAGCAGGAAGACCAGTTGACACATGAAATTTCTCTTGAAGAGGAAATAGATTCAGAAGTTACCCTTGGTATGTCTTATGGTGTTAATTTATTCATAGCTTTTTGACTTTCCTAGGGTTATATTCGTTGTAGATGTTAACATTTTGATTTGTCTTCATTTAGATCTTTTCAAGGCCGATCCTAATTTCCTTGAGAATGAGAAGCGCTATGAAGAACTGAAGAAAACTATACTTGGTGAGGATTCTGAAGATGAAGAAGGTTCTGATGCAGCTTCAGATGGTGAAGATGACGATGATGATGATGATGAGGAATCTGAGGAAGAGGATGAGGAGCAGATGCAGATAAGAGACGAGACAGAAACAAATCTTGTGAATCTTAGAAGAACTATCTATCTTACAATCATGTCCAGTGTAGATTTTGAGGAGGCGGGTCATAAGCTCCTGAAGATTAAACTTGAGCCCGGTCAAGAGGTGAGTGATACAAGTCATGCATGATGTAGCTATCTTATTTCACATGATAACTAGGGAACTAGAGGTGTCTTTGTGCCATACTTTGAATGAACTAAAATATTAGTATCAATGTAAAACTGCTTGTGCTAGGCTAATCTGTTAACCACAATCTTGTGATGTGAATTTAAATTATCATTATATGAATTTATAGAAACGGACTAAAATTGTAAGTATATGATTCATGCTTAGACCCAAGAGTAGCAATTTAACAACAAAGCTTTTGAAATTCTGTGAGTACATAGTGTTTATCTTGATTGACTTTCAATTTAGTTGAAGAATGATAATCTGTTTTATTTGACCTTGATTTCTCATAAAAGTAATAATCGTCTTGATTTGACCTTTTACAGATGGAACTATGTGTCATGCTTTTGGAATGTTGCAGTCAAGAAAGAACCTACCTCCGGTATTATGGTCTTTTGGGCCAAAGGTTCTGCATGATCAACAAAGTCCACCAGGAAAATTTCGAGAAATGCTTTGTGCAACAGTATTCCATGATCCACCGGCTTGAAACAAATAAGCTACGGAATGTTGCAAAGTTCTTTGCCCATTTACTCGGCACAGACGCCCTTCCTTGGCATGTGTTGGCCTATATACGATTGACTGAAGAGGATACTACTTCATCTTCTCGTATTTTTATCAAGATCCTTTTCCAGGTAACAAAAGAGAAATGTTATATTTCTACATTTCTGTTTGGTTTTCTGAAGCCTACCATTGCTTGTTATGTTGACAATTATTAGTTTACTTCTACCTCTGAAATAATTATTTTATTTCCAAATCTTTTTAAGTGACTGGCAATGATAAGTCTGATTGAGAAAAAGAAGGCGAATCATGAGATAAAAATACATAATGTGGCTTAGTTAATTATAGGTTTGAATCACAAATGTATCTGATAGGTTGAGGTTTGCCAACACTCATTAGTGATCTCTGCCTCTGAATAAATCCTTGTCGATGTAAACGTTGTTTTGAATACCATGAGGTGAGACTTATGCCTATGTTTGTGTTTATTTTCTGAAACTTAACGTTTGAAATATCATTACCTACAAATTGACGCCTGTTTCTGTGGTAATTTGTTGAGTTGTGATGTATTTCACTTGTCTGAAGATTATTTCTTAGAGAATGTTGACTTACATATTGTATACAGTTATGATTTTCTATTGTTTCTGGTGTGCAGGAATTGTCGGAGCATCTTGGTATCCGTTTGCTAAATGAGCGGCTCACAGATCCTGCAATGCAGGAGTCTTATGATTCTATCTTCCCAAAGGACAATCCCAAGAACACCCGCTTTGCCATTAATTTTTTCACATCCATTGGGCTTGGTGGCATTACCGAGAACCTGCGGGAGTACTTGAAGCATATGCCACGACTCATTATGCAACAACAAAAACAAGTGTCTGACTCAGAATCAGATGAAGAAGAATCTGGGAGCTCTGGTTCATCAGATTCGGGAACTAGTTCTGAGTCTGAATCAGAATCATCAAGCTCTTCTGAAAGTGAAAGTGATAGGGACAAAAGACGCAAGAAGCGTAGGAGTGAAAGCAAGAGGGACGAAAGACATGAGAAGCGCAGGAGGAGAGATTAAAGTTCTTTTACCGCGCTTGGAATTACATAGCACGTTTTGGATATTGATGTTAAGAATCTGAAATTTTTTCACTTCCGCTTCAAATTGTAAGGGTATATTGTTTTCGACTGATTCTGGTCTGCTATCAGCCCCCTTCAAAACCCTGCTTGTCAATTTCCATCTCCAGGATCGTCTGCAAGATATTCAGTTTGTTCCTCCCTCTGCTCCTCGAGTACCGGATGTACTCCCACCAAGGAAGAGGTTCTCCTGAGTTGAAAATTTCCTCGTACCGGTTGGTGGAATGTTAATACAGATGGTTGTAGGAATGCTGTGTGGATCATGTAACTAGCTTCAAATTTCACTTGCACTTTGCTAGTCCTAATTTCTGCCGCCTTTTAGTTATTGTACTAGTTTTCCAGTTTTGGCATTGTATGAGAAATATTAAGAAACTTGGAGTCTCTCTCTCTCTCTTCTCTCTCTCTCTCTCTCTCTCTCTCTCTGCGGTTTTTATTGCACTTGATGATTTGCTACGCACTTATAATAAGTGGGGTACCCTATTAATCCGAGGGTTTACAACATGCTTAATTTGACCTCACATGCTAAACGGTACCAAATGGTGGTGGACAAATTAGACACGTTGCCATTAGGCTGAACTAATCATGTTAATGTCTTGTTTAGTTTGTATTAACTTTACCGTTTTCGATGTAGTTGAAACTTAACTTTCATCAAAGTCACTTGATTTTGATGGAATTACAACCCTTGCACTCTTCCTAGAAAGTAGCGTCTAAGCATCAATGCAATAGTCTGATGTAGAATAGTTAACGAATCAGATCATGTCGCAACTCCGTTGGTGTAAACTGGCAAAAAAACATATTGGGTTTTCTTAAGTTACCCTGATGGTCGATTGAAGCCTATAACACGCGGTTTCAAGTAGAACAATGAGAGAAACAAATCACGCTATTTGTTTATGATTTGAGGGCTTTTTTTTTCGTTTTAATGTCGTTTACTATGTCACGTCTGCGATTTAAAATAAATTTACAAGCATTTTTGTAATCTTTTGCTTTACTTATTTTTCAAGCTAGAGTTATTTTGAACAAACAGATTAGTAATAATGTGTTTCAAATTCCTTTGACAAGAATCGAATTTAAGACGTCTCACTTATAAATGAAAATGATTACCATTATACCGTAATACTAAATGGCACAAACTAGAGTTATTTAAGCTGGAGAGTTTTCCCATCCCATTATTTCTAGGGTTTACCGATGATTTCCTCCCATCTTGTAGCTTTCGCCACGTCATAATCTCTTTCATACTTTAAAGCCTTAAATCATTTTCTAATACTTGCTCCTATGTTGTCATTGTTGCCATCACCATTCAAGCACACAAGAGATTTTTCAGTATGTTGAGAATACGATCTGGTACACCAAGCGTCATAATATAAGTGATTAAATATTGAAGTTTTTTTTATATTTACTTGTATTATAATACTTGATGTATCTTACCGTGTTTCCGGCACATTGAAAAAATTCTCCAACTACACAATGACTAATTTTGTAGGTCTACGAAGGAATTTTATTGAACTTCTTAATTGTTTGTTCTTCAATTTGTCTTAGAAAAGTAGAGATTTTTGCTCACACCCTTATCTTTCCCTCTGAGTAATGAATGATCCCAACCTCCACATGTAGTCAGAAAATGCAAATTAGTTTGTTTGAAAGCAACATAAACCAACCACTTCTCAACTTTCAGGATCCTCAGCAGCCTTGCAAGCAATGCTTAAGTACAAACGACAGCAACAAGCAACAATAAATCCATCTCTCTCTCTCTCTCTCTCTCTCTCTCTCTCTCTCTCTATATATATATATATATGTCAGAACTATTTGGATAAGGGTGTGTGAGGAATTTGTTGCTCAAGTAATTAAGAATGTTAATTTATTTCCGTACCCGATGTCCTATGTTCATATTTTATTCTCACAATATCGCATTTGAAAAGAAATAAGATAAGATGGATACATCCATGCATATATAAATGTATAACCTTGTATTGAACTTATTACAAATATATATTATTCTCAATATCTACATGCGTCAAACTTGAGAACTTGCCTATCCAAATGAAAACAAATACTACTAGATTAAATGAGAGTCGATCTAACTCTTCTTAGGGGGCAGATTGTTTTGCAACTTGTTAGCAGATAAGAAAATAAATCAAAAGACAATGAAGTCGGTACTGCATGCTGCATATATGTCCCACCACAACCACATGTAGCAGAGCATAAAAAAGGCAAAAAAGAAAGTGCATGACTTTGAGCTCACCTCACTGTGTTCGCATAAAATAATTCCTTAACACGGCAGTACACTGACGGATTCAGAATTTTATTTTATAAGGTTAAGATGTGAACATGTTGAATAAAATTTTAAGCAGAAACAACAATTAAAGTTGAACGACATACATTTATTCATAACTTAAGATCAAAATAATACAAGTTAAAATATATTACGACGTACACTCTGAAACTTCTCGTTTTGGTGTAACATGAGAAAAACTAAACATTTTCTTCAAATTTTCTTCTTATGTTTTAAGGACTATGCAACATTTACTAGCTAGAGGGATAAAAGAGAGAATTACAAATTGTAATTACCTAAGATTTTAATCATGCGATGTAACAATTGAAAGGAAAATTCCTTGGAAGTAGGTAGACATCAATTCTTGGAGGTCAAGACAGCTGTACGATGCAAAGATACCGCCAATATGAATTCTTGGAGGTTATCACTGTGATATATGAAAACTAATCAAAGCTATTTGGTTGTAAAGCAAAAATTCCACAACCTTTCCCCAGAAAGAAAAGAACCACCGGAAGTGGATAATTAATAGAGACTAGCACGGTAATTGAATTACTGGTTTTATTGTTAAAGTACGAGTTGGAGAAGGTCTCCATGTTGAGTTTTAGGCTTTGTTTTACCGGTTGAAGCTAAAGTTAGAAAATTTTCTCATCTTATTGGGAAGGTTAATTCTGCTTTGGTGGTCTCTATCATTCATGGTTCTTCTAGTCTTAATCATCATCTCTATAGTCTTGTCTCGAAGTACAGAAGTTTGATCACAGAGAACTGGAGTTGCAATTTGCAACATGTTCATAGAGAGTGTGATTTTGCAGCTGACGAGTTAGCCAAGTTGAGTTTCAATAGGAGATGGATTTTCAAGAGTTTGCGGAGTCTCGTCCTTATTTAGTTCAAACTTTTTCAGATGACGGTTGTATAATGGCTAGAGTTAGACCAGTTGTTCTTCTGTGTTTCTCTTCTCTTTTTCTTCCATGTTACCAAAAAAAAAAAAAAAAAAAAAAGCCAAAAAGTATTTTATCTAAGTGCAGGATCTATCAATCTCTGTGTACGTAATTGTGAATTATCTGTGTGTGATAAAATGAAGTTTTTATCCTCTCATGCGGTTCATATAATAAATACATGGATGAAATTCTTACGCAATTTTGAGTGATGTAACGATACGGAAAATAATTGACTGAAATAAAAATTCAGAGGAGCGTCTAAAATTTCTTATAGTACTAGAAATTATAATAAAATAAAAATATCCACTAAATAATGTGAAAAATAAATAAGAGAAAAATGAAGTAAACGGTTGAAATTTCAGTTGAAAAAGGAGCGAAAAGAAGGCCATTTGTTCGGAATAATAGAAGCTCCCAAAACTTCAAAGGTGGGGTTTGTTGTGGTGCTGTTTTCTTGTGCGTCTTTCTTCTTCTTTTCCGAGATATCTCAGATGGCCCTCAACCCCTAACCCTTCGCTTGGTCAAACCTGCCTCAAAACACGACTCCGTATCCGTGATCTTCACCTCACTTCCCTCTCTGTATATCTCTGTGTAACTGTGTATGTATAGATAGGTAGATATAGTAAATATATAGTCTATAGAATTATTGACCCAAATAATGACCATTTCTTTGCTTTCACGCGGTATATAACTTGCAATCTCAGACTCTAGCTTCACTCTCTCTACTTTCTGTGTATATATAGAAGATTAACCACCCGCTCACTCTCACTCTTTCTCACTCCCACATGTGCTTCTGGTTCTTATCTTTTTCTTGCTCTCTCTCTCTCTCTCTCTCTCTCTCTCTCTCTCTTATATAGATTATACAATTGTTCTTTGAATTTGGAGTGAGTTGTCATCTGGGTTTTGCGAAAAACAGATGCTTTGAATTTTTTTTTAATTGGATTTTGAGCTCAAAGTGCCTGTTTTCTGGTGCTTTGTGCTCTTATCTTATTGAATTTTGTGACTTTCAGAGATTTTTCTTTGTTGGGTTTTTGTTAAAATTGAGTCTTTTGATTAATTCGTGACTTTCAGAGGTTTTAATTGTTGGGTTTTGGTAAAGTTTGAACCTGTTGATAATTGGCTGTTGAATGTGAAGTTGTGGACTGAATTTCGACTGTTTGCTGGGGGTTTTTTGGTGGTTATATATAATCACATTTGGGAAATTTTAATCTGGGGTTTTGAAGAAAATGAAGGGTTTTGTGTTTTTCCATTTGTTAGCTGTGTTTGTAGTCTTTCTGCTATACGGTTTTGCTGTGGGGAAGGAATGTACAAACAGTCCTACTCAGCTTTCATCGCATACTTACCGCTATGAGCTCTTATCTTCGCACAATGAAACACTCAAGGAGGAGATGTTCTCATACTACCACTTGATACCTACCGATGATTCGGCGTGGATGGATTTGCTCCCAAGAAAGTTACTGAGGGATGAAGATGAAATTGAATGGGGAATGATGTACCGGAAGATGAAAACTTTGGGTGGTTTTGAGGCCTCCGGAGATTTTCTTAAGGAAGTGCCATTGCATGATGTGAGGTTGCATCCAACTTCACAACATGGAAGGGCACAGCAAACAAATTTGGAGTACTTATTGATGTTGGATTCTGATAGCTTAATTTGGAACTTTCGTCAGACAGCGGGTTTGTCAACCCCCGGAACACCATATAAGGGGTGGGAGGACCCGACTTGTGAGCTTCGGGGTCATTTCGTTGGTTAGTCTTGTTTGTTAACTCATTCACTTTGTTTTCTCTGTCAATATAATCATAGCTTTAGTGTAATTCCTTTGTTTCTCACGTGTTAATACATTTCTTCATTGATATTGTCTTCTCAGTCTATACGATGTGACCGTTTGTACCTCGATTTTAGTTTGGAGAACACTTATACATTGTTCCAATTTTTTTTGGGAATGAATGATAAACTATAGATGCATTCCCTGCCTCCACATTCTACTGCCTTTGTCTCTGATATATAACTGAAATTCAGCAATGATGTTGCTTTTAATTGCGACTATAATTTTTGAAAATTCGGGTTGTGTGGATCTGTATAAAGAACGGCTTGCTTTTGTATTTTGAAGGGCATTACTTGAGTGCAACAGCACAAATGTGGGCTAGCACTCATAACCAGACCCTCAAAGATAAAATGTCTGCAATAGTGGACAATCTATCTCTTTGTCAGAAGAAAATTGGCAGTGGATATCTTTCTGCTTTTCCGTCTGAAGAATTTGATCGATTTGAAGCTGTTAAGCCTGTCTGGGCTCCTTATTACACCATTCACAAGGTAGAATCTACTTCGTTTGTTACCTATTGCCATTACTTCATTTTGATTCGAAGGGACGCATCATTAGCTTTTCTGACTTATCTACCTTGACAGATATTGGCAGGCCTATTGGATCAGTATTCATTTGCTGATAATGCTCAAGCGTTGAAAATGGTCACTTGGATGGTTGAGTACTTTTACAACCGTGTTCACAATGTGATATCGAAGTACAGTGTAGAAAGGCATTATACGGCACTTAACGAAGAAACTGGTGGGATGAATGATGTTCTCTATAAGCTGTATGCTATTACGGTGCGTAAGATTTCTTGTAAAGTACTCTTGGCACTTCTTTCAGATCGTTCATTCTATGTGCAGACAGTTAATTGCGACTTTGACCTGGTTGAAATTAGCATTAGTAGGAACTACCATTCATATATACAAGGACCTTTCTTTGAAAATATGCTAACTGGGAGATTACACTGCTCATGTATGTAATATGCCCTGTTCTAAACATTAGGAAAAAGCCCGTGTAGAAGTTTCATGGAATTTACTATTTCGATGGCAACCGTATCAGAACTCTAGTTTCCATTGATATGTGAACTACTTTATAGACTTACAGTATTTTGAACATTAGAGTTGTGGCATTGACCTTTCTTGTTACTGTGCTCAGGGAGATGCAAAGCATTTATTGTTGGCTCATCTTTTCGACAAACCATGCTTTCTGGGAGTGCTGGCAGTGCAGGTAACCATTATTTTGGTTCAGTATGTCTAGCGAGACCCCTAGGTTTCTTGCATATTTTGTATTCCTCTCTCTTTCCGTTGGTAAACACCAGCTATGACAGCTAAATTTTTAGCTTCTCTGAACCTTATCTCTTAGAATCCTTCTCATCAAGTAGTTTTGATATTTGTAGGCTGATGACATATCTGGTTTTCATGCTAACACACATATCCCAATTGTTATCGGTGCTCAAATGCGATATGAAGTCACCGGTGATCCACTTTATAAGGTAAATGATCTATTCATCTTACAGAGTATCTGAACTACGATTCAACAAAACCTAAGAACCTTTCTAAGGTTTATGTTTGACCTCAACAAATCGGCTTCCCCCTTGCACACCATTCAAATTTTGTGGATGTTACTTATCTTCTTATAAAACAGCATTGCACTTGCGTTTTGCATTTTTAATTTTTAATCTTTCGATTACCATCTTTTCTATTTCCTTAATGTCTATACCATTGGTATTAGGGTTGTTTATTCTGACATTTATTAAAATATCTGAAATTTTCAGGAAATGAGTACTTTCTTTATGAACATTGTTAACTCTTCTCATAGCTATGCAACCGGAGGGACATCAGTCGGCGAGTTCTGGTACTAAAATTCAGATATTAATGTTTCATTTTCAGCTCATTCATAATAAGCTCTTCCTTTTGCCTGAATCCCAGTACTACTGTGAGGATAAGTAATTATAAAGTCTTAACATGAATCCTGAATTGTTTGGATTTGCTTTCCTCAACTTGTGAGCAGGTCCGACCCTAAAAGGTTGGCAAGCACTCTAAATACAGAGAACGAGGAGTCGTGCACAACTTATAACATGCTGAAGGTATGCCCGTTATAACCTTTCTCAAGGCTGATGGATTTTTATGAGTTATGCGAAAAGTTGATTGATTGATTGATTTAAATTTTAAATTTATTTTATTTCATAAAGCTAGAACTGGTGCTGGGGTACCTTATATATTACACATAGTGGTTATAATTTGGTCTATTGTTGAAAGAGGTGCAACTATGGGAAGTCAAAATAATTTTGTGTAGTGCATGAGTTCATCATTATCGATTGAGTTTTGCTGTTATGTACGATAAAGGCCTTGTTTCTGCTGCTCCTTTAGCACATCTTGATGATCTTGTAGGTCTCTCGCCACCTGTTTAGATGGACCAAAGAAACAGCATATGCGGATTATTATGAGCGAGCTCTGACAAATGGTGTGCTAGGCATCCAAAGAGGGACACAGCCTGGAGTCATGATTTACATGCTTCCACTAGGTCGTGGAACTTCCAAGGCCAGAAGCTACCATGGTTGGGGAAAACCGTTCGACTCTTTCTGGTGCTGCTATGGCACTGGTACGGGATTGCTTAAATTTCCTTGTCCCTTTTATCTTTTCCCTTAATGGGCATTTCAGATTTTTTCTGAAACCGTCATGATCTATATATCGTAATGATGTGCCTTCTTATTTTCAATTTGTTCTGATGGAAGAAAAATTTAGATTGTGTTTCAGACTTGTTCCTATTATAGGGTAATGTGTAACAACCGTCAGTTATGTCTAACTTCTTGATGCTTTTGTAGGAATTGAGTCATTCTCAAAGCTAGGAGATTCCATATATTTTGAAGAGGAGAAAGAAGCTCCTGCACTTTTCATTATCCAGTATATCTCAAGCTTTCTTGATTGGAAATCCGGACAAATTGTGCTTAATCAGACAGTTGATCCTGTCAATTCATGGGATCCTTACCTTAGAGTCATGCTAACATTTTCTTCAGCGGAGGTATATATTACATTGTCATTAACATTATCACACAGTCGGTGTTCACAATTCATCCTTCTTCCATCTTACTGCTTAGTCTTTCAGTTGCAATTGTGTTTCTACTGTTTCTCTGATACGCACGGCAGCTCTCTTATGTTCATAAGGATTTGTGAAACACTTTCAAGGACATCGTAAACACGTCCTCCAATAGTTGACACTCATTTAGAAACCTGTAAAAGAGTCACCCTTGTCTATAAACAAACATGTGTTATGTTTCGGTTTATAGATTCACTAAAACAAACATTTATACCGTCATTTTGTCTCGTGTCCTTGTAAGTCTAACATAGAATTTTATACTGGATCTAAATGATGCAGGGGACAGGCATATCATCTACGTTGAACTTGCGAATTCCAATTTGGACAGATTCAAATGGTGCAAAAGCAGCATTGAATGGTCAAACTCTGAGTGTCCAGCTCCAGGTGAGAGATATACTCACACTGTCCCCTCTATTTCTGCAGTTGGAGTCAGTTCAATGTTCATTAGAAACCTCTTTCCTTTGTATTTTGGGTGCAAACTATAGGATTAACTGATATTATTTCTGTATTTGTATTGCAGGTAGTTTCCTAACAGTCACAAGAAAATGGAGTCCTGGTGACATTTTGACACTTCAGCTACCGTTTAGTCTAAGAACAGAGGCTATTAAAGGTAGTTTATAGTACAATCCTATCAATGAACAAAATATATATATATATATATATATATATTTTTTTGTGAATGATATATAACTGACAAAGCCCTTTGAACAAAACTCAGATGATCGGCCTGAGTATGCTTCGATTCAAGCAATTCTATATGGCCCATATCTGCTAGCGGCTCATACCAGCGGCAACTGGGACATTAAGACTGGCTCTGTTAGGTCTCTTTCTGACTGGATAACTCCAATCCCTTCCTCATACAATAACCTCTTGGTTTCTTTATCCCAAGGGTCTGGAAGCTCAAGTTTCGTCATAGCCAACTTAAACGAATCAATTGGACTGGACAAGTTTCCTGAAACCGGCACTGATGCTGCTAATCATGCCACTTTCAGGCTCGTTATAAATTACTTGTCCACAAAACTCTCTTCAGCAAATGATGTTAAAGGCAAACCGGTCATGCTAGAACTCTTTGATCTTCCAGGAAAGGTTGTAGTGCAGCGAGGGAAAGACAAGAACCTGGGTATAGCAGACATGTCCACTAGTAAGGACACTTCAGCTTTTCTTTTGGTTCCAGGTTTGGATGGAAAGAACACCACAGTATCCTTAGAGTCTGAAAGCAACAAAGGTTGCTATGTGTATAGCGAAACAGTTAGCGCTAATGCAAGCTTGAAGCTTGTTTGCAGTTCAGAGTCATCGGGCGCTGGATTCAGTCAGGCAGCCAGCTTTGTGATGAACAATGGAATAAATCAGTATCATCCTATCAGCTTTGTTGCTAAAGGGACACCAAGGAACTTTCTTCTAGCGCCATTGTCGACCTTCAAGGACGAATCTTATGCCGCTTATCTCAACATTTCGACCTGATAAGTAGGGTTTGGATTGTGGAAGCCGGAGCTGAACTATGCGATAAACAAACTATTTATGATGGTTTTTCTCGGGATAGCACTTGTTGCTTCAAATTAGTTCATCGCTTCTGCACATAGGGCGGGATGAATTTACTCATTCAGGAATCTTACTAGGGATCACAGAACTTAGAAGTTGGTAAAGAAGGTTAATTATTCTAGTAATTATCTTGTACATTCTCAGCTTTCTAATTGATTAGGGTTCTTGCCATTTGTATCCATGCCATTAAGAAATAATCACTGTAGCTTAGACACTGCAGTGTACTCTTGTTCATGAAGAGTATTCAGGGTTTGAAATATGTAATGAGGAAAGCTTGGCTCCTTATGATTGAAGTAGAAGTTCCTCCTCAAGCTACTTTGTAATTGATTCACGTAACTATGTGCTTATGATTGGAATCGATTATATTATAAATTATTTTGTAAAATCATGTCTGCAAAAATCAATTTAAAACAGAGGTCATTTGATCAATTGGCTGGAGCAACAGATAAATTTCTAAGGACACAAGATAAAGTATATTATATATATAAGAACACCAAAAAAAAATCACAAAAATCCAAATGACACAAAAAATCTTGTTCATGTCATTATGTACAAATAGAACTGATTACAACATTTCTAATCAAAAAACAAAATCAGTAGAGTACTATACAAGCAATAAAAAGGGGACTACATTGTAATTTTCTTTTACTAACGATAGTGCTAGTAGGATAAATGGTTACTTTTAGGGGAAAAGGGATGGAATTAGAAATCTTTGTACTATTTTTTTACGGATATTGGGTTCTTTCAACAATTCTTTCATCTATTTACTTCTTGTTTCTTAAATGAATCTCTATAAAATTCTCATAATTAAATAAAAAAAAGGTTTTAGAAACCCAAAGAGAGTGGCCAAAACACATTTGGGCCTTGAATTGGGTCGGAAAAAAAAAAAGTTAAATTTTGGCCCAAAATAACGTGGTAATTACCATTACCATACCATGTCATCCGAACTATTTGGCATGCCGAAATTCGGTGTATCAAAAGTTTGGTACGGTAATGATAATAGATTTTGTCATACTAAAAGTTTGGTATGGTAATTGGTAGATGGATTTTAGTATAGTAATCGTACCAATACTACCCCTACTATCACATGCCCCTAAACCCTAACCTCATGGGTTTCCACTACATCTTCTTCGCCTTGGCCTTCTCAAGGGCATGAGTTCTTGGGATGAGTTTGGACTTGGACGTGAGTTTGGGGCACGTCTCCCTTTTCATAAACCATTAATTTTGTTTATGTTATGATTTTTTTCATGGGATTTGTTATTGGCATTCTAAAAATCTCATTTTGCACTTCAAACTTTCTATAATTAGAAAGAAAAATACATTTGTGAGGAGTGTGGAATGAGATTTGTGGAGTGCTAATAACGGTTCCCTACTTTATTAAATTTTCGTTTTTCTCATACCACAACACCAAACTATCATCTTCATATTCTACAAGATGTATTCCTAGTGAAAATTTTCTTATAATCCATATATAAAAATTCGAAAACAATGATATAAATCTAAATCTAAAATCTAAAGGTATTTGAATCTAAATAAAGTAACGTAGAAAGAGAAAAAATCAATGGAAAAAGAAAAAGGAAAAAAAAAAAAGAAAAGGATATGATCTAAGACTTTACGACCGATCCTTTTCAAAGATAGTCGTTACGGAGCTAGCAACTATTATTCTCTAAAGTCACTAGCTTCATACCGATCTATCCTTTTCAATTTTTTCTCTTTTTCATTTTTTTGTTAATTTTTCTTTTATTTCCCTTACCATACCCTATCATATTCATGTTCTTTAAAATATATTTATCTATGTAAAATCTATTATAATTTATATTTAAATACTTAAAATAAATGATTTAAAACTTAAATTTAAAGATATTTTTCTATTTTCAAACTTTAAATCTCAATAAAAAATAGTTATGGGATCTAATAAATGGTAGGATCAAGTCCAAAGGTTTTGCAATATTTTTCTGAAATCTGACGCAAAATATTTCATAAAGCTAAAAATTTCAATGTTTTAATTGATTTTGAGAACTTTTACAACATTTGTTATAAACTAAAGTTAGAGTCATCATACTCGCATCACATATTTCTTAAAATTAATCTAGGACATTCCTAAGATTTTAGACACCTACAAATCTTTTTGGAGGGCCCCACTATTAGTTTTCATTATTTTTTCTATCTTCAACTTTAAAAGTCATTGGAAAATAGTTTCCGGACCTAATAAAGGATACAATCACATACAAAGGTCTTGCAATATTTTCGTTAATTATCGTGCAAAATATTTCCTAAAACTAAAAATTTCAATTTTTTTTTACAAAAGCTGGGTTATAACCCACGTTTTCCAATCAATTTTGAGAACTTTTACAAAACATAAGTGCATTTGATGCCACTGCACAAGCAATTTGGCTCAGGTTTGTACTAGAGGATTTTGGAGAACTTCAAATTGAAGCAACACCATTGCAGTGTGATAACACCTCTGCAATTGCAATCACCAAGAACTCTGTGTTTCACCAGAAGACTAAACACATAGATAGAAGGTACCATTTTATTAAGGATGCATTGCAGGAAGGAATCATTGATTTGGTGTATTGTCCTACTAAAGAGCAGCTAGCAGATATTTTCACAAAACCTTTGGCTAAGGATTGTTTCAACTATCTTAGGAGAATGCTCGGAGTGAAATCAGCTCAAGACTTAAAGGGGAGTGTTGAATTAGAAGTCTATAGCTTATTAGTATTAGTGAAATAAGATGAGATTATTTGTGTATTCACTTGAGTATATTACTGTCAAGTGTAAAATTAAATATGTAAGGCCATGAGTTCATGTGTGATGATCCTAGCTATTAGCTAAGATGAGTGGCTGTGATCAGTTTCTAGTTGAATTGGTCCAGCTTAACCTTGTTAACAATATTATTCCTCTTTGCACGATGTGCGTGAAAAGTGTGAAGCTATTAAATGAAAAGAAATATTCCTCTGTGAAAGACAGAGAGAATAGTTGCTCGTTCTTCTTCTTGTATTCATCTTCTTTCTTCTTTCGAACTACACAAAAAGAACAAACGCTAACAGGGATTAGGCACCACGGTCCTCGACGAATCATAGCCTCCTTAACACTCAAGAGGTTATGTAACTCGGATTCTAATGCACTATCTGTCATTAGTTCATAACTTTCATGTGCCTCAAGATTTTTTTGTTCCTTTTTTTTCTGTGACCATACTTTTGGTTTGAGGTGGCCATTACTGGTTTCTTCTGGCATCACGAGATCATATGACATATGCTATCAGAAATACTGGAAATAAATTGATATGTTTATCTCGCCAAGCGGCAAGCGTCCAACGTCACGCTTTCTCAGTTACTGTTCACCGTTTCGGACCCCTCTTCTTGAATGCAAATTGTACAGCTGGGCTTTGGGAGAGTCATCTCTCACTATTGCTTCACGTGGGATGTTTTGTTTTGATGTACTTGAATGCTTGAAACTGATATCGAAGTTTAGTCTGTGAAGTGTACGTGAGAGCAACTTATAGGATCACCGGACTGTGGCACTCCATTGAATAATGCATTATGATGTGTGCGCATTATTGCAAGGAACATCATGTGGCGTTTACCTGTTTCGTATAAGTAAATATATTGGTGTACGTCAACAGCTATGCAAATAGTCAAATGGGGTTGTGCGAACCTTGTGGATATAGATGGGTTGTAGGCTTATTCCCACATTTGGCAGCATGTTTGGTGCTTAGTATAGGATTCTATTGGATTACTCATTAGATTTGAGGTTTCTTGAAGTAAAAAATGAACGTATGATGTTCAAATTTTTTTTCAAGTTGAAGGAGTCAGATGTTTTAAGGCGATGAATTCGTACTGCTTTGTGGGATTGAAAATCTTATATTTCTTTCATTAACTAATTCGTTTTTAATTATAACATAAACAAAATTTAAAAGTTGGCATATTCATTTCTTCGCTCTAGTTTCAACATACAATATGCGTTGAATCTAATTAGTGATCTTGTATTGCTCTCTCCTAGTCTAGAAGGACTTCTCTGTAGGAGAAAATCTTTAGTGGTACAACCTGATCTCGTCACATGTAAAGCAATTTGTACGAGTGTGAGATTAATGTAAACCAAGATAAAACATAAGTGAATTGATATTCGCGTGTTTGTAAAAAGTATCATACAAATGACATGATCATTATTTTGCCATATTAAAAATCTTCTCATTTAAAAACCTAGCTCTATCATTGGGTAAACTGTTTTTGGTTCGAAAACATTTTTAAAATGAAAGAAAAAGGTTTTTTCGAATTTCAAAAGTGGTATGTAATTCTGTAAACAGCTTTCCTTCAATTATTGGTATTCCAAAAGATAAGAAACAAGAAAAAGAAAGAAAAAAAAAACTATTTCATCTTTTTGAACTTATAAAGTGGAAAATTGACTTCTAAAAGAACATTTTGCATTTTCTTGGTCGATGGTCACATCAATTTTCATGAAATTGAGGGCTTTTTTAATGTGATCGAAATACGGAATGATACATCACGTGTTATTATAAAAATAATAGGATATAAGTGTTAAAAAAATTAATAACTTAAAAAATAAAATTTTCTCTCACTTAAATAAAAGTACGTCATGCACCATTTATATTTCGGTGTCAATGAAAAATTTCTCCTAGTAGACGGAGTTTGATAGTTCTCTTTTCAGTCATGAGTCAAACATAATTAGTGGGCCCCAACCTAATACACTCCATATACTCATGCAAAATTACGTGCATGAAAAAAAAAAACAATTCAATTGTCCTATTAATAGCGGTTTAACAAATGATAAAGAGTAATGTTATTCATATCATGTTTTTATACCACCTTAGGTGACATCTGATATGGACAACCACATTATTTGAAAATTTTGCAAAATCCAAGGAAATGAAGGAGAAAGACTTCTCGTATACCACAATCATCATTTAATTAACTAGTTTTTCTTAATTATTAGTTTATTAAATAATGAACTAAATTTAAAAATCTGATTAATTCAAATGATATGGTTGTCCACATCAAATGCCACATAAGGTTGTATGAAAATATGGTATGAATAAAATTACTCAATAATAAATGATATAAAGCGACCCAAGCTCACTTGACTCTTCGCTTGTGAGGGTTAAAACATGTTTATTGTATGCAATCTTAATTTATTATGCCAAGATGCTTCCACGAATCAAATATGTAACATTTGAGTCACAAAGGTTGCAACATTTTTTTTTTGCACTAAGACCTTGAAGAAAGTTAAGGATTGCATGATAAAATCAATTGATAATATGGACAATAGCTCAACTTACTTATAAGTCCATATAAACCTCTCCTCCCAACAATGTGGAATTCATTCTCAACAGACACAACCTCTAACAAATGATATGATATCTTTACTAAATAGGTTTAAACAACAAAAAGAAAATTCAAACTTCAAAGCATACTTCTTGACGAACTTGGCTAAACTCAAATCTGAATACCAATTTTTAGACTCAACAAAAATTGACCGTAATTAAGTGCGGCAAACTCACCAATACAATATAATACAAACAGCTTCGCAATCTAACGTTTAGCTAGCAAGTTTTTAGTGGCTTGCCACATAAGCAATCGTTGTAACTAAAAGACGACGCCTCGAGGTGATCGAACGGCGGTCCGGCCGGAATCCGCCCGCAGAGGTGGTTGTGGCTCAAATCCAAGTGCCCGATATACGAAGCCGAAACGATAGACTTTGGGATAGGCTCCCCTCAACTTATTGAACGCTAAATCGATCGCCGTGAAGTAGGATCTCGGCCCAAAAACATCCGGTATCAGGCCCGAGAGAGAGTTTCGGCTCAAGTTCAAGTTACTAACGGCCGATACAATCAAACTTGGCGGTATACGACCTGATATATTGTTGCAATCGAGATTTAGCGTCGCAAGAACCGCCATTTTGCCGATCGTAGCGGGAATCGGACCCGAAAGCTTGTTCAAGGAAAGATCTAGATCCGCGAGCCGGTATATTTGCGAGATCGAACTCGGAATTGTACCCGTGATCAAGTTTCGGCTCAGCAAAGCACGGCTCAGCATCCCAAGTCGGCCGAAATCTTGGGGCAACTCGCCCGAAATTTTGTTGTTTCGGAGGTCCAGGTGCATGAGGCTGGAGAGGTTGGTGAGCGATGCCGGAATTGGGCCGGAAATGAGATTATCGGCGACGTTGAGGACCGTGAGACGGTGGAGCCGGCCGATTCCGGACGGAATCTCACCGGAAATTCTGTTTCCGATGAGGTCAAGGATTCGGAGGAAAGGGAGAGTGGTGATGCATTTTGGAATCTCACCCGTAATTCCCTTCCAGTCGGCGATGGTGACGCTGGAGAGACGGGTGAGGCGGCAGATGGCGGGGGAGATCGTACCGGTCATGTACCCCGTCCGGTGGGTCTTCTCATAAATCGGGTCCTCGGACTCGCCACGGAGGTTTATGTCAGCAACACGGCGGGACTGCGGGTCGCAGCTGATGCCTTTCCAATTGTGGCAGCAGTTGGTGCCGACCCATGAGTTAAAGATCCCGTGCTTCGACTCGTGGAGCGCCGACTTGAACGCCATCAGGGCTACCAGGTCTGAAGGCGGACAGCCCTGGACGGCCCATGTAACGGCGAAGAGCGTAGCGGCCACCGCCGTTACGTAAAGACACACAGCTCCCATTTTTCGAAAGGATTGAAAACTTTTTGTTTACAAAAATGTTTGTGTTTTTGTCTGTGAGAGTTACATATATATATATATATAAGTGAAGAAGTGGAGATGTATGTTGAGCTGTGTGATGTCAGGTTTCGGAACTTGAAGCTCGGAAGAGGAGATGGGCGTGGGTTCACTGAGTTTCTGTAGGTTTATATATAAGATGAGGGAGACTATTTTTTTGTGACGGTTTTGTCCCTCACGTGGGTTTTTTAGGGTTTATTAGCTTGGATTGACTTGGGTGATGGGTGATTGAACTTTCAAGACTGGAGTATACTATATATGACAATGAGTGTCATTTTCATTTCATATGCTTCCACGAATTTTCATTGCATTATTGCCACATCATCACAAGATTGATTCACGCAACATTTTATAATAGTGTATAAGTTAGAAGATTTGGACAGTTCATGCTCACAAACTATGGATTAAAATAGTCGATACAGTTTCAAATGGCAGATTGTCTTGCTGATTAGGGTTGTTCTTTTTCTTTCAAACTTTTTTTTCCCTCTTTTTAGTAAGTACAAAATGATTTTTCAAAGTGCAAACGATAACTTTCTTTATTTTAGGCAATGAGAAAAAACTTACTTTTTGAGTACAAGGTTAAGGTAAAGTTTAAATACGTACAAAAATCCCAAATATACGTATGAGGTAAGTGGATGGTATTTCTATTTTATTAACATTAATATGATCGATTTAGGAGAAGAGCAGAAAGGGTTAAGATGAAATTTGAGTATTGAGGTGGGGCTTAAAAACATGGTGGCATATGGGATTGGGTGGGGAGAATGAGAAATTTTTAGTTGTGATAGGAACACGGATAGTACACCACGTGTTTTTATGCAAGTGGTGGAAAATTTTAATTTTTAAGTTATTAACCTTTTAACACACATAACCCACCATTTATATAAGGACACGTAGTGTACCACCTCATGTGACGGTCACACTGAAAAATCTCTCAGGGAGAAGAAGCATTGGGGGGTGTGTCTATGTGGCTAAATTTGGCTGGGAGTACGTTGAGAGTTGGAGCACATGGCAGCTTGAGGTCCATAGATTAAATCATTTTACAAGTTTAGAGAGGGAGAATGTTAATTAGGGTTTTTCATAAATTTTCTGTCAGGATATTAAGGCCATGTATGATGTATCTGCATAAAATAAGGTCTGACTTTGAGATAATACCATCGAATCGGTTGGCCGTATGGAACAAAACAAATAAAGTAATTGTCGTCGAAGAGGAAGAAACCTTCTTTCCTTTCTTTTTTTTTTTTTTTTTTTTTTTTTTAATTTTATACAAGTGATAGTGAGAGGAAAAAACTCAAATTCGGGACCTTATTTGTAAAAATAATACTCTTTATCAACTGAGTTACATGTGGCAAAAAAAAGAAGTTAAACACCAAGAACTTGAGAAGAGCTCTCCAACTCTAAGCATATACATATTTAGTCTAGCTAATTAGTAGATTCCACACTAATAAGGCAGACAATGTAAGTTAGGAGATGACAGCCAGAGATGACAAGTTTCACCGAGCAACATTTCATAGAGTAAGAACTATAGATAGAACTTTGACAAAAAAAAAAAAACAACCGATAGATAGAACTAAGAGGGAAAAAAAAAAGAAAAGGGAATATATATGCGCCCAAGCAATCTATTTTTGTACTTGATTGGATGAGCACTTCCTTTTTTTGTCATTGTCTTTGCAATTATGCTTAGATGATTATGACACTAGAAGAATATCGACTTTGACACTATTCTTTTAGCCATTTGCACTTTAGATGAAATATTATACGGAATTTTTTTTTTTTTTGGTACATTAAGATAAAAAATGCAAAAATCTAAAAAACGAGTGTCAAAACCGCTAGCCTAAACTATTGAAAGTGCAATGTAAGGATTCTTCCCATTGTTTCTTGGTTTCTATTAATTGTGATGAAGAAAAAACATGTTAAGTGTTTGATCAAATTCAATGAATTTTTTAGTGCTATTGTGCTTGAGTTAGGAGAAGGTTAATTAGTTGTCCAAATTTTAGGTTTCGAAAATGTGAATGATAGCTAGCTAGCTAGGTCTTTTTGGATTGTCCCTACCAGTACCTGAATCTTTGTCTCCCCAATTTGGATCACCAATTTTGGCTTTTTTTCAGAGAGTGGTCAATTATAATAAATGACCAATAAATACATGATAATTTATAGAAGCAACTTTCCCATAAGGAATTGTTATTAGCACTCTAAAATCTCATTTTACACTCTTCACAAGTGATATTTCTTTCTAATTATGGAAAGTTTGCAATGTCAAATGAGATTTTTGAAGTGCTAATAACAATTCCCTTACCATATAGCTTTCAATTAGGGTTTTTTTTTTTTTTTTGGAAACTGCTTTCAATTAGGGTTTATGCATCATTGGATGGTCCAAATGCCCTATCATCAAACAGTAGAAACAGGTCGATGCTAAGACTGGAGATCATGTTCTGTGGACCATCGCTTGATCTTTGCATGTGGATGAGGATGATCGTCATGTGAGGACAAGCAGTCACCATTGGTCCATGTTAGGAGGATTTCAAACAAATGAAAAGTTATGTCGATTGGATTTGGGAAAGATGAAAAGCATGCATATCTCCAGCTAGATTTTCATGATTTTGATTTATTCTACTGTTTGGATTACTTTACTCTATGTCTTATATAGTTTAACTGATTTTAAATATTCATGTTCTTCAATTCGACGTTGTAGCTGCTTGTTTTTCTTGTTCCAAGAATTTTGATTTTTCAGCTGCTGAATTCTGACGCTATTTTTAGGCTGGTTACAAGTTTTTCTGTCTAATTTTCTTGAGTTCACTTTAGTTATCCTAAAAATTATATTTATATGTAATATTTTAGTTACACCCTGGACCATGCCGATTTAGGGTTACAAGTTCACAGGAATTATATATAACACATGTAGCCATAATCTAGTGTTAATTATATAACTAAAGAAGTTGAACTAGAATCGGTGGTTTTCGATATTAATAAAATAGAGAGCTTTTAAGGGAAGATATCCTTTTTTTTTTTTTTTTTTTAAATGAGGATTAGTTTTGAACTTCTACGACTCGAATAGTCTATTTTCGAAGTTGCACATCGTATATCATCCTTACAAAATATTAACCAAATCGAAAATATTTGAGTCATCTAATTGAGTTCAAAAAAATTGACGAACACTGCGTTCTAGAAAACATTGAAATTTCATCGTTATTAAATGGGGATATGGTTTCGGTTTGAATTGAATTTTATAATATATGAATCGAGACATACAAAATAAACGGTTCAGATCATTAAAATTTAATGTGAAGTAGTAGCCACAGTTAATCCTTTTTTTTTTTAATGAGTAAAGGGCTGGATACCTATAATATAAAATTTGTAATATTGTTACTTAATAATTATCTTTGTCGGTGCCATATCATATGAATTCCTTGCTGCAAGTGTTAAAATCCCTTCCAAAAGAATGTCGTTTCTTGAAAAAAGGCATGGTACTTCAGTACCTTTTCCCCAATTGCAGATCATATTTGATTAGGGGCAAAAGTTCATGATCTAAAAGGAGAAAAGATAACTAATGGACACGATTGCATTGCAGCAATTATTGAGATGCATGGAACTCAGTAAAGTAGTACATTAAACAGCTAACCTTTTAACCCGGTACATTTGTGCTCATCTACCAAAAAAAACACTAAAAGTGTCGACCCCAATCTTTATGGTCGACGACAATCCTGCTTTTTCTTCATCTTTTGCAGTAGTCGCTTTTTTTTTTTTTTTTTTTTTTTTTTGCCAAAAAAAAATCTTTATATTTGTAATCGCTCTCCTTCGTCTATATGATTCATAAGTTATTTATTAACTTCAACAAAATAATAATGAAATTATACCATGTTTAATTTGACCGGCAATGCATAAACTTAGGATTCATTATTTAATTATTGATTTCAAGAACCTTATCCAGAAGATACTCGTTTCGTTTTGGGGAAACATGAAATGACTAAAGAAATATAAACACATATGGATTTGTTTCTCCTAAAATTTTGCATTATAATCTGACTGACAAAACTAGCCGACATGAATGTTAAATAATAAAATAGTTGAAATTGTTTATTACCCTTTCCCAAACTTAATTAGAAAAATGATTTAAGATACTGTTTAAATTAGTTCCCAAATAAAACAATTGCATCTCTTTCAAAAAAATTAAAAAAAAAAAAGTTCGCATCGGATCCAATATTTATATAATCATCAATATATATATTTAGAGGGGGCCCTAACGTAACAGAGTGCTCTGTTGTGATAGAAAAGTCACGAGTTTAGATAGTGGAATTAACATTTTTACAAAATACGAATAATGTTGCGGACGATAAACGTTCTTCTCTTTTCAACCCTCAGAAAGCAGGGAGGCTTAAGAGTTTAATTGTATTCTTTGACAATATATATTTGACAAGAAAAGGGTTTATAACTGGATTCTTTGTCTTTGGGTTAGCAGTAACAGCTCATACAAATGAAGGGAGTCTTGTATTTGTTTTATTTTTCTGTTGGAAATATCAATAGCATACAACAAAGGATTAGAACCTTTGAATTTAGATTGACCAAACTACAATCATGCCTTCTCTCTAGCTATATGATCTATGATTAGCTATGTATGTATATGCATGTGGTGTGCATGTGCGAGAGATCTCCAACTCCACCACGAGCTTATTGGGAAGATCATTAGAGTTTACTAGTTAATTAATTAATTAGTTTCAAGCAAAGATGTAAGTGTAATCCAATTTTACATAATACAAGATGCAGCCGTGGTTCTAAATGCTAGAGTATAATGTTTAAGATTGAGTCACTTGTCATAATCCTACCATATCAGTTAGTTAGTTATCTCTCTAGCTTGTAACAAACTATATATAAGGCTAACTTCATGTAGTTACTTGTTCATTAAGAAATGGGTTGTGATATTCACAACCCTTAACTACTTTTCCCACATTCTTTTTATTTTTTAATACTTAATTGGTATCCTATTATTTAATCTTCGATATATACCCTTCCTACTTTTTGACCTTTGAAATTTTAGAATACTTTTGTTATTTTATTTAAATTCTTTTTTTAAACACTCAACCATGTATGCCCATTTGTAACTCTTGAGTTCTACTGCCTAACCTTAGAGATCCCAAAACAAGTATAAAACACCTATTATAAAAAATTAAAAAAAAAGTTTCAGCAATATATAAATAAAAATAAAACGATTACCTAATGATATAGCATATAGGCATAAGTTACATGAATTGTACAAAATACTAGTAAGCAATCCACATACACTTTAATCCCCATAATAGTAGTCTCATGCCCCAAATAATATATCAGATATCATTACAAGCTTTCACATCCTGACTACACTATGTTTGGCCTTTAATCTTGTATTCAAAAGGAGATGTCAATGTTACCAAAAAGATATGAAACCCACTGCACTCCAACCTACAAGAAAATAAAAACATGTCA
The DNA here is from genome assembly GCF_019419815.1 of Pyrus x bretschneideri. NCBI lineage: Eukaryota > Viridiplantae > Streptophyta > Magnoliopsida > Rosales > Rosaceae > Pyrus > Pyrus x bretschneideri. Next base: position 1,915,957 of record NW_025999789.1, on the reverse strand, counting down.
ACAAAAGGAAAGAAACTTACAAACTTGATTAGTATTTTTATGGGTAAAAATCACCAAAAATATATGTACCTTCATGTGTTCTTTACACATCTAAGCTATTATTAACAAAACGTTTCTTTGGCAAATCATTATGCTCCTCACATTTATAAACAATGAACATTAAGTTATACGTATATATAAATAATCATGACCATAGTAGACAATATTGAAAGATAAATAATAAAAAATGACATACATGTCCAGCACATTTCTAAGCCTTCTCCACTATTTCAAACTTTGAAGGACCATGCTTTGTAAAGCTTGATTCTTTTCTATTTTTAGACCCCATTGGACGACCTTTGTGAGGTTTAACATTAGGCTCAAGAGTTAATGGAAGAGAAGTATCAAGAAATTCACAAAGTTGCCTTTTGGTATCCTCTTTTTGAGTGAGAGGCAACTTTTCAAACTTATCTTTAAACTCCAATAGAATGCCGCTTATTTGATCTTGTTCATTGTCCAAGCTTACATGACGATCATTGACAAACAATCGTCTATCAACCTTCCATTGTGGATGTCTTGTTCATTGTCCAAGCTTACATGACGATCATTGAAAAAACAATCTTCTATCAACCCTCCATTGTGGATGAATGTCATTTAGTTGCAAGACTTCAATATTCATCTCTCTAATCATGTGAGCACCAGGAAGACCCATTGTCTTGAGAAAATGACCCTTATTATATAACTCATTCAATGCAAATCTAGATACATGAGTAACAACCTCTTTGAAGAAGGGAAGTCGAAACTTGAGTGAAACTCTAACTTTTTTACTTGAAAGTTGAGTTTTGATTTCTTTGAAATTAATTTTCAATAGCAAGGCATATTTTTTCTTTTACCTCGCGAAGACCTCCGGTTGAAACTTGAAGATATTTTTTTAGCGTTGCATGTGCACCTTCGGCTTTTGAAGTAACACGATTACCAAAGTTGGTAACTTTTTCAAACCATGCACTTACAAACGTTTCTTTATATGGAAGCCAAGTACTAAGAATATATTTCACAACAAATTTCTTCTCCTTGTACTTAACTTCAAAACGACCCAAGCTTCATTGAATGATGTTTCATTAGGAGATTGGATTAAAATTGTCCAAGTAGAAATGAAATCAATCCAAGCAACGTATTCCTCAAAATGAGCTTTACAATTTGCAAGTATATTTTTCTCAATATGCCACATGCACAAAGGATTGGAAGTACTCAGAAAGACAATGCATATAACATTCATTAATGCCAACTCCCTATCTGTTATAATCACCATATGATGATTATCAACTCCCAAAATCTTACTAAACATTTTTAAAGCCCACACATAATCCTCTTCTTTCTCATTTTGCATGAAAACAAAACAAGAATAAAAGGATGTGTTGAAACTTTAAACTCCTATTATATCCAATAATGGCATCTTATACTTGTTGTTTTTATATGTGCAATCCATCACAAAAAACATATGGGTAGCTCTTGGTCAACTCTATAGACAAGGGATGAGCAAAGATCAAATGAGTCAAGTGGCCTTCATGATCATACTCAATGTTATAAGTGAAACCACATTCACCAAGTTCTTCTAATAATACTTGAATAACTGGATGCCCAGCCAGACTCTCCTTCACAATCTTAGCTATCTGATTATAGATGTTTCGAGAAACTACTTGAAGATGAGGATTACCTTGCCGAAGTGAAGAGAGAATTTGGCGTAGTGGTACATCAGCCTTACTTATTTCTTTAATTCGTAAGATTTCCTCTTGTGAAAATTGATGACAAGAAGATGTCCACACATGTAATTCGAAAGTTCATGGTTATGCAATGAACTTTTCATCTCTAGCTTCCAAAATTCTTCACGTTTTTTTTACGCCCTTGACTTCAAATGGACAATTTATGAGGTGAGATCCTGAGTTTCTTTTCTTTCATCTAGTGAAGTTTTAAAGGCTCGATAAGCCCCACCTCTATCACAACCAATAGCAACATATGTATTTGTCTTAGATCTTCTAATAACGGTTGCAAACCCTTGCATTAATGCTATCTTACGAACTTGACCGATGAGGTCTTCTCAACTTTCAAAACATTTCGCCAACAAAGAGAGCATTTTATCAGGCTCATCAATCGTTGGGCTAGACATTTAAGTATGTAGAATATATACTTTGGTTTTATCAATGGGCTAGACATTTAAGTATCAAATTTATACTAAAGCATTGTATGCATTATATCAAGTTTACACCAAAACATTGTATGTATCAAACTTTAACTCTAACAATTGGTAACTTTTAAGCAGTGCATTGGTAAATGTATGAAACATGATTATTTTTGTATTAATTTTTACATTCCTATGCCGATATGGGTATTACCTAAAATTTCCTTTCTTAATTTTTGTATGGGTGGTGTTAGGAATCCTTATCATCCTAACCTATGGAATAGTATTGATTGACAAACTAGTGCGGTAAATGGATTGAATATTCATTCATAGACAAGAATTATTGAACAATGTGTAGGTATTTACTGACAATAGACTCGAAATTTAAGCTGCAAAGTGGCTCTCTACATCGATTTTTGCACATTGAGATTAGGCACCCAATAATTCCATGTGGTTATGGAGCCTAGGTAAAACCATTACAACAATTAAGCCTAATACCAATTTACCATTATGTTAAAGTGTATTAGGGACCAATAGAAATAGCCTTCCAATAGAAAATTAATTTCCTCAAAACCAACACAAATCAATTTTTAATTTTCTGATCCATAATTGAAAATCTTCTCTAAAAATTAAAACTACACCAGTATTCATTCATTTGATTGACATTTGACCCACAAATTAGGGAAAGAAAAAAATAAACCTAAAAAACAAATTGAGATAAAAACCTAACGCAAGAAGAGAACAAAAACCCTAAATTCCAAAATCAATCTTAATAATTTGAGAAAATACTTTAGAAACTTACCATCAAAAGTGTTAAGAGGAGGAATGCATTCTAAAATTTCTTCCATGTCATCCTCCTTGCATGCCATATCCGATATGTTCTGCAACTCAATGTCCATCTAGAGCTCTTCATCTGTTATTATCAGGTCATCCATTGTGGGTTTTCACAAGAAGTAATAAAGAAGGGTAATAGATTGGCTTTTCATGGAAGGTATGAATGGAAGCAAAGAGGACAGGAGAACAAAGGCACAGAGAAAAGGGAGAAGTCTGGGAGTTTATCTTGAGTGTTGATTCTTTCTAAGTGTAAAAATCAAAAATAAAAAACAACTTTCAAAAGTAAAAAATTAGGAAGGGTATATATGGAAGATTACATAGTAGGATATCAATTAAGTATTAAAAAATAAAAAAGGTGTGGGAAAAGTAGTTAAGGGTGTGAATAGCACAACCCTTAAGAAATATACAGATTGTTCTTCTCTCTACTTCTCTCTCTCTCTCTCTAATCTCTCTTTTATTCTTACTTCCATATACAAGATTACAGTAAATGATTGATTGAGTGGTATAGCTTAACATGGTATCAATTCCCATTGTTGCTCATACTTGAAGTTTCGATCTTGTGTTACTTCTGCATTCTCTGTCTCGGATTGATTACATTATTCGATTCGATATTTTGTCTTCTCCAATTTCTGGTTTCTGAAATTTCTAGGGTTTCCATATTGATCCTTCATTTCTTGGTCGGTGTTTTATGAATCTTGTATAGCTAGTGTTTTTTGTATAGTCTCATTGATAAGTTTTGTTATATAGTCTCACTGATAAGTTGATCTTGGATTTATGACGGTGACTGCATCGTAACTTCAGCTACTTCAATCTTATGTTACGGCTCTCATTTTATCCATCTCTATGTTGGTTAATGTCAAGCTTGATGATTCGAACAACCTCAATTGGTACTTTAAGATGCAGCTTTTGCTTAAAAGCAATGGAATCATGGGGTATGTTAATGGTACGATTCCTGTCCCTTTCAACATGTTTCGATATTAGGAGAATTTGGTATCAATTCCGTTACTCCTTTTTCTACTCAGAATGATGAATATATAGTATGGAAAATGCATGATAGAGCCATTATGCAATTGATTACTGCAACATTTTCTCCTATTGTTATGTCATGTGCAATTGGTAGCACTAGCTTTAAAGATCAATGGATTAGGTTAAAGGAACAATTGTCCACTGTATCTACGACTAGCATCTTTCAGATGAAGTCTAATTTGCAAACAATTAAAAAGGCTTAGATTCAATATCTCAATATCTTCATTGAATAAAGGAAGTGAGGGACTATCTCTTTGCTGCTGGAGTGTATTTTGCAGATGAAGACATTGTCATTCTTGCATTGAATGGGCTACCAGCTAAGTATAACACCTTCCAATGTGTTATAAGGGGTGTGAAAGTGTGATTTCACTGAAAGATTTTAGATCACAGTTACTTGAAAAAGAAGCCATTGTTGAAAATTCAATCACGACTCCTTTCATGACAGTTATAGTTGCTAACACAGATCTATCTAGTTCTAAAATGACTAATTTTTAGCCTCGGGTTTCTCTTACACTCATGGTCAATCTCAAGTTGCTACTAGAGGCTTCAAACCTTATAATGGCAATAAGACAAGGGTAAATGAAGATTTAATCAGGGATCTAGATTTTATAAATCTAGGCTAATGTTTCCACGTCTAGCACATGTGCCTCAGGGTTTTTCTCACACTCATTGTCAATCTCAAGTTGCTACTAAAGGCTTCAAACCTTATAATGGCAATAAGAACAAAGGTAAATGAAGATTTAATCAAGGATCTACATTTTATAATTCTAGGCCTAGTGTCTCCACCTCTAGCACATATGCTTCCCAATTCTAACCCTGGAGTTCTTGATCAGTCATCTGGTCAATAGTTTGGCAGTCATTCTGCACCTATGATCCAAATCTGCCAGTTATGCAATTCTAAGGGTCACACTGCTCCATTATGATCTCCTTCACCTGAGAGAAACAAATGCCACATTTGTGGTAGAAGTAATCATACCACATAGTATTGCTTCTATAATGACAAAGGTCTAAATTATATTAGGGTGCATAACAATGCATCATATTCACAGCAGTCATGTTATCACATGTAACCACAGAATATGAATTACTCTTCATATTAGGCTTCTCCTCAGCAATCTTCATTCACACCTTCAAAGTTTCAATCACAGCAACCATATATGCAAGCAATGCATACAATGCTTAATTCTGCATCCTAGTCCTTAGGTTCTTAAGGCCATTCTCAAGTGTGGATCATTCATTCAGGTGATACCAATCACATGACAACTGATTTGACTAATTTGTCACTAGCATCACCATATCCAACAAATGAAACAATTCAAACTGTAAATGGTGAAGGTTTGAAAGTATCTCATGTTGGTTATTCTACTATTCATACACCAGTTTCTCCAATCCAATTGAACTTTGTGCTTTATGTTCCTCAATTAACTCAGCACCTTTTTTCAATACATCGAATTTGCCTTGACAACAATTGTTGGCTTATATTTAATGATTTTTGCTTTTGGATTCTAGACAAAGCCACATGGAGGATCCTTTACAAGGCTTATGCAGTAATGGGCTGTACCCTATCCAATCCTTGACAACTTCAAACTTATAGAAGAACTATCAAGCTAAGGCAATTCTTGGATAACTTGTTCAGTCTAATCTATGGCACCATAGGTTAGGTCATCCCACAAATAATGTTGTTTCTCTGATGTTGAACAAAGCTAATGTACCATTTGCAAAAACCTCATTGCATGTGTTATGTCATACATGTCTAGAAAGGAAATTTAACAAGCTACCTTTTCAAAAGCATGCTAATAAGTCTGTAATTCCATTTGAGACAATTCATACTGATCTGTGAGGTCCTGCACCATGTGTATCAGTTGATGGTTATAGATATTACACCATCTTTTGTAGATAAATGTACCAGACATTGCTGGATTTTCCCATTAATAAATAAGTCAGATTTGTTTCCCTACATTTGTTGTTTTTCATTCATTTGTTGTTACTTAATTTTCTAAAACAATTAAGATCCTTCAAATTGAGTTGGGGGGAGATGAAAGTATACCAACAACAAATTGAAACATTTTCTCATTGAAAAGAGCATTTCCCATACCTATTTTATCCAGACACCCTTAAACAAAACGGGTTAGCTGAGAGGAAGCATAGACATATCATTGAAACCACTATCACCTTGGTATAAACAGCTAAATTATCATCTCAGTTCTGGTCTATGCTTGTCAAACAGCTACATATCTAATCAATAGAATGCCCATTGTTGTTCTTAATATAACAAATCTTCTTTTGAATTGTTGTTTGGGACATATCCAATCCTTACTCACCTTAAAATCTTTGGGTGTGCTTGTTTTCCTCTACTCAAGTCATATAATAGCACCAAATTACAGGCCAAAACTACAAAATGTGTGTTTACTAGGTATGCCACAAAATATAAAGGCTATATATGCTAATATGTGCATATTAAGAAAATGATCTATGGGCATGTCATCTTTGATGAACAAAATTTTCCCTATACAGACTTATTGGTTACACATTCAAACACTTTTACATCATCATAAATAAATCATAGCTTAAATTGTCATGTGTCTATGGTTACTCCAGATAATCTAGTTGTCACACCTATACCAGATCCATCTCATCAAACTCTTAGTGTATCTACACCTACAACCACTATTATACCAGCATTGGTCTCATTACCAACTCTAGCCCCCGTTTCACCTGATATTTCTCCAAGTTCTTAGTCTATGATTGTTCCAATACAAGCTTCATCTCAGATCCTTGTGGCATCTAAAATAAGTTCTACTTTTGAATCAGAAGCACATGAGTTTAATCTTGATACTTTGTAAGTTGTTTTGTCTATTCCACCACTCAACTTGCATCACATGCAAACTAGAAGCAAGAGTGGGATTATTAAAAAGAAGGCTCTCTTAGCAAGTGTTCAAGATTCTAGGGGAACTAGTATGTCCTTGATTGAACCAGCAAGTTACAAGTCAACAATCAAAGTTCATGTATGGTTAAAAGCTATGAAAGAAGAAGTTAATGCATTACATACTCAAGAGACTTGGAACCTAGTCTCATTACCTGCAAACAATAACTTGGTAGGCTGCAAATGGATTTTCAAGATTAAGAAACACTCAGATAGGTCCATTGTCAGACACAAAGCAAGCTTAGTTGCTAAGGGTTTTAGTCAAGAACCAGGTTTGGATTATGGGGAGACTTTTAGCCATATGGTTAAACCTACCACAATAAGGTTAGTTCTTACTCTTGCTGCACATTTCAATTTGCCTCTTAGACAATTAGATGTCAAAAATGCATTTCTGCATGGCATCCTACAAGATAAGGTATATATGTCTCAACCTACTGGTTTTGAAGATCAAACTCATCCTCATCTAGTGTGCAGGCTACATAAGTCTTTTTATGGTCATGGTCTAAAATAGGCTCCTAGGGCCTGGAATGAAAGGTCCACTTAATTTCTTCCTCATTTGGGATTTTTAAACACATACTCTGACTCATCATTGTTTGTCAAGCATGTTGGAAATGAAATTGTGGTGTTGTTACTCTATGTGGATGATATAATCATCATTGGTAGTGCTTTTGATGCAATCACATAGGTTATTAATGCTTTTAATTCTAAGTCTGATATCAAGGATGTAGGGTCACTACACTACTTTTTGGGGATACAAATAACCAAAACTGCAACTGGTTTATTTATGTCACAAACCAAATATGTTCAGGATCTATTGGTTAAATATGAAATGCTTGATGCTAAACCTTGTGATACACCATGTCTACCCTACAACAGATTACTTAAAGAGGATGGAGACCCTTATTCAAATTCTGGTTTGTATAGAAGTATTGTAAGGGTTTTACAATACTTAACTTTTACAAGGCCAAATATTGCATTTTCAATGCACCAAGTCTGTCAGTTTATGCATAATCCAATGGTGTCACATTTCACTACAGTTAAACACATTGTACGATATCTCAAGGGTACAATGCAGTTTGGTATATCCTATACTAGAGGAGATTTGCAGTTAAAGGCTTTTAGTGATGCTGATTAGGCAGGGGATTCTACTAACAGGATGTCAACTGCTGGTTTGGTAGTGTTCTTGGGTAACAATCCAATTTTGTGGTCCTGTAAGAAGCAACAAACTGTTTCCAGATCTTCAACATAAGCTGAATATCGAGCCTTATCATTTACCTCTGCTGAGTTGGATTGGATCAAACAATTATTAGCATTTCTTCATATACCACTGCCCACTATTCCTATACTGTTCTGTGATAATCCATCAGCAATTGCTTTGTCCTTTAATCATTTCCAGCATTAAAAGACTAAGCACATAGAAATAGATGTGCATTTCGTCAGAGAAAGAGTATCACAGAAACAACTCTCAATGCAGTTTGTGTCTTCACATGAGCAATTTGCTGATATCCTTACAAAAAGGTTGAGTGGTCCACTTTTCAGAACTCATTGCTGCAATCTTATGTTTGGTTCCTCAAAGCATGAACTTGAGGGGGGATGTTAGAATATAGTGCTTAAGATTGAGACACTTGTCATAATCCTACTATATCAGTTAGTTAGCTACTTATCTCTCTAGCTTGTGACAAACTATATAAAGCTAACCTCATGTAGTTACTTGTTCATTAAGAAATATACTGATTGTTCTTCTTCTCTCTCTACTTCTCTCTCTCTCTCTCTCTCTCTCTCTCTCTCTCTAATCTCTCTTCTGTTTTTACTTCACTATACAAGATTACGGTATATGATTGATCAAGTGATATAGCCTAACACTAAAATGAACTTCTTCTTCTTTATTTTTTTTTAATTTTAATTAGCAAAGAAAGAAGAATTTGAACTTAAGATATATTTAAACATTGAAAAATAAAAAAAAAAATCAATGCCTAAAAGTTAGTTAGTTAAGACATTAAACACGTGACGATGGGGTGGGTAGGCCGTCATCGAATCAAACAAATTATTTTGAGCGCTTGTTATTCTGAACTTGAGCTTCAAGAGTCTTGCAAATTGATGTTAAATTATGTGTACATATTGGATTAAAGTGATGACATTTTTTTTTTTTTTTTTTTTTTGCGTGGAAATGATATCGTGCTTATTGAAGTAAATTTGAAGGATTTACCACTAATCACACACACACACACACCCCACTTTTTACAAGACCAGAAATTGACCAATACCAATTATTTGTACTTATTTTAGATGCTTTTTTATTTTATAAATTAACCTGCGGAGCCATAAATAAACCCAGCAATCATCACACTATTAGATCTCCATGGTATTTTACATCAAGAATAAACAACAAACAACAAAAACAAATTCTTATTTCATTACAGGGGTTGGTTATATGAATTCTAGTACACAATTATGTTCGATTTTGCTCTTCCATTAGCTCTATGTACTCCATATCTTTTCTTCTATCCCCTTTGCCATGAGTCTCTGCGTGTCTCAGAATCATATTTTATATTCTGAGCATCTGTCGGTTTTCGTTTCACATATTAAAACCATCTTAACTGGTTTCTTTTATCTTATATTCAATTATGATCACTCCAACAAGAATAAAGAAGATTAAAATAAAATGAAAAAATAAAAAACTTCTCCTAGCCCCACCATTATTCTCGCATTTAATGATGATCTTATATATATTTTGGCATGGCATCACCACAAATCCTACCAACCCACATTGCCAATGAATTTAGTTTTCACAGTTTCTTTATTGCCACCACAACCACACGTGAAAATTTTGAGATCATTCATTTTATTTTGTTTAATAAAATGTATCAAACAATATTATCCAGCAAAAAACAGCAGATGGATTTGATATATATACTGCAGTAATTAATTATTATGTTAGTAAATAAAAATGGTTTTCTCCTGCAGCTGTTTGGGTGGTATCTAGGGTAGTCAACAACAGCAGGACCTGCCAGAAAAACAAGCCCCACGTTCGTGAGATTTGATAGCCCGACACTTGGGAATTTGCATGTGAAATGCGTAAGACATGCCCCTAACAAGAGCAATTTTAGGGTTCTTAATTACCTGCTTCATTATTATTTCTCTTTTATATTTCGCCCTAATTATCTTGCACCTGAAGGCACGTTTAAATGTTCTGTCGGGTAATCATTTTATTATTTATTTGATCTTTCATGAAAAGTTGGAAAAAAAATATAGGGAAGTGTTATTTGCACTCTAAAAATTTTATTATACACTCCTCACAAATATATTTTTCTTTCTAAATATAAAAAGTTTGGAGTGCAGAATGAAAAATTTAGAGTGCCAATAACAATTCTCAAAATATATTTTGTATATCCAGTTTTTCAAGAACTGGTTGAGGGTTTTCCTGAAAGTTGTTTGAATTTCTTGGTTGGTTTCTTGGGTTGGGAATTGGAGACATCTTTCATTATAACCCATGTTAAAATATTTTAGGATTTTCAGTTGCTAGATATGTTGAACATGTTCACAATTTTTTGTAGTTTTGTCGAATACAATTGGACTCATGTGGACTTTCAATATTCAGCAAAAAGTAACTGAATATTTGAGAAATTTTTATTGCGGGCTATTAAACCGTTACTTAATTTTCGATTGGTTACTATTAATTGGGACTCACGATTGCTTCAATATTTCATGTTAGAGAAAGTCAAGTCTTTTCATAAATAAAACCCTACGTCAATCATAGTTATACTATAAAATGAAAGAATTGTAGCTTGTGTATATCCCAATTTGGACTTGAATTGAGAACATATCGGTATTTGCTAAGCTCATAAGATTGCCTGTTCTCATCTTAGTTGCCACTTGCCACTTTTTCAATGTGGGATATCGTTTCATCAAAATGTTGATCAAAGGCCTAAAGTAGGCAAAAGTGGTCAAGGGAGGGAGGTATTGGAAAGCCCAATAGCTGCATGTGGAATGTGGAATGTGGATAGCCATGTTGGTTTTTTGGTAAAGGAAAAGCCCTATTGTTGGTCTATTCAAAGTCCTTGGATTTGCATACCTGGTTGCAAACAAAAAATTTGGCAGAAACAGTGAAGCCTGATGGCCATATAGCCCATCTTCTAAACCAAAGAACCATAGCCTTCCTCCTCCTTAACTCCAAAAGGGAAGGACACAATTCTTAACAGAAAAGGCAAACAAAGTTATTGCTGTTGTGTGCGGCTCTAAATACCTTGGTGCCACAAGAAGCAACTATTTGTGTCGTTGTTTGCTCGGTATTGGGAGAGAATCTATTCTTGCATCTGGATTCCACTATTATGATCATGACTCATGAGAACTCTCCACTGTATGGCATTTGACTCTATTCGACTTTGCTCCACATCACCGGGCCAACAATGCATGGTCGATATAATTCTTACCTTTCAATGATCCATTCCCATGGATTCCATTCTTCCCGTACCACTTTATGTACAATTTATTCTCTTCTCATCTCTCACACTAGCTAGTCACATCCCTCCAAAACCAACAAACAAATTCCAACAGACACCAAAGGTTTAATTACTAATCCACGTCTTGTGATTTACTTAGGTTTTTTATGTAACCCTATAATCTCATGCAAACAGAGTCATTTATAGCTATGTAAGTGTCTCACAACATAGTTGACTATGAATTATTCATGCATGTGTAAACGACTAATAAAAATAAAACGCTTAGTCAATATGTACAAGAACTTTAATTTATAATCTTATGTAAAATACATATCTTTTTGCTTTTAGTACTAAGAAACAACTGCATACCTTATTTGCTAGCTAGGACATGTATTTTATTTAGGGTGGTTTCCGTAACCCAAGTCTCATGCACGCTCAGTCATCCATTGCCATGCTTCTCACTAAGCTTTTTATCATTCTGTGACTAAGAATCCTGATGCATGCGTAGACAACTAATAGAAACTTCACGAGTTGTTTTCCCTTCGTAAGCTTCCGTTATAGCTGTGTTAGTACTAAGAAACAACTGCATATATACCTCACTCACTAAGTGCCAAAGGTTGAGTTTGTCGCAAATACCAAAGAGTTCTTGGCACTTCATAAGTCCTTTCCAGCTAGTTCTTCAGTAAATCATGGAAGTCATGAATCATGTTGTTTTCAGCAGAGTATGACTAAATATTGCCAGTCTATTTTTAGCTTTGAACTTTATAAACTTCTCAATCACTGCATATACCTGTGTGTGTGTGTGCGTGTGTGTATCAATTTCAGCAAGAGTATAACTAAAATATTGCCAGTCTATTTTTAGCTTTAAACTTTATAAACTTCTCAATCATTGCATATACATACATGATACATATGTGTGTGTGTGTGTGTATTATTTTATATAGAACTAAGTCAAAATCATTAGGTTAATCATGAACAAGAACATTCAGGATCTCCTTGTATTATATACTGCAATATTTTTTCTTACTGCAGTGAGTTTCATCTCAAATGTGATGCATGAGTCATGATAATCAAGCTCACATTCATTTCCATCGAAATCAAAAGATGGCCAAATTCAAAAAAAGAGAAAATATAATATATAAATAAAAAAAGGGATAAATTCATATACATCAACCATCAAGTCAGCTTCCAATTTATAAATGTCTTCTTTAAATGTGGGGTACAGATGGCCTTTCACTTTATAAAATTGCTTACCTTTGACAAATGTGCGGACACCATGAGGTCTTCATTTTATAAATGAACCGGCGTTGAAAAAAAAACGTGTGGGGACTATGATTAAGAATTATCATTAATTCTACTAAGGCTTATATGGTTTTTCTTTTTTCATTTAAACGAAATTATAAACTTAAACTCTACCTCTAGTAACATTTAAGAATATAATAATCGCATGCTAACTAATTTTGAAAGGAAAAAGCAAAATCATTGTTGTTCATGTTACGGATTGCAATATGAGACTCATATTTTTTTCTCTCCATGTGTTAACAAACGCATAAAACATAAGAAATTTGAATTTTTTTTCTTGAATGAGTAAACATGTCACAAAATAGAATGAAAAATTTATTAAATTTGAACACTCCATTTACATATATATATATATATATATATATATATATATATCTTTCAAAATATATTGATCCCGAGAAAATTCAAAACTCATAATAGCTAGATTTATCAGATCATTTTCTCGCTGATGTAATAAGTTTTGGAGTACCCTAGGACTAGGAAGCTAGCCGTTCTAAGTTTCTTCGATATATAGCTTGCGAAGACAACAAAAATTAGTTGGTTTTATGTGGTAGTTATAATTTTTGCTGCAATATATATATGTCAAACTCGATTGCTTTACCAAAGAAGTGGATATGAGACTTATTAGTGACCAAATCCTAAGAAGTTAAGGTACATAAGGAATCGAGATTCTACAACGAACACACAGATTTAGGGCATTCAAGAGAGAGATTCAGACACTTGATTATGTGAGGTAAGCTAATAAAATACGCTAATAGAGATAGTAAGATTTAAAATAAATAGTATAGATCTCTAGATCCGTCGATTTCAGACATAAAAATTCAAAGAGAATGTCAATTTGTAAATAAGATGCAATTATTATGTATTCAAGTGGTGGGTCATCCATTGATCACATGCCATTCTATGTTATGACACGTATACAATAACTAGAAATGTTCACAAAATATTTTGTCTAATTCTCCATTGAATTATACAACATTATCTAATAATCTAATGCATAGCTCCGTACTCTCCACTCAACCATCTTTGTCACTTTGTGATTTGATTAATCTCATCAAGATCTGAAGCTTAGTTAATTAAGGCTAGAGTAACAGGTGGAGATTCTCATAGGTTTTAAACTACAAACTAAATTAATCCCCGATAAGCTGGCATTAACCTTTTTACGGTCAAATTAAGTGTCAATCTAATGTGATTACACGTGCAAAAGCACCTTTGATAACAAAAACAATATTAAATACCAAAGATTAGTATAAGACCTTTTTTTTTTTTTTTTTTTTTTTGAGAAAATAACGATGTTATGTACACTAAGAAGTGAAGGAGTGGCATAAGCCTCACAATAGGTAAGTCATAATAATGTGATTTAAATTCGCATTTAGCGTGAATCGAACCTAAAACATTTTATTTACAAATGAAGAGAAATTTTACTAGACTGTAGACTAAGTGGATTAGTGTAAGACTTGAAAATCGAATGGCCGTTTCGTCGTAAGATCTCAATTAATTATTAATTAACCTTATACTTTCCTTCTAAGCAATAAGCTCTAAACACGTTTTAACTAGTTTAATTAGCTTATTGTGACATCGTTAACCACAAAGTTGGCAAAATCCACTTTTGAATGCCTATATATTAATGAACTAGTGAACCCAAAAGTCCAAAAATAGCTAGCGCATTAGATAATATTGACCATTAACTTTTGACCATTTGGTGCATTACAAATTTGATCAGACAAATTGTCGAGATGAAACGCTAGCACACCAACAGAAAAAAATAGATAAGGGGCAGACAATAATGCATATTAATCAATGGTTAATCTCTCTTAAATCCTAATCAACAACTTTAATAAGACAAATTCAAACTCAATAATTCATATTAATCTTTGATTTAACGTGATGATTTTGTTTGTTAGTATGAGGGCTGCCTCTACTTATTAAAATCCATGTGCCGATATATGCATCTTTCTATATGTATATGACTCCTCGGGGAAGCATTGGTCCCCACTAAATTGCAAAAAGAGACCATTTCTTTAAGCACCAATAATTAAAGAAAGTAATCCCTTGTTTTGAAAACATTAAACTTGAGCTCCCACAACCTGTATTCTGTGGCACGTCACGAATTATTAAGCAAAAAAATAATGTCCTCCAGATTTGTAAATCTAATAGAAGATCATTATTTATTTAGTCTCTCCAAAAGTGATGGAGGATTGTTAATTACTTTTTGGGTTTCCGTAAAAGTGAAGGAGGTAACTTGCCTTCCATTAACATCCACAAATAACTTAGGACTTTATAATCGATGGGATGAATTTTCTGTATTAAACTATGGTTGACTGATTTAATTTTAATTTCGATGCTTTGGCTAAGGTACATCATGATGAATGACCAAAATCAAAATCTACCGTTCTTCTCTATATATTTTTTTCGCACTAATGTACTCAATTCAATGATCAAAATTAAAATCTAAAATTAACAACAGATTTAACAAAGAAAAAAGCCAAAGCCATTTGATGAGTTGCTTCGACCTGGTTTGGTATTGAGGTGATTCTGAAAAAAACTGGTATAAAAAAAAGCTAGGAGCTGTTTTTGTGTTTGGTAAACATTCAGCTTCAGTTTTTTTTCACAGTTTTGGGTGAAAAAAAAGCCAAAAACAAGAAGCTGCAAAACCCAGCTTTGAAAAACCGGCTTTTTTTCACATCTGTTTTACATAAAAGTTTACCAAACACTATAATACTACTTTTTTTTTTTTTTTTACAAAAACACTTTTACAAAAAAGTTTACCAAACACTCTGCTCTTTATTTCACAGCTGCTTATTCTCACAGCACAGCAGAAGCAGTTTTTTTTTAAAGCACAGCAATACCAAACCAGCCCTTCATCTGCTACGATAGTTCAAAGGTGCTTCCATTAATCTCAAGACCAGTGTTGACCACCATGAGAGTAAAAGCAAAACCACATATATGACACATGATATATACCCACCACAACTCCTTTTTTTTCGTTTTCCATTCTCACAATATTAAACACAATTGGTGCTACAATCATCTAAGTAAACTTAGAAGGAAAAAAAAAAAAAAATCTTGCCGATAAATTGTGAGTAAGAAATTATATACTATTCTTCTACAAAATCATCAGGTGCATGATAAGAAAGATAGGCTCATCATTGTACACAAGGTGATAATAAAGTTTTTCATCTCTTCAATGAGAGATCTAGGAATTTTTCTTTGAGGCATTTTGATAGAGCATCTTGTCCACACGGCAATCATGTTAAGGAGAACATCAAAGAAACATTTTCTAATTTTATTTGTACCAGTAAATGGATTGATTCAGTTGCACACTTTGGCAACGTGAAGTACTGAAACCAAAAGCCTACCTGATTAGGCTGCTTACTTTCACCAAACTGAAACTGGGAATAAGTGCATTGAAACTGCATCAAATGATTGCAGATCAATCCCAAAACTTGAAATACATTTATTACATGGGAGGAGCATAGTGATCACATTTTACAGAGAAATGGTAATGGGAAGTACGAAAACTTAAAGAACTCGGCCTGCTTTATACGTAAAAAATAAGGAAAACTAATAAAAAGGGTTTGAAAACTTTGAGTTTTAATGATAAGAACAAAATAAAGGGTAAAGTGAATAGTACCAGGATTGACTTTTTAGTGTAAAAATATGATTTTTCGTTAAAATGAACAGTACCATAGGCTTTTCGTTAAAACTCTCTAGAAAATAAGCAAAACTAGAAAAAGGTGAATCAAAACCGGCCCTAATGTGAATTCACCAGTTCCTCTACAGAAAGGTATACCAGCAGTTTTTTAGTTCACTCACACTTTTCTCCTCATACCTAACTTTTTATACACGTAGAATACGTTGATCACACGCATCTGTACATCTGTATACCATATAATGTCGGTACGTTAGCAATAAATCCCTAAGTTCCCTGTGTGTACAACTACGTTGTCTCTGTCTAAAACAGCACCCACAATACTAGTGGTCCAAACAATCACGAAGGGCAGCATATAGTCCATGACCTAGTGGTCATCCACCGCACCAAAAACCTTGCTTTTCAGCTGCAAATGGGATTGGATTATGTTCTTTATTTGTCACACAAACCCCAGCCCCATTTCTGTGTTTGGCTAACGTGTACACAATCCAGCCAATTTTTCTCTTGCTTTATTAATTATGCCTCTGCTCCCCACCATTCAATCTGAATGCAGCCATTTCTCTCTTAAAATTCAATGGTTCTTCTGTGATAATGACCAGTCTTCGAGGGCAATATGGTCATGTAAAAAATGTAAACATACGAAATCTGAGGGACTAGATTTCAGACCTCCGTTGCTTCTGGTTGGCTTAACTAATAGAAGAGGAAACAAATGGTTTTATTATTACTTTTATAATTGTGGGTTTCCCTTTTATTTATGTCTCCTAACTCACTGGCTTCAACGAGAACTCCACCACCACTCTCAATAGTATTCCATGCCCGACACCAGCACCAGCACTAGCACCTGTAGAGAAAGAAGAAGCAAATCTCTAGAGAGAGAAAAATTTTCTACAAAGTTCTAGAGAGAGAGTGTGTGAGTGTAAAGGTTTGTTTTTTATATTGTTATGCTTAAGTTCTTGCTTTTGTCTTCTATCATCTGATACTGTGCTTGATTTCAGTGGGTTGCTTGGATTTCTTATGTTATCTTCTTTACTTGGGTGATTGAGATTTTAGGAATAGAAAATTGGGTTGTTGGTAGATTTTAGGTGGTTGTTGGGATTTGTGAGAAATTTTTTTGAGTGAACAATGAAAAATGGTACTTTTTAGTGTCTCTTCTCCCCATTTTTTCTTGGTTTCAGAATCTTACTTTTATAGCAGAATCAATTTATCTTTTCACTCAAGTAAACTTACATGGATTTGGCTTTTGGGTAGCTTTAAATTCTTGGGTTGTATCTAAAAGTTGGGTTCTTTTGTTTTGTTTTCTGAGAATTTTTGCAGGGGAAAGAGCCAGAGGTTTTACTTATGATTTGATCTGATTTTGATCAGAAAAATCGAAAAGGAGAAGTTTATTACTTTGTTGAAGTTTCTATTTTTGGATGAGAATTTGAAGAATTAAGGAAGCAATGGAATCGGATCTTCAGCAGCATCACAAACCCCAGCAGCATATGAACTCTGGCTTGATGCGGTACCGGTCAGCTCCCAGCTCATATTTCACAAACATTTTGGACTCAGAGCTTTATGAGCCGTTTTTCAATCGGCCTTCTAGCCCTGAAACCGAGAGGATTTTGTCCCGGTTTCTGGCTAGTGAAGGTGGTGGTAATGGAGGAGGAGGAGGTGGCGGTGGTGAAGGAACAGAACAAATTGCATCACAACACAAAGTAGCAACACAGGTTAATAATCAGCAACCACAATTTTTGGTGCCTAAGGTGGATGATGAAATGGAGGTGATTCAACAGCATCAGCAGCAGCAACAGCAGCAGCAGCAGCAGAGCAATTTGAACAACTATTCATCTGTTGCTCAAGGATTTTACCAAAGTCCAGCGGCAAAACCGCCTTTACCTAATCAGAACTTGACATCAGCTAATGAAGGAGCTTATTCAATGAGGGGAAGTCATTTGCCTCCTATGAAAACCGGTGGTGGTGTCGCGAATTCCAATCTCATTCGGCATAGTAGCTCACCTGCTGGATGGTTCTCCAATGTGAACATTGATGGTATGTTCTTTTTTTTTTTTTTTCAGCATAGATGAATTTCAAAGGAAAAAGGTGCTAAATCAAGTAAATTTTGATTATTGCGAGGCATATTTTTGTTTCTTTCGGTTTTTGGATGCTTAATTTTCTCACTGTATGCAGAATTGTATTTGCTTTCTGTTATTTGAATTGATTGATTTTATACAGAAAATTAATGAACTTTGGATATCATTCTGATAAATCAGTTGGAAATAAAGTGGCTTAGTGATAACTGTTGCTTACGAAATCTTTACCGAACATTTTATGAAAGAAGCAATATTTCTGGTTCTTGGGTTTGTTTGATTCTAGTCTTAGTTTAGATTCGAAATAAAAATGATGGAATCGATTTGTGAATGATACCTAGCATTTGGCAGTGGCAGGCTGTGCTGCATTGAGAGGAATGGGAAACTTCGGAGCACGTGATAGCGCTAATGAAGAAGCATCTTTTTCTCCTGCAAGCAGGTTGAAAAATTTCTCTTCAGTTCCACCATCTACATCGGGGCTAATTAGTCCGATTTCTGAAATTGGGAACAAAAGAATGCGATCGAATGGTCAAGATGCTGGAGCTTTTGGGGATGGCCGCGGTAACAATTATGTGACTGGTTTCCCAATGGATTCATGGGATGACTCTGCGATTCTTGGTGATGATATCAGCGGTTCAACAGGCTTTAGGGATGACGATGTGAAAGCATACACTGGTTTAAGTCCATCCGAAACTCAGGTACCAAATTTGTGTTGAATGTAATGTGCTTGGTTGTGTATTATCTGGTGCCTGATATAGTTTTCGTTGCTGTCATGCAGGATGTAGAGGCCGGAAGTCGCCCTCCTACACTTCTAGCTCATCACTTGAGCTTGCCAAAAACAGCCACTGAGATGGCTGCCATTGAAAAGTTTTTACAGCTCCAAGATTCTGTTCCTTGTAAGATTCGAGCAAAGCGGGGCTGTGCAACACACCCAAGAAGCATTGCTGAGAGGGTACTGTTTTAGTGTCTTAATGTCACACATTGTACACTCTTCTTATTGCTTTAAACGCTTTTAAACGAAAAGCACCATTGAAACATGTATGTTAAATTAAAATGCTCAAAATGTTTATTTTTGTTCCGGTCAGGTGAGAAGAACCCGAATTAGCGAACGAATGAGGAAACTACAAGAGCTTGTACCGAACATGGACAAGGTAGAATCTTCACATGCCATTCGATCTATGAACCAGTTAGCGTGTGCACTAGACTCAAAACATCTAATGTCTTTACTTTGCAGCAAACAAACACTTCAGACATGTTGGATTTGGCAGTTGAGTACATTAAAGACCTTCAAACTCAAGTCCAGGTATGTTTTATAAAAAATCAAATCGAATCACGAAAATTTACAAATGTGTAGCTCAAACACTTCTGACTTGTATTTGTAACCTATTCACTTACTGCTTTGTCCTTTCTTTTCGGTTAAATTTTTCCAGACGCTCTCTGAACATCGTGCCAAGTGTACCTGTTCAAACAAGCAGCAGTAGCAACACCAAAATGTAGGAGGGACTTTGCTTTTCATGTACAGAACCATTAGAAGTTGGAAAGAAGATAGATGGCCGCTGGAGCTTTCTGGGGTTCTCTTTTGTACTTAAAAATGGACAGTTCGGTTATTTCTTTATGTGGGTGGAGAGGGAAAAGAAGAAAAAAGGGGCTGCTAAAAGCTGATGTCTAAGATCCAAAACCCACTGCTGGCATTAAAAGAACGCATGCTGTATAGTAATATTCTGTGGTGAATGTGACGTTACATGCTTACGGTTGTGGAGCTCAAGCAATTTATCAAATCCCCAGTTCCCATCAGAAGAGACGGAATTACACAAAGATTCTAATTATGCAACGTTATGTGAGAAAGTAACATATAAAGTGAAAACACATGGCGACGTCTACAGACAAACATGCTTTTTCCTGGCATAATTGGAGGAAAAATGAGTGAAGCAAATTAAAGAGCACATGATTACTAAATGAGCATTCTCTCTTTGCTTTTATTTTTAGGCATCAAATTGCACCCATGCAGTCAAGGATGCTAACTGTTCTTGTTGCCCATTTTCGATTCAATAATGGAGGTTCAAATATTTCATTTTTTTGTTGTTATAAATGGGTATGGAGGGCCAGATGAAACTCAAAGAAATGCATATTTTATGTAAGAGTAACATGGTTGGCATCCTAAATTTATTGGCCTTTGTCTTGTTCTATGCAACAAGGAGACCACTCGTAATACTAGTTTCTTTATGGTAGTTGTGTGTTGGTTTTGTGGGGTTATTGAACTAGACATCTCATAGCGTATCGTGTTCTAATGATAATGTTCATGTCATGTAAGATTATATTAAATTAAAATTTTAAAGCCTGAACTTCACGTTCCAAAGTATATAAATTTTGACGCAGCACAAAGTAATTAAAAGGCTTACCAGCGTAATTCCTTGAAGAATAAGTCTAAAATCCATCAGAAAATTGAGAAAAATTGAAAGGATTGAATTGATTAATAATTGAATGAATACAATTATTGGGAACTGGATCTCCTCCGAATCCAAAGGAACTGAGCCCAAGGATCAAATGATTCAGCACTTTGAAATTTGATATAACATTTACAATTGTTATAACTTTAGAGGATCTTCCTGTTTGTAGCTGTTGGATTAAATTTTAATAGCCCGGATCATTTGATGAGTAGACTTATTTCCTTTGGGTCCGAAGGAGATCCGGTTCCCAATTATTGATACATCTAGATGATTTAAATAAAGATTACAACCACATGAAACAACTTAAAGGACTCTAAGTATTAAAATGTCATTAGTTAAACATTAATTGGACGGGAAACCAAAAGGTCCAATTTTATTACGAAACTGTAAACACTATTTGGAGGTTAAAATGATTTCAAATGACCAAAATCATCGTATATCATAGCAAAGCAGTGGGTTTGACTCATAACATCGTTCCCTTTCTGAAAAAGTATCACGGACCTAAATCGGAACTCAAACGCCAAATCAGCATATTCTCAATGTATCCGGTCTTCTGACAGTCTATTTCTCTCCGATCCACATCAAACCCAATCTCTTTGGCAGATCTTGTTGGTTGTGTTGTGTTTCACATGTTTACTCGTTTTTCTTCATTCCTTCTATCAATCAAACACCAAACAAATAAAATATATAGAATAATATCAAAATATAACATCATGTAACAAATGTCCAACCTTTCACCAACAAACATACACAAGAATCCAATTAAGTTAAGACTAAACAATAAATAAAAAACATATTTCACAAAAATAAAACGTCGTTATCATGTTTTGCAAATGAACACCGACTCGAATCTTCGACTAACGTGTTATATAAACATATCAACCCACCATGAACCATACCTAAACAAAATTTGGCACGAAGACTTATTTTATTATTCGTGGTTGTAGACTCGTAACGTGTTATTATGTTGTAAGAAGGCTGTAGCAAAAACATGAGTTGTTTCTTTTTTTCTTTCGAATTTTTTCTTTGCAGCTTCCTTTTCAACTTTGCTTTCATAAGCATAAAGTGGAGCTTTTTCAAGTTTGAAGAGATGAGGAAAAGAAAAACCAGTTGATAAAATGAGGCTGGATGCCTTGGCGAAGGAGGATTGTTGGAAGAATGAGTGGCTATAACAAGCTGGACCAAATGGATAAGGCGACTCACTTTCTTCTGCATGTAAGTGATTGCCATGTCATATCTGATGTCACGTCCCTCCCAAAACTTGTATTTCCTTGCCCATGAAAGAGAGATTGCTTTCTTGTTTTTATTCCCTGGAAGCCCAGAACGCTCATATATATTTATGTACGTATGTATATGTGTGTGTGTGTGTGTATTTGGTCATCACAGATACTAGTTGGAGGATTTGGATCCTCTTCGAACCTTATAGTCTAGAACTTCGAACTTTTTTCAGAATTTGGATAGCTCAAAAGAGGAAAAAAAAAAAAGATTTGGACTCTTACTTTGTGCGAGATGGATCATCGAAATGAGTTAATGAGAACCGTCAAATTTAATTTGAACAATTCGAATTACTTGTTCCTTGAGCTCTGGACAATGAGATCCGAAGAGGATTTGTATTCCTAATTGGAAAGAGAGAGAGATATAGGTGTATTAGTTGGAATCATCCAGAAGGATTTTCGCTAGTTCCTCCAATCACATCTGTTAATCGTATATCGTGAGATCAGAAATCATTGTAAATGTTTTTATTTAAAATTGAATATAAATAGTCCCTGACAAAAACTAGCCGCATGATATACGATGAACGAATGTGATTTAAAGATCTTTGAAATCTTTACAAAGAGAATCCGACGAGAATCCTCTCTCTAGAACATGAAATTACATAACTTTCTTTTCTGAGTGGGGATTTATTTTTTTATTTTTTTATATTTTTTTATGAAAAGTGGGGAGCTTTTTCTTTCAAGCTGCATGATGAAGCTACCGCCTCCCAACTAGTTAATACAGAATGGCATTCTAAACTTAGTTTGTTGAAAAGAATCCAGATTCTCGCCGGATCTCTTTACGAGGTTTTCGGAGATTTGTAAATCATATTTATTTATTGTACATTGTGCAATTAGAAATTATTTTAAAAATTTTTATTTAAAATTAAATGCAAACAGTACTTGACAAAAACTGACCGCATGATGTACAATGAACAGACACAATTGACGGATCTCTTGAATCTTCTCCGGAATCCTCATCAAAATGATCCTGAGAGGATCCTGTTGGTGTTGAAAAGACCCACACAAACCTCATTTATTGAAAAGTTTATAATTTTTCGATGTGTCCTGTTTATTGAAATTTTCGATTAGTCGTTAGATCTTGGTCATTGAATTTTTTAAGCACGCTAGGAAATCACTCTATAATTACCATTGAAAAAAATCAGAGAGTTTGAATACCTATCAAAAAATTAAGTAACATGCATGACTGCTGATATGGGGTGAACCTCTACTTGTTTATTGTTAAGTTCTAACAAGGTCGGCAAGGCTGCGGTGTAATATGAGTAGTATTACACTTATTTTCTATTTGTATCATCTCTCTAATAGAGGTAAAGCACACTAACATATGTAGATCTCATCTATATTAAAAAAAGGGAACAAACAATGGTACACATAGAAAGTAAGAAGAACATTTTTGGTCTAATATTATTTTGTAGTTTTCTTTTTCAATTGGCATTGCCACCATGTAACCAAAACATGAGTATGTTTACTAAAAATCCAGATCCTTTCCGGATCTACTTTATGAGGATCTCAGGAATTCGTGAATCGTTTTCGTTCATCATATATCGTGAGATCAGAAATTATTTAAATTATTTTATTTAATATTGAACAAAAATAGTAACTGATGAAAACTGATCGTACGATGTATGATGAACGGACACGATTTATGAATCCCGAAATCCTCTAGAAGAGGATCTGGAGAGGATCCTAGTGGTGTTTACTAAATTAATAAATCAATGGAGATGGATCCCATCCAAATCCAAGTGTGGGAATCTTTACATCCTAAACGTTTATCGTACATCTTGCAGTCATAAATCATTTTAAATTTGTTTATTTAAAATTAAACACAAATACTATCTAATGAAAACTAATCGCGTGATATACGATGAACGACCATGATATGAGGATCTCTACGATCCTCACAAAGAGGATCAGGAGAAAGGATCCTCATCCTAAATCAGTAACTTTTGTCCTCCTTTTCTATTCACAGGCCAAGTGTTATGTTAAGATTGAGGTCTTATCTCAAGAGAATCTATCACTTTCTGGTATTGGGAAAGAGATTAGGCAAAAGGCTACACCGATCTCATGGGTTAGGGTTATATTTATTGGGGTTTTAATGAAAAACTTGTGGTATTATTTACTTTAACGAAAAATCATATTTTTACACTAAAAAGTTAATCCTGATACTATTCACTTTATCATTTATTTTGTCCTTATCGTTAAAACTTAAAGTTTTCAAACTATTTTCATTAGTTTTCCTTATATTTATTTGGGTGAGTAATTTATTATCACAGCTTATGTTGAGGTTAAATTAAGTATGTTCTAAGCTTTATGAGTAGTAGGGTATGCCCCGTTCTCAACCAGCGTATAGCGAATCACCTTGTGGAATAAAACATTTATGTCCTTTTGTTTTCTTTATAGTTATCCCCTTATTTTCCTCTAATTTACTGAAGAAAAAAAAAATATTTCCAATTTTAATCGTTCAAGAGAGAAAAAGATAAGTGGCTCGTTACCAGAGTGGTATAAATGAGTTGAATCCTTGTATGATGACGTCGGCTCAATAATTAATCTAACAAATTTATCGTTTGACCGAAAAAAAAGAAGAAGAAGAGAGAGATACGGACTCTTGATTTGTGTGGTTGGTTTAATGAAAGAAAAGAGCACTCATGCAGAATATTTGGGTTTTTTTGGATACATCACCTCATTTTTGCTGGGCTAAAATCTGGGTTGGTAACATTTGGGCATTTTTGGGCCTCTGTCTATCTTTTACCCAAAAGTTTACATGGGCTAAAGCCCAATAAATAAGGATAAGAACAAGACATTAACTATTTAATTGCTTTTTCACAACATATATTTGTTTACTCTGAAGTTCTAAAATTATCTTGTTATACTTGCCCTCTAAAATTTTAATTTGATTTTGAGCCCTCCAACTCGCTAATTGTTACCAATATCCCCCAAATCGTTTTCAATGTCAGTGTCGGCCCAGCAAAATACTTTCGCCGTTAGATTCTTTCCGATCTCTACGCATTTTACTCCACCGAATATTCTCTCTGCCTCTACCATACTCCAGCTTGGTAGTTTTCACTTCCTGTCCAGATTGACCCTGGGATTTGACGATTGACATAAAAAGTCACCTATAGACGCTTTATGCCCTTGTATTTTATAGCATTCAAATTTCTTTTATGTGAATCACAAAGAGAAGTGAGAAATAATGCTAACAAATTGAGTATGATTATGATATCCGTATTTCATTTTCATTCCAATTCATGCATCTTGTAACATCTGATCTTCTCTATTAGTACGAGATTTTCGCAGTTTCTTTAATAAAAATAATTTGATTATAATCACTAAAACATGTCTACGTAGACCAGCGTTAAAATCATGACTAAATTACCAAAATAAATTACTAATTAACAGATTCTAGGTATTTAGAAAACAACTCTATTTGGATTACGCCCAGAAATAAAAGTACTTTTTCTTGATAAGTTGAATATTTAGTTTCAGAGAAAAATCAAAAATTAAAAAATGGAAAAGAAAAAAAGGAGAAAAATTCCAACGTTTGAAGGGGGACGTTGGACAAACGGTTATTGCGGTTTCCCTCTCAATTCAAAAGCATTTGAAAAAAATACCAACAACTTCCCAAAAAAGCATTTTAAAACTTGGTCGATTCTCTCTCCTCTCTCTCACACACTCTCTCTCTCTCTCTCTCTCTCCCTCCTCTCCTCTCCGCCCTTCATGCCATGGAAGTGTCCGACCAAGACTTCCCCTCCGGCGGCTTCGGTGCGGTTCGGGTCACATTAACCCCAATCCGCACGCCCTCCTCCAAGCGCCGCCTCTCAAGCAGCTTCAATGAGCGGAGCCGCCCCGTGCCGGCTCGCCGGAAGCTGGCCTGGGTCAACCTCGAAGGCCGAATGGTCAATGCCGACGAGGCCAGCTCGGCTCGAGCCATTAAAGGTGGCTTGAACCCAGAGCAAGCCGCGGCTTGGGAGCTGTTTACCCCCTTCCAGAGGTTCCTCTTCGTCGCCGTGATAAGTGTCGCCGCCGCCGAGTCGAAGAAAAACCGCCACATTTCGCAGCTGAAGAAATCTGTGGAACTTCGGGTTTGAGCTTTGATTAATTTGGGTTTATTAAATTTTCAATTCTCTCTTTAATTGCTGATTTGGGTTTGTTTAAATTATGAATCTTTAGACGTTTTCTTTAATAAATTTTGAAATTTTGTATAATTCAATCATGATTCTCTCTATATATTTATTTTAACTGTTGTAGTTATGGAGGTTATATTCATAACTGGGCATGTGTTTTTAATATCAATTTAATTTTATTCATGAATTTTATATAAGGAAAACTAATGAAAAAAGCTAGAAAACTTTGAGTTTTAACGATAAGGACAAAAAAAAGATAAAGTGAATAGTATCAGAATTGAGTTTTTAGTATAAAAATATGGTTTTTCGTTAAAATGAACAGTACCAAAACTTTTCGTTAAAGTTCATTTTATATATTCTCATATACATTTGATATTGAAATCTTAGGTTCAGCTAAGTGTTTGTCTAAATTTTTAAATATCAGATTTGATATTGTTTTTGAGTAAAGTATCAATCTTTCGAGTTAACTGAATTCGCGTAAGATTTTCTGTTAAATGCTGAGAACCTTCGAGTGGTGAAATATAATTCTTGACTTAAATTCTTGTGTCAAATTGTTTACCAGGATCAGATATTATCAAGCATGCAGCAGAAGCTTGACAGCCTGTGCGAGCAGATGAATAACATTAAGGATCACTCGGGAACTCTTGTTCCTTCCACCCTCGAAAATGTAGAACTGCAACGCAACGAATCTTTCAGTTCCCATAAAATCAAATTTGTTGATTGTGGTTGTTGGCTCTGTGATCAACATCGTGACCTTCCAAATGGGTTGGTGGTAAGAATTTGTTCCGTGTCGCTACATAGATTGTTTCGAGTTATCTTGTACTAATGCAGAAGTCTTGATCTGGTTAATCTCATAATTTGGTCTCAGGATAACATTGCTGAGAAGGCCTCTGATGGGGATCATATACTACGATATAAAGTGTCTCTGCTAAATGTACAAGAGCAAGAGGAGCGCCGGATGTCAGATTTATCAGACTTGTGCTCAAGTGTCACTTCTGCTGCAGACTTCCAGGTAATGGAACTGCTTTCATCTTTTGGTCCGCAAAACTTACCAGAAATGGCAGTTTCTACTTTCTAGGGTATCACTTTTTAATGTTCTTGATGTAATTCGTTGTGATTTCAGCAGCTAAACGCCATAGCTATTGAACAAGAAATAGACAATCTCAAGAAGGATTGTGAAGAGAAAGATGGAACCATACAGGAGCTGACCATTTTACTCCAGTCAGCTGAAAGTGCTGGTTCAAAGGCAACCTCCCTCTTTTGTTCTCGTTTTGTACTTCTATAATTCTATTGCCAAATTTTGTCTTTGGCTGATCACAGTTATTCTTATCATTCATATCAGAGGATTTCAGAGTTAGAAGACATAATATGTAGAAAGAACTCAACGATTACAAGACTAAAGAGGGACATGGTAGTTCTAGAACAAAAGGTAAGGAGCTGCAAAGTAAGAAATCGGGTTTCAGGATTACGGAAAATACTGTATTTGACTTTTGAGTTATTCATGTCAATTGTCAATATGTATATATGCATATACATAAACAGGTAGTGCACCTTACAAGGCTTCAGAGACCTTCTTTCTCTTCCCCAGATGCACATGATGATGATAAACGAATCCATCACATGATGGACAACATCCTTTATGATATGGATAGTACTACTGGCCCTTCATCTTCTGATTCAGACTGCTCTCCACGGATTCGATCACCAGCTCCTCCTGTTGTTAAAACTCGAAAGGTTCCTCAGATCCTTGACCCTGTTCAAACAACTAAGAAACCAGAGCCCGAAAAAGCCTCAACTTCGAAGGTGAAACCAACTAACAGTCGCATAAAATCCCACCCACTGAATCCTCTAAAAGTGATCACCATGAATTCAAGGCAAGTACACTCAGTAAGCAAAACTTCTCTACCAATGAGTCCAAAATCTCAACCGGCAAGCCCAAAATCTCAACCAATGAGCCCTATCACAAGATCCAGTACCACTCAATTTTCAAGGCCAAGGCCGACATCAGCTGGTGGGGATTCAAAAAAGACCATTCGAAGGCGTTCTATATCTGAACTAAAGGATGCTCCCCACAGAAAAGATGGGCATAGAAAGGTAGACCTTGCTGTTGCCATCAATACTAGGTCAATTGATTTTCAAAATATCAAACAATAATGGTCTGTTTTTTGGTGGGAGTGACCCGAAATAAGTGTTTTGAGGGGAGGGTTCAAGATTTTCAACTTGTACTTTCTTATCCAAAATGTACTCTCATATATCTCTTTCTTGTCTACCTTTTGTAGGTTGATGTGGAGAACGGCATATGCAACTATTGAGTTTATTCATCCCTGGCATCGATGATACTTTGAAGTAGATATAAGAATCAAGCTAGTATATAGATATATTATAGGTGCTGAGAGAGTTTTGTATTTTATCACAGAACTGCAGAGCTGCAGAAGTCGGGAAATCGTCTGGTTACATTGTGAAATTGCTCTTTCAGCGGAAGATCTTGTTAATTAGCCAGAATATGTTTCATACAGCATGAATTGTGGAAACTTGTGATGCAAGTCAATCTGATGCAACTTTGAGAACATATGGAGGAGAGAGAGGATAGGAATGATGATGTAGAGATGATTTGCTTTGTAAAAAGCTCAAGCTGTGACCAATTTTCCCATAGATTATAATCGAACACCGGATTAACTAATGGACCGTTTAATAACCATTTCGTTTTTTATTTTTAGTTTTCACTTTTGTGTTAGTTATAGAGGGGAAATACATAGCGAAAAGAGGGATGAAGGACGGTGGTAGAGATGTAGAAGAAATGAAACAAGCCTCAAACCCCGAACATGAGAAAAGGATGATAATATTTTGACATCTAGATGCGTCCCTACTATCCGCAAGTTTAAGTTCAAAAACTACGAGACCAACCCTTACCTTCCCGACCTTTTCGCTTTTCTGTCTTGTAAGCTGTTTTTTAGTTCAAAATCTTCATGTACATGACGATCGTGGAATGGCTCTCAGTACAGGGACAAAGTCACAAAACAAGGCAGACTTTTTGACCTCCTAGACGGACAGAATCCTAGGAACAACTTGTTCGATCGTCAAATGTTTTGGGAAGTTCAGGAGGTAAAAATTTAAGTGGCATCTGCATATCTTCCATGCGTGTTAAGATTCGAAGCGAAACAGAGGACTATCTGAAGATGAGCCAAAGATGTTGGTGCCTACAATTGTATAACTAATAGAAGGGTAGGGATTATTATAACAGTCTGAAAAGCCAGAGTAGTCGAAAAATGGAGGTTCGGGAAGAGGCAACAACTTTCCCTCCTGATGTCAAATACCTCGAAAGAGGGTGTTGCGGGGGTGCCTATCACGCTCTTGAAAGGATCAGAGGCAATAACATATAAATTTCCGTCATGCTCCACCATCAGCGGTGTCTTTTCCCTTGTTGTAGCCTGTAGGGACTGTTGTTGAAGACATGCTGGGGATGCTTGACGATACCGGCGTTGGGATCCACCGTTGGATCAGTCTCAAAGACAAACACATATTTACACGAAGACGAGCCAAATGACGCGACAAAGATGTTGGTGCCTACAGTTAGATAAAGTGGATCGTCGCATAGGCACCCTTTTTCCCACACTAGGGTCGAAAACCTCGAAAGCGGTTTCCGTAGGGAGGCCAACCGGGTCCAACATAGGAGAACGTGATAGAATTTATCCTTGTGCTCCAATAACATGGGACCAGATTTCCCTTGTTTCATGGGAGGCTGCTTGATGATAGAATCGAGAGCGGGATCAGTTTCGAAGGCATAGACATGTTTCTGTGAGGTAGGGTGGTAAGCTGCTGAATATGGCCTTCAGTCGGCCAGGCAAAACAATTTTGGAGCCAAAGACACCCGCACCCATATTGTCGGGAATGCCTTCGCTTCAAGTTTAACCCACTTGGTGTAGACCCGCGGCCAGGAATGATGTTGAAGAACCTAAATGCGGCCGCGGGTCTCCCAATACGTGGCTCACAAAAACACAGGTACAAAGTGTTAGAATCATCAGTAATTATCTCCTTCCCTTTCTCCATCTTCATCTTTCTTCTCTTGTGCTGCTGCATCTCCATACTTCGATGTCACGCTCGTCCAATACTTGGGAATCAAGAAAGGCTAGGGTTTTGATCTCAAAGATTAACGTACGCTTTCAAGACTCGGAATTCAAGAAAGACATCATGAATGGCTTTGGACTTGGAGATCGCCTTTCAAGAAACTAGCTTAGGTTTCCCTTTCCACTCTCACCACTTTTGCTTTTCCTTTTAGAATTGGGGCATATAGATATCAATTGTCGGGGTGATGCTATTTAGACATACAAAACTAACACATACAAGAGTCGAGCCCACTTGTATTTTGCCTAAATAAATGTGTCAATTTTGTGTGTCTAAGTAGTATTATTGGTTATGAGAAATTCGTAGAATGAATGAAGGTTGGGAACCTGATGGTGCGCATAAGAGGAGCTTATCATGTCTAAAGTTGGTGTGAAGGGAGGGTTAAACTTCCTAATCTTAAGAGGAATTCGAACTTCTAGTGTGATCAGTGTTAACTAAGAAGAGAAATTAGATAAGCAAATACTTGATTATTCCAAGTAAAAGAGGCAAAGGGACGATGTCAGTATGGCATGGCTTAGTTATTCTCACAGTTCTGATAAGATTTAGACTGGCACTTCTCTCTGAAAGCATGGTTCTTGCCCCCCTCTCTCCTTCCTCAGTCGAGCTCATTTATTCGTTGATTGATCCTTACTCTAACGTTCGAGTGTTTGCTCGTTGTTTAGGCCGGTGAGTGAGATTTCGGCTCATTAAAATAAGTTAACGAGAAAAACAATACATGAAATTCCGGGTATTCATCCCTGTTGTCGATATTTTTTCTAGTACATATAAGAATCAGACTATATAGGTCTGAGAAATTCATGCTATGACAGAAAAAGCTGCATACCATGAGGGAAGCCCTCTTCTTTCATTGTGACATGGCATGAAAGCACAAGATTGTGATGCAAGTCAATCTTTTTAACCTTTGAAAGAACATGTGAACAAAACAATGAAATTCTTCACATTCATAAGTAAAAATTCGATTACGAGGCTATAGTATTTTCCCCTGTTTTCCATTCTAAAGTGGAAAAGGTTTAGGCCATACAGATTCACATACTACAAATGTAAAAATACGGGCAGGATGTCATCTGTTCTTGACACCGAACCGCTATACTCTAGGCCAGTGTGGACTCACAACCTGCACAAGCAAGTAATTTTTCGGTCATCACAGTCAATTCCTTATCACATATTCTACGGCAGAGCATAATTTGGTTCAATACCATCTAAAAACAGATTACAGAAATTAGATTAGCAACACGGAGACTACAGAGCTGAAATCGCCACAAGGGCAAGGGGCTTGATATTAAACACATTCTCAATTAAGAAAATGAACTATATTCAGCTAACCTCAAGTGTGCTAAAAACTAATCGCATTCGACTTGCAACAACTGATGGTTCCTCAGGCTTGTCCAACCACTGCCATTTGCTCTAGTTGAAGTGTCTTTACTGGAAGCCTTCAAGGAAAAAAGTTTAAGCAAAGAGGTGAACCTTCACAACCGGTTTATATTGCACGAAAGAGTAGTTTGAAAAGGTCAAAGTGGAGGCCGATAATTTGTTGTCATAGCATGTACTTGAGAAATACACAGCGGTGTGCTTGCACAGAAAAAATCCGGATTTTCAAAGTAAGATTCGGATGCAGAAATTCAGCCATGTTTAATACGGATTATGATATATATATAACTCAAAGTAGGATTTGGATATGCTGAAAGAAGCTTACCATGCCATTCCTCTCACAAAATACGCATTTGCTATGAGTGCACAAAAGCCTTTCCATTTAAGCCTTTCTTCGTCCGATACTGGAGGTATGGATGACCATCTAACTATTGTTGGCTGTGGCGTACACAATATGGTGATGAATATAATGCTCAACCACAGAATGCACTCATCAACCTGCGTTGTGAAGAAAAGACGGAAAAGGGAACTAATCATTCACCGTAAGAGGAAAAAAGTCGAAATCATGACCAACAGAAAACTTAACACGCACTCCTGCTTCTTACATTTCCAACACTAGACTATGACTGACACTCAGTTTAGTCAAGAGATCACAAAGATCATCAGAATTGGGCAAAAAACTTCATATTCCAATCCTTATAGTCATTCAGATAATGTATCAATGTATACGACAATGGTTGCATTTCGACAAATGGGTAAACGTTAATAACTAAAGAGCAAGTTTACCTCCTCCGATGTGATCTTGAATTTCAAACTGGTGGTTCCACCATAGCTTTGCATTCCTTCAATTTCAACACCAGATTCTTTCATATCAAGCAGTTCTTTTCTTAATCCCTCGTCTGTGCAGCCCAGTGCATAAGCATTCACCCCAGCACTGATGAACTCCTGATCAACCAAACGAAACATCAGTTGTGAAAGAAATTAAACAAAGCAAAACACACAAAATATCACCGAATTCTGTATATACGTTTAGGTTGGCACCTCCTCCACGGTCGACCACATTCCGGTACCGCCTAAATAAACTGATTGCTATGTTGCGCGATGATCGATACTCATCATCAGATGGAATCGAATCCTGCATCCGGCACTGCAATGAGAAATATCAAAACATATCAAACAATCGTACAAATATCAAGATCCATTTCCTTCTCTGAAAATCTTAAACAAAAGAAACTTACAGAAACACTTACTAGCCATTTCTTGGGGCTGTTTAGCTGATTACGACTTCTCCATGACAAGTAGAAAGCAGAGAGTGCAGAATTACAAGGAGCTCCAATTGGGTTAGTACAAATAGAGATTTTGTTCAAGAAATTCACATGGGTAGTCTTGCAGGGTAAAACTGCCTCATGCTGTAAAAAATTATGAGCTGAATCTGTATATGTAATAGCTCCTGAAGCATACACCATCAGCATGGTTGCAGAACTCGATGAACCATCACAATGCTATATCACCTTTTACAAAAACCCAAAAAACCAAATTCCAAATTGAGTACTTTTCTAATAATTAACAAGCATAAACCATCACAAAGTTGAAACTTTTTATCTTTGGAAAAAAAATAACCCAAAAAACCAAATTCAAAATTGCACATTTTTCTGATAACAAATAAGCATAAACCATCACAAAGGTCTCACCTTTGAAAAAACCCAACAACCATATTCAAAATTCAGCAGTTTTGTAATTCCACAAGGCACATATAAAATGGATAATTGATTAATTCAAGTGAAATATGAAGCCTGGAAAGAAGGCTTCCTCCTTTACCTTTACCTTTACCGTTTCGAGCAGTTGAATTTTCCCGGGAACCAAACAGGTTTCTGACACAAATTATTATCCAAGTGAAGTTTGTGGGGTGATTGTGGAATTTTGAGGGGTTTTGAGGCCACCAATTATTGTATGGAGGGCTACGGAGATGGAGATTCCAATTTTTTTTTTTTTTTTTGGGTAAACGATGGAGATTCCATTTGATTCCAAGATTTTCAGAATATTTCTGGCTGCTAATTGTTAACTGGCGTACGAAAATCCTCCTCTGCTTTGGCGGATTTTTCCCAATTTGTTATTGCTTGCAAGCCAACTCTAATAACGACGTTGCTTTCCGCGTCGTTTTATTATTACTCTAATTTGATCCATTTTTTTTATTATTATCATTTTTTTTTGTACCGGCGTGGGGGGGATTTTGTTTGGAGTGTTGATTATGGATTGACTACAATACATAGTTTTAGAAGTATTTAAAACTAAATTTGCAAACTAAACGATGTAATTATTGATGATAATATTATCACTTAAACGTGATTAACGTGTTTATTTTTTATTAGTAACACATCATTTATTTTCAAATTTAATTAAATTTTGATCTTCTTAGCATTACCGATACTTATATGTTTGAGATATAAGTATTATATGTATGTGAATATTTGTAGCTACATGTATAAATTATGCATAAGGCCTTTAACAATAGGCCGATAAAAGTGAGTATGATACTAATATATGAAACTCATATAGAAAACACAGTTTTATAGTAGGCTGAAAAATTCACGCTTTTATAGTAGGCCGGAAATTTTGAGTGTGATATTAATATATTGGCTGTGTTATTAAACTTGAGTGTGACACTTACAAACTAACTTTGTAAAAGAAGTATTTACTCTCATAGCTATTGAACTTACTTAGTGTAACATTAATGTTATAGATATGAAACTCAGGCTGTCGAATTCCTATATAAATTGTATAACACTCACTCCGACTTACAGTGAAAGGCCCAAGAGCATCTCCCGTGGAGCTCTATATCTAGTACTTACAATGGTATAGTCCTTGTATATATATGATGTCCAAGGCCTCCCGGTGGGTTTGAAAACAAGTCCCTGTAGTATTGGTGGCCCACCAAAATTGTAGCCAAATTAATTAATATAGAATGAACCAATAAACCTAACTAATATAGTCACTTGACATGAGATAGACTTGCATAGGGTACCCTGCAAACTGCGTCCCGGCCCGTTCAGTCCTCACAACCAAATATTACCCAACCCCCATCCCCGATTTCCACTGTTAAAGATCGGGAGGTTCAGAGGGGAATGCAGGACAGTTCTGAGGAGATTCCTTATGCAAAAGAGCCAAGTTGATGCCCCTAAGGTAACAAGGGTCGAGACGCGGGGGTTGGGGCGCCAGAGAAGCCTTTTGCCCTCTTTAGGGTCGAGAGTGATAAGTTTGTTATCACTTAAAGGATACTGAATAAGGGCATATCGTTTGTCTTTGTGTTGTGCTCCACCAGAATGGGATTGTGCTTCCCTAGTAGGGAGCTCTTCAAGCCATTGGCCTCCTTAGTGATATTGGCGATGGGATCCACAGTTAGATCAGTCTGGAACACAAACACATCTTTACGTAGAGATTTTACAAACAGTGAACACGCAGATAGGCTGGGTTGGTTGGGTTGGTCAGGTTGTTCGGTACACCCATTAAAATGCTCATCCCATTGTATACTTATGTTATAAGACGTGGTGTATCACATTATACTTCGGAAATAAATATCTTGTTCAAGTAGATAGTGGAGAAAAAGTGACGTAAAAATCATTCCCCAAATAAAACTCTTGTAACCGACCAATAATCATTACAAAGACTTGATCATTTTGGGGTAGCT
Source organism: Pyrus x bretschneideri (assembly GCF_019419815.1). Taxonomy (NCBI): domain Eukaryota; kingdom Viridiplantae; phylum Streptophyta; class Magnoliopsida; order Rosales; family Rosaceae; genus Pyrus; species Pyrus x bretschneideri. The sequence goes on along the minus strand of NW_025999789.1, from coordinate 1,880,543 downwards.
CACTATTGTTTAGCATACTGAAATAAAAAAGGCCGGGGTGAACGGGACATTGTGATCCTACTTAAAATTAATGTCAACCCCAAATTATAGAAAAAAATTTCAATGTGTCCGGAACACGATCGGATACATTAAGTATCATAATACAATCGGTTGAATTTTTTTTTTTTTTTTTAAGTTTCTAACTAATTGTGTTTTAATATTTGGTGTATTTGACCGTATTTTCGACACGCTAAAATCTCTCCAAATTATGAGGCTAAATTAGTGGGTTCATTTTTACTAAAAATGTGAATCCCAAATTATTGGCTGGTATGGCTCTTCAAATATCATCGTCATTCATTCATCATGTTTCAACGTCATGCATATTGTCCCTAGCTCAGTCTATCAAAAGTCTCGCACCATACTTAACATGCTATGATGATAATCTTATCTGGAAAATGGTTGGGTCGTTCAACGTCATGGTGGGCTATTATTTTGTCACCCCTTGTAAGCTTAATTACCACATGCATTGTATATGGTACTATGGTGGGCCACTACCTTTCTATTTCAAAGTGGTGTCTAAAGCAAGAGAAATTTTAGAATGTGAAGGTTAAATGAAACGCGTGTTATCAATTTAAATGTATTATGATATATTACGACTTATTTAGTTTGATTTCACATTGCACCATTAATATTATTACCAATCTTATATATATTATGATGATATCAAATTAAGCATATCTTAACAAATATTTATTAATAATTCAATTAGTTGATTTACCACCTCTATTGATAGTCCCATAAAAAATTACTCATATGTGCACATATAAAAATAAAATGGCCGGGTGTCTTATTCCCCGATAATAATGAAGATGCTGACTTGAACGTTTGAGTGAATAAGTTGTTGATCATGGCAAGTTGATTAACCTGCATCTGGACTAGAATCCTTACATGCGTTTCTCCGCCTACTCGTTTTGAGAGAATTATGTAAAGAATTCATGTTGAACAAGTCCTGGACTCTAAGCACCGGTTCTTCATTTCAAATAGACTGGTCAAACATTGATCAATAATATTATTCAAAATAATGTACGGCACCCACCATTTGAATCCGACTATCCAACTCGTAAGACCTAAATTGGTATATATATTATTGAAATTTTTTTGGTGGAACATTCATGAATAATGTTGGTACCCACCATTTTTTAGAATTTTAATTGGTTTGTAGTATGGGTAGGTTCCATCGATTACATAGAAGGATTGAACGTGCTCACTAGCAAGAAGAAGATGCATATAGGTTGTGAGAAAAAAGGAAGAGAACATTATATTGGCAGGACAATTCTCAAATTGCCTTGAACTTTCACTCTAAACTTTGCAATTTGCCAGTTAAAAAACTTTGAAGCAATGTGTCACTTTAATTAATAATCAGTTGTAGTCCATCATCTACGGTTAACTTAATGAAAAGTTTCGTAAGAAGTGAAACACCTAAACACATATGACTTTTTCAGCAACACGTATATTTAGCAGGCATATGTGTTTTCGGGGTGTTAAGGAATTGAGTTCTTCAACCCAATGCAAACAAAAACGCCTCTGATCCAAATAATGTTTTTATCATGAACTTAAGCAAAAAATTTACTTACATTGCATATGTAATTCTTTTTTACGAATTTTTACGAATATTAGATTTGCGATGGTAAGTATCAAGAATAGATCACTTCACTCACCTCAGAATATGCACTATCTATTTGTATTTAGAGCTGTTTGCTAACAAGTGTTACTATTGTTATATTGACCTTAGGCTGAACCCCAAGCGAAAGTAAAGCAAGCAGTGAATGGTAAATGGATCATTGTAAAATGCCCACACCTTAGTGGCAATGATCTTATCCAATTCCAATATACAGTAATATGACTTCTGTTGTTCTGCAAAGATTAGTTTCCAAGGAAGGGGAACTCTCCGGATCCACTTTCTGAGGATCCTAGGGATCATAGGAATCTTTATATCTTAGTCAGTTTATTATATATCGTGCGGTTAGTTTTCGTCAAGTAATATTTGTGTTTAATTTAAAAAAAAAAAAGTCAAATAGTTTCTGACCACAAGATAACGATGAATGGCTAAGATGCGAGGATTCCTAGGATCCCCACAATTTAGATCCGGATGGGATCCAAATTAAGTTTCCAATAAGGATAATGGTAAGAAGATCATTTATTTAAATTATACTTTGTAAATTATATGACGTGATTGTGGATAATTAGATTATACTTAAATATTGATTAACATGTTTATTTTTAATTAAAGACACATCACTTAATTTGCAAATTTAATATAAAAAATTAGTATACTTAGCATTTCTCTTATACGAGAGAAAGAACGCAAAGAAATATATTATCATCATATGGTTTCAACAAAGCATCATTAACCAGGAAACATTACAAGTTGATCACCTATTTTATTCTCAAGTACAGGACATGTGATTATGCCATTAAAAATAGATTTTTTTTTTTAAAGAAAACTAACTAAAAGTTCAAAATTTTTTTTTTAAAGTTTTAATGAAAAAGGATATATAAAGGTGTATTAAATAATATTAGAGAAAAGTAAAAATGTGGTTTTTCGTTAAATGTGCACAGTAACAAGAGTGTTTCGTTAAAACTCCTAATTTTTTTATGTCTCTTGAGCGTTGTCACGAAATATTAATAATTATTTTATTTAAATTATACTACTTGTATTTTTTTTTTAATTCTTGGTACGTGCTCGTGAAAGTTTCCCTATTAACGAAAGAGAAAATTTGAGAAATTTTTTTCTACGCCGAAAATACGGTTCGATATATCAAGTGTCATAATATAAGTAGATGAATTTTTTTTTTTATAAGTGATTGTTGTATAAGAGTAAATTGTAGTAATGGTCTTTCAACTAAAAATCCATTATCATTGGTTTCTCAACTCATCAAAATGTGCAGTTATAGTCCTTTTTGTCAACTCTGTTAGAACTTCTGTCAAAATGAGTCACATATCATGCACGTGAGGCTAAATCTAGAGGCAAATATGAAAAATCAAATAAGAGAAATTCTATCAATGTTCTCTCAACTTTAATTCAACTGGAGAAATGATCCCTCAACTTTAACTCAATTAGAGCAATGATCCTTCAACTTTAACCCAATTGTAGCAATGATCATTCCAACATAATTCATTTTAACAAAATTTTGATGGAGTTGGGGAAAAAGATCATTTGTACATGTTTTGATAAGTTAAGAGACAAATAATAATGAATTTTTAATTAAAGAATCATTACTTCAATTTACCCATGACATAAATATGTGGTCTCCGTACGCTAAAAAATCCCTCTGAAAATTCGTAGAAATTGAGTTCCGAGTGTGAAATGAAATCAGAACAGCCCATAACCTCCCACCAAGTCATTGACTTTTTAGTCCTTTTCCAATCCCATCAATCCAAACCATTTCCTCTGCTCTCTCTCTCTCGTGCGCATATTATTAAATGAGATGCAAGCGTAGAACGCACCACATCATCAAGAGCTGATGACCATGGACAGAGCGCAGCCAAGCTCGGACTCCCCAACCAGAGAGCCGAAATCACCCGTGGTGCTCTCTATCGAGTGCCTCAAAGGCAGCTCCAAGGCGGACGAGTGGACCGGCGACATGCTCCAAACTGGAGATATCGTCGAGGAGCTTCGTATTGGAAGCTCCATGACCGTCAAGTCGCCGTTTAAGAACGGAAGGAGCGGTGTCCAGAAGATCCTCCACGCCTCCTTCAAGGCCAAGGACACCTCCATTCTCGTCCGTATCCGACGCGGACGAGATGAGTTCGCCGAGTTGCAGGCTTGTATAGTCCCCAATGACTCAGTGGGCGGTAGGACCAAGCAGTACATGCTCAGGTCCATTGCGGACCCTAACTACACTGTCGGCTTCTGCGATCGGACGGAAGCCGACTGCTTCGAGATCCAAGGTACTATTACGATCATCCGTTGACTATCACTATACTGCCTTTATTTCATGTAAGGAAGATGAATTATTGTTAATATTTTATAAATTTTTATTGTTTTGGTGATTAATTATCCCCCACTTGGTGATTGTGGCATGTTAATTATGATTATGATTTATCGACGCCTAGCTTTCCTTTGTGCACATAATTTTCAATGGAATGTGTGTTTGTCGTATGAATGCAAACCAACTTTAACTAGCACAAAACAAGTCCACGTGAGAACTCATGACTTCCTCTTTGTTGAAAATTATAAGTAGACCAAACCTAATCGGTTGTTGACAGCTTCGATCGGTTGAAACATTTTATTCTTTTCATGCACTTCACCTAACTTCCATTATTCAATACATACTCATTATAGTTTAGTTTAGAACCGCATCAAAAGTCTTTTAATTTTATGTGAATATAATGTAATATAACGAGTAATGTGACACTTGAGCCATTTTTATTAGTAAAATGTTCAGAATGTACAGTTGAATTAAGCTTTTATTGTTTGATCGTTGCTTCACTTTAAAAGAGCTAAGGTATATCGAATAATAGGATTAACATTCTAAATTAAGCTAGTTAATTATTTGCACTATAACAATAAACACTATGTATGTGCGATTGATCTTGTTGAGTTATGAGTAATTAGTTTGTCTGGCTATAACAGGGTTCCTTATCATTCGCAAGATTCTAACCTAAAACATTTTACTTACAAGTGAAAAGAAATACTATTAAGCCCTAGTATTATGTGACACATGTTATTTTTTAAATGCTAGAAAACTAGGCTTTACTTATGTCATAACACACATATTTTTTTAATTAATACTCAAGTGTTAAAATTTGAGTTAATTTATAACACCATGTGACAACGTTTCATATAAAATTTTCTCATGCTCGATAAGTCGATCTCTATGGATCATGACTAGGTTTAAAACCAGTGAGCAGTTTGAACACCAAAGGGTCAGTTGTGAGCCTGCCTGCATATAAGTTGATTTCACGGAAGGAAAAAACTACTGTATATTTCTTATGTTTTATTTTCTTACTACAACTAGGAATTAATTAAAATTTTGTATGAGAAACTACAAGCAGTAACACAGAAAACTTGTGCCAGAATCAATTAAATCAAAACCCACATTCTTACACTTGTTTAACTTGTTACTTTCTTCTTTTTATAAAGAGAAGTGTGAAATCAAATTAGTAGATGATGAGTTGCATGCATATATGCATGTGTTCAATGTGCAGCTTCAAGGAACTCGCGGATGGTGAGTGCACTGACCAGGTCTAAGCTTCAAGATGGGTATGTGTCATATCCATGGGAAAGGAGAATGCAGGAATTGCTACCAGTTCCCTACTCTAGTAGCTTTCTATCTGTACTTTTCCTTCCAAAGGCTTCAGATCGATCTGCTTCTCGCTACAATGACTTAGAGGACACCCTTGCTAGGGCAAATGTCTGGCTGAATGCCTCCCAGGCTGCCGGTGTCCCCGTTGTCTTCATGAACATCCAGACTGAGTCCTTGCTCACCAAGGTGATTAATCACACACACTAAAGGCTTTTTCGTTTATATGCCCTTGTGCTGCGAAACTTTCCATTTTTCTCCCCGAACTTACAATTGTGTGACTTTGACTTATATGTACTCTGTCTCACGCTACCCTTCCATAAGTTAGTTGGTTAGGAACATCGTTAACTTGGTTATTGTTGTGGTACCTCGTGCAAAACAAAGAAAATGACAACTTTCGAGTTTGCACATCTGCCAAGTTAACGATCTTCTTGATCGACTTGACAAAATGGGTAACTTGAGATACAAAAAGCACAGGAGGGGGCAAAGTCATGCAGTTGCATGTTCAAGGCAAAAGTGAGATTTTCATTGAAGCGCAAGGGAAAGAAAATGCATAATTGTATATCTTATATGTATGTCTGATGAGGAGTGAAATATATGACAGATTTCTGGAGAGACAGCTTCTTCGACTGTAAATGCGGGGTCATTGTCTGACTTGGCTGATCTTGCAAGTGCTAGCTTATATGGTTTTGAGGACTACCATGGAGTTGACATTGGTGTTGTCCGAGCAGTTCGCCTTTGGTTTGCTCCTCTTGGTGGTGAAATTGCAGTTGAGATCAAATTACAAGAAGATGATGTCAAGCTTGGCTTTGCGATTAGCCGCACAGAAGAGGTATATATACTGTATATTAATTCATTTCTCTCTCCATGACCAATTCCTCTTTGTTACCAATTGTATATTGGGCAGGTGATTGACTTGATCATATTATGTCACAATTAATGTGTCCGTTGTAACTAGTTGAAATAACTATGAGTAACAAGTGGATTCTAGGGTTCACCACCTGTCACATATCTCCAGATAATATGATCAACTAACCCCTCGCCTTGATCAAGTTTCCATTAGGCACAAAATTACTCGATTTGTGAAGGCTGATGTGCTTGTTCGAAGTACTAATTTACAATCAATTTTGCAATAATTTTGTGTAGTAAGTATATGTTGGATGCAACATAATATGATCCCCTATTGCCTACTTCTCCATTAAGGAAAGATTTGCCATTTTTTTTGTTTTTGTTTTGTTTTTGGTCAAATGATAGATTTTGTTAGATTAGATGTTAGATTAGTCACTGACGAAGTTCGAATCCACGCCAGCATACAAGGGTTCAAATCATTTCCATCATTGTAATAAAGGGCCACTTACGGGAAAGGTTTGAGTTCACCACATTAAATATGGGATAGTTGATGTCCATGATGAAGGAAGTTGAGAGCATTCAACTAAAACTCAATTAAATCTTACGTAAACGCTAGTTAAGCTATAACTTGGTAAAGAAATGCAGTCCCTCTAACATTTCTTGATAGACCATGCACTACTAGATGGTTTGGCTTGTAAATGAGTATTTTTGTGATTGCAGGGGTTTATTTACATTTCATCAGTGGTTGATGGTGATGAAAATGCACCTTCAACTCGATCGGGGCTAAGCAACTTGTACAAGGAAGCAATGGATGCATCAAGGTTGCTGGTGGTCTCAAGGGTTTCAAACCAGAAGGTTCTCCCATGGATGGTTTCCTCAACTGGAGCAATTCGATGCTTCGACACCATTTCGCTCAGCCAGAAGCTATCACTTCACCGTCACGCCAAGATTCCAATTTCCCTTCACGTGTTCATCTGGGATCGAGCAGTCGTTTCTTCAAGCGGAGGCCAAACTAGGTTTAGGAGCAGTATCTCCCCACCAACAATTATGCCATTGCCACCTGAGGTTCAATTGGCTCGACATCCGAATGAGAACCAAGTACAACCACTGCCACTAGAAGTGTTCGACGAGAGTAGTAGCGAAGGTGTGACTGAGAGATTATCAGAGGTCAGGCTTGAGAGAGATACAGCTGGAGAGTCCTCTTTTAGATTCCATGATTTTGCACTTTCAAGCAATTGGGTATGATTATGTGTTCTTTTGGTTCTTCATTTGTAATGCTGCTTTCATGTCAACTCGAATCCCTGGTGTATACTCCAAAAAGGTACAACGCCCTTCTCGCGATAAAGCGGTTTGCAGCTCGAGCTCGGATTCTACGATCCGGGCGATTCTGGCAACATTCAGAGAAGGGGAGTCCCCCATCCTCTCTTTGTTTTTATATCGTTATGCACAGAGGTCTTGCAAAATTGCAAATAGGCATTGTTTAGCTAAATTTAATACAGAGTATACGAGAGAGAGATATAGAACTATTTCACACAGCAGGATTTGATCGCTTTCACTTACACACCTTTCTGAATAAATGGTTTTGCTTATAAGTTCAGTAATTAAAGAACTGATAACTCGACAATCGTTTATTATCTATTTAATTCGATCTTCAAATTTCATACATAAATTTGGTGTCTCTAACATTTCAGATTGTCGCACTTCTCGAGTCCTTGAGGAAACTTTTGAACCAGTATGCAGAGAATTTTGGATATCTTTTTAATCCATTATTACAACCCACATAGTTGATACCAAACCAAATAGTGTATTCTATTTCGCATTCAAAATTGTCCAGTAATGACCATGCAAGGTATCGCTTCACTTTGGAACCATTTCTACACCGAAGTAAAAGCGGGAAAACTCAGAAACATTCAAGACAATGTAATTATTAATTAACCATAGTGAGAAAAAGCTAAGATATCTCTTAGTGTGCCGGAAATCCGGACCAGTACACCACGTGTCATAATAAACACTTACTTGATTGCAGCTTGAGTAAAATATGTGGTGATAATAGTAGTCAACTCTATTAGTATCACTAAAGGCTTCCTCAAGTGATAATTGAGGGGACGTGGATTCTTTATCCCTCCTAATCTCTCTACCCTTTCATGCACTTCTATTTGAACGATTACGGTTAAGTCACGTCAACATCTTATATTGATTTTTTTTTTATAGAGATAATTAGACAAAAAACAATGTGTGAAAAGAGGGGATTGAAACGAATGAGAATAGAAGGTTAGAGAATTCTCCTCTTAATTAAGGATCATTAAACTCGGATATACCTACAATATAATGCATTATCACGCACATTTAGTATCTCATACTCTGCATGTTTCAATACAAAATTAAGATTTAACAGTGAAAATATAGGATGCTCCCTGAATGTTCTAGAAAATTTTTCATAATTTTATGTCACACCATTAATGTCAAATCTTGATGATGCAATAATTAATGCTTAAAAGTATTGGTTACGTACCATTTTTAGTAATGTAAATGAGTGGATTATTATACTTTTCTTTTATATAGAGTAATAGATCGTGAACTCTTTTTGGATAACATATAACTAATCTGAAGTAGATTGCAACACAAACGAAATTAATCAAGATCTTTTAGAGCTATGTTTGAATGTAGAAAACAATTATATATATAAAACACTAATGATTTGATGTGTACTGGTGGACCAATCGGGACTCCACTGAGCTCAGCTGCCACGACAAAAATGGATATTAGAATCCAATTATATTGTAAGAACATATTTGTCAAAGTAGAAAAGCTTAATTTCAACTTGTGCTCACTTGTAAGTTTGACGTGAGGGTCTGTTATGTAGCTTGCATATTGTAAGAATTATTAGGTTCGTCATGGCTTGCATATCTAGCAGTATAATAATTTAAGCCAAGAAAATCAAAACCCATTTAGCAGCATGGATTCTTCGTTGGTGAATACGGATAATCGTTTTTCAACAAGAGATCGCATGCTCTGTGGATAATCTCCACTTGTCAATGGCTCCACATACCTACCCAAGAACATAGAAATTCCAATTCCTAAAACCTAAAATTTTAGGCATATTTATCGATTTGGCTCCCCCATGGGGTAACTTGTATGAAGCTATCAATTTTCCTTATGAACCTGAACTTTTAGAAATAGACAACTCCCCGCCCCCACCCCACCCCCCACCCCCCCCCCCCCCCCAGCCCGCCGGCGAAAACGCTGTTAGATTTTAAAATTTTTCATTCATCTAATTTTCCATCCTTTTTGCCTTTATATAGTTATCATGATTTGTCCGTGTGATGAAATAGATAGAAAATTAGATGAAATTTTTTTAAAATTCAAGAGTAAAATTAATAGCTCTATACAAATTCGGGAGCAAATTGACAAATACTTTTAAATTTAATTGAGTCTGTGTATAAACCAAACAATATACTTACTATCCGAAGATCACAGTGCAGCATTTTTATCTTCTTTTGTCTCCGAAGCAGGAACAAACCAATGTGTAAGCAATGTTATCCCGATGACCCCTTTTTGAAATGCCCACACAAGAACATGAATTTGATTATTAAGAGCCAGAAAAGGTACAACCTAATACTATTAACTTGTGTAGAATTCTCAAATAGGACCTAATATTAAGAAAAAAAAAAAAAAAACTAATAAATTAATACACCTGATATTTGTCCTTGTACACTTTTACAGCAGGTGCATGAGCAAGAAGGACATGGTGTGATGCCCAGTATGGTTCGATTGCCGAATTCCCGGAGAGGCAATTTAGATTTTGCCAATAAAAGCAACGTCCTGGTGCATGAGACCCGATTGCATAACCGTTATTTGTAAAGCTATATGGTTCATTCAACGTGATCCAATGCTTTACTCAATCATCAAATTCTTATAACAAAGTTTTGCATAATCTCTAAAGTGATTGTTTCAGATACACATTTAAAATGTATTAATATATACTAATATTTATTTAAAATGGTCGATCCACTATCAGAAACAAGTTTTAACCGACAAACTATAATTCATCGGGCTAAACTCTTTACCCGACGGAATATCTATGTTCCTTAGGCAAAAACTATAACATCCCACATCATCTAGGGGAGTGGAGTCTGTAAGCCATATATGTATATTATCATCTTTACCTAGCGCAAGACATTTTGGAAGCTCACTGGCTTCTGGTATCTGTAGGAATTCTGAAGTTAAGTGAGAAAGGGGCCTGAACATTCTCAGGATGGGTGATCCATTAGGAAGTTCTGCTCGCGTGAGTTCCTAGAAACAAAACAGTGAGGGCGTGGTTGGGGCTCAAAACGGACAATATTATGCTATGGTGGAGTCGAACCCGGGATGTGGTGGGGGCCCGGGTCAGGATGTGACAATTTGGTATCAGAGCCCACTCTGCCGTTCGGTGCGAGTGTGCCGACGAGGACGTTGGGCTCCTAAGGAGGGTGGATTGTAACATCCCATATCGCTTAGGGGAGTGGATCCTATAAGCCTTATGTGTATATTCTCATCTTTATCTAACGCGAAGTCTTTTGGGAGCTCACTGGCATTGGGTTCCGTAGGAACTTTGAAGTTAAGTGAGAAAGGGGCCAGAGCACTCCTATGATGAGTGAGCCATTGGGAAGTTTTGCTCAGTGAGTTCCCAGAAACAAAACAGTGACCGTGAGGGCGTGGATGGGGTCCAAAGCGACAATATCGTGCTACGGTGAAGTCGAGCCCGAATATGATGGGGGCTCGAACTGGAATGTGACAAAAACAGTCAATATTTGAATTTCTGTAGAACCTTTGGCCCAATGAAAACAATTCAGCGGACAAAGTTATGGTCGTCGGGTAAAGTTTTTGCACCAAAAGAAAAACTTGGCACGTAAATTTGTTCACTTACATAATATAAGGGCTTAAGAAATCATCATTTTTGTCTTCCAAAGCTTGAGGAAGATCCCAATGAAAGAGTGTCACAACCGGTTTTATACCTATATGAAAGTTTGATTAAATTAATATTTCAATAGTGGACGTAACTCTTGTTATATATTAATTATTTGATAGGTAGTGCTACGTATATCTAATTCATATATCAATTTGTGCATCAAATAATGTGACACATTCATTGTCATATAAATTTTTATTATAATTATTAATCAAATTCCACCTTGAATTCAAGCACAAATTTAATCAATGAGACATCATTTAGTGCAATAATGCATGTTGCGTAGAATAATTTTATATGTAATTAAGGTAAAAGAATTCACCATTGCGTAGGAGTTCATTGATGAGATTATTGTAATATATGATTCCTCTCGGGTTCACACCGCCGCTTAACTGTCTATCTAATAATTAGTACAAAACAAGTAAATAAGCAAATAACTCAAAATTTTAGACGCACAAAATAGAATTCAGTTGTTATGTACAATAATAATAATGATGATTGGTCTCAAGACTCCCAACCGAATACGATGAATTCGGTCACTTAATACTACATTTTAATGGTGTTTCTCACTTACAAGTGAGAAATTTTATGTTCAAATCTCGAAAATAGCGAATTTCACTACCAATTTATTCTCACATCCCCTTAGATATAACAATTTGTATAACAAAAAATACGATGATTCAGTTGGATCAACTTATTTGGTAGCAGTCTAGACCATGAGATAAAGAACCTATAGCATCTAACCCCATAGTCTTCATAATCCTGACATCTTCCTACATATAACTAATAACAGAAGAAAAAATAATTAAAAGAAAGAAGCTCAAAATGAAGGTTCTTGTCTTTCAGTTTCATGTGTTTCCATAAGCTTCAAAGTTCTGTGATTATTTAACCTTATAATGGTGATATTGATCAACAACGACATCTCCGTTGCTACCATCTACAATTCTTTCTGCATTTAACCCTAAAAAATTATGTGAGAGAACTACACAATTTTCTTTGAAATGAATGAATTCAATTTCACCAGATAATAGTAGCTCAAGTTTATCCATAAGTTCAACTAATTGGTAATTGATTAGAGAGACCTGGATGGATGTGCGTGTAGGGATCCCATATGCTTGGTCCTCTACCATCTTCTTTTGCAGCACCTTCGAACTGAAATATTTTCACACACACATAAGAGGTCGACACAACGAAGAAATCGATGCCGATAGTCATGCATACATGGATGCTAATTTAAACAAAAATAAACCCTAGTAGTTATACAAAGCCACAAATAAAGGGCAACCTCAGAAAGGGATTGACCTGATAAGACGCTGAAGTTGTGCCAAATACGAACCCTGGTTCAAAACTACTTCTGCTGAGAAAGCCACAATCAATGTGCGGATCTGTATTAGCATCTTTGTCATTTGTCAATGCAATGCTAATTAGTAACTGTACAAAAAATATATTGGCTTGAAGTATTTCATATATTCGTGAAACATGAATATATACAATTACATAACTAGGTCAGCAAGGATATTATCTCTACAAGTTAGGAATACAACTACAACTAGGATTACAAACATATGTAGACTTCAACTAAGTTTCTACTTGTCTAACACTCCCCCTTAAGTTGGAGAGTGAATGTCAAGAACTCCCAACTTGTGTAACATAGTTGAAAACTTGTCTTTCCCGAGAGGCTTGGTAAACAAATCCGCCAACTGGTGTGCCGTACCAACATACTTGGTTTCTATAGTGCCATCTACAATCTTATCTCGAATAAAGTGACAATCCATCTCAATGTGACGAGTACGCTCATGAAAAACAGGATTGGCGGCTATATGTAACGCTGCTTGATTATCACAAAATAAAACGGAAAGACCATTGAAAGGAATGCTCAAATCTTTCAACAGAAACTGAAGCCAAATCAACTCACAACAAGCACCTGCCATAGCCCTATATTCAGCCTCAACTGAAGAGAGTGAAACAGTTTTCTATCGATTTGTCCGCCATGAAATCAAAGAATATCCCAAGAATACACAATACCCAGTAGTCGAACAGCGAGTGATAGGACAACATGCCCAATCAGAATCACAAAATGCAGCTAACTTAGTCTGATTGTCAGAACAAAATAATAAGCCTTGACCTGGAGTAGAATTCAAATAACAAACAACACGAAGCACAACATCCATATGAGGTACACGTGGCTCGTGCATAAACCCGCTCAAGACATGCACAAAATAGGTGATATTTGGCCGAGTTATGGTAACGTAAATCAACCGTCCTATTAAGCGTCGATACTTTTCAGGATCCTTAAGGAGTTCTCCTTTATCGGATAATTTTGTATCATCCATTGGGAAAGCAACGGGCCGTGCTCCCAGAAACCCATAATCCTTGAAAATCTCTAATGCATACTTACACTGTGAAATATAAATCCTACGCTGAGATCGAGAAACCTCAATACTAAAAAAATATTTTAAATCACCAAGGTCTTTTATCCGAAAATGATCACGGAGAAAAGACTTTAGAGAATCAATGGCACTGACGTTGTTGCCGGTAATCACAATATCATCCACATAAATGAGCAAGGCTGTGAAAAAGGTACTAGACTTTCTAGGTGAACAGTGAATAGTCAGCTTTAGATTGTTGAAAGCTAGCGGAAAGAATGGCAGTAGTAAATTTCGCAAACCATTGGTGAGAAGCCTCCTTGAGATTGTAAAGAGACTTGTGAAGGTGACACACAAGATTCTCCCCTGTCGCCAAAGACCAGGAGGACAGACATATAAATTTCCTTATGCAAGTCACCATGCAGAAAAGCATTATTAACATCGAGCTGGTGAGGAGACCAAGACTGACTAGCTGCAAGAGCGAGAAGACAACGTACCGTAATCATCTTAGCAGTAGGAGAAAAAGTGTCATAATAATCAATACCTTCAGCCTGTGTGTAGCCTTTAGCAACCAAGAGGCTTTATAACACTCAATGGAACCATCAGAATTATACTTCAGCTTGTACACCCTATTTACAATTAATGGGAATTTTGCCAGGGGCAAGATAGTCAAAGTCCAAGTACCATTGTCATGTAAAGCTTGAAGTTCCTCAGTCATGGCACAACGCCAATTAGGGTCACTAGTAGCCTTGGTATAGGATGATGGCTCCACATTCCGACTAACAGAGTTAATAAATGAAAGATGTTTTGAAGAGTAATGGCGGTAGGAAAGAAAATTACAAAGTGGATATCATGTACCTTTGGCAGAACCATGCTGCGAAGTTGAGGATTGGTGTGGTGGCAAAATCACCTACAAGCAAACATAGTCTTTCAAATAGGATGAGGGTTTATGGGTACGGGAAGAAGTGTTTTGAGGTTGGGGAGCGTTAGAGGGTTGCATAGGATGGGAGATTGGGGGGTCTATGAGTAGGGGATAAGAATCTGGGGTGATGTCAGTGAAGGAAACAGGTGGGGTCGAGTGGGACGTAGGTGGAGGGTTGATATGAGAGGTAATAGCACATGAAGGATGCATGGAAGTGGAGGTGGATGAGGGAGCATGTGTGGCTGAAAGGATAGGGGAGGGATGGTGAGCATGTGAGGTGGCAGTAGGTGAAGACGCGATGGTGGCATAAAGTGATGGGTAGAGAAGGTCCAGAGGAACATGAAGGGGCAGTGTAAGCGTAGAGGATGGGGAATGAGTGTGAGGAACATCATGAGGGAATGAATCTTCATGAAAGATTACATCCCTACTGGTCAAAGCGCGATGGGTTTCAATGTCATATAGTTTATAGGCTTTCTGTCCATGAGGGTATCCAAGGAAAATGCAACGATGGGCTCAAGGGGAAAATTTAGTGGGGGTAAGGATAGAGGTGGCATAGGCCAGACAACCAAAGACGCGGAAGTGGTCATAGGTGGGGGGTTTGTTGTGAAGAATCTCAAAGGGAGATTTATTATGAAAAGACGGGTGGGAAGACGATTACTGAGATAAGCAGCGGTAAGAACACATTCACCCCAAAATTTGAGAGAAAGATGTGATTGGAAGCGAAAGACGTGAGTGGTTTCTATAAGGTGTCGATGTATACGTTCAACAACGTTATTTTGTTTAGGGGTATAAACATAAGAAGTTTGAAAGAGGCCCTCATTGGCGGAGAAAAAAGTACGTAAAGAAAAAAATTCACCACCATTATCAGTACGAATGCATTGGATTTTAGTATGGAATTGAGTAGTGACATAAGCAAAAAAATCCTTAATGTGTTGTTGAGTATCGGATTTATGTTTCATAAGAAATACCCACGTAAAGCAAGAAAAATCATCCACAATGGTTAAAAAATAATGAGCTCCAGAAATGAAAGATTGATGATTCGTGCCCCAAATATCACAATGAATTAAAGCAAAGGGAAAAGTTGTTGAAATTGAACTTAATCCAAAAGGTTGACGAGTTTGTTTCACCAAAGGGCAAGCATCACAAACATGACTAGAATCAAAAGAACAATTAAGAAAACTAGAAGCTAAAACTTGCAAACGAGTAGATGAAGGGTGACCAAGGTGCTATGCCAAAAGGAAGACGAGATATTGATGGCATTGCAGAGAGGGTGATAGGTGGGGATAGAGGAGGCAAGGGTCACAAGGTAATAGAGGTCACCACGTCACTTACCCACACAAATCATCGCCTTCGAAACCAAGTCCTGCAAAACACACCAAGAAGGAAAAAAGTTACGGAACACGATAATCCATCTGTAAGTTTACCAACCGATAAAAGGTCTACTTTAAAATTAGGGACACATAAAACATCTTTCAAATTAATGGAGGAATTTAAACGAAGAGTGCCCGTTAAAGTAATTGGAGCGGTAGCAACACTAGGCATAGAAACAGGTGGCAAATGTGAAGCGGAAGTATGAACCAAACATAAAGCGGAAGAAATAATATGGTCGGTAACGCCGCTGTCAAGGATCCATTGACCATGACAAGAAGCTACAGGTAACAAACCTTTGGCAAAGTCATCATTAAAAATGGCATGGGCCTGAGGAGACGAAGGAGAGGCTACAGCATCAGTGAGGGCAGCAAAGACACGGGAGTGTTGTTTCGTAGAAAGTTGTGGCATGGCAACCTATACATCCTTCAAAGTGGGTGGGCCATGCACTTGATGGGCTGAGGGAAGTCCGGTTGCATTATGGGCCTAGAGATTATTGATAGGCCGAGTGCTGTTATTAGTAGGGCTGCTGCGCGCATGAGGGTCAACTGCATAGCTGCATGAAGATCCAGCTGTTGTAGTAAATGTGGAGAAGCGACAGGGTGGCCTCCATGGTTGCCCATGGAGGGGATGACCAACAAGATAACCATGGAGTTTGTGACAATTATCCTAGGTGTGAAAGTCATAGTTGTAATAGGTGCAGTGAAGAGGAGGACGGTCAGATGACGCTCGGGAGGAAGAGCCACAGACCACCATAGCTGCTAGTTAGTCTGCAAAGCGAAAGGAGCCTAACGAACGCTCTGCTTGAGAAACTGAGGAACAAGCCTAGCAAACAGTGGGCAGAGGGTTCATCAAAAGGATTTGATCCCAAACAGCAGAGAATGACTCATTGAGCCCTATGAGAAATTGCATAAGCTGTTGTTAGTCATTCTTAGTGCCACAAGAATAGGTGCAAAGTTCGCTATACGAGGCAAGTTCATCCCAAAGACCTTTGAGACGAGTGAAATAGGCGAAGACTGAGGAAGTTCCTTGGGAGATGGTGGCGAGTTCACGATTGAGTTGGAATATGTGAGGGGCTTTGCTTTGAGAGAACCGTTCGTAAAGGTCGTCTCAGACAGCTTTAGCAGTGGTAGAGAAGAGAACGGACTCGGTAAGCTCAGGATCCAAAGAATGAAAAAGCCAAGAAAGAATCATATCATTGCAGCGGCGCCAAGCCGCTGCGTATCATGATCCTCGGAGGCGGAGGGCTCCTCAACGTCGACATTAATAAAGCCAAGTTTGTTCTTGGCACTTAAAGAAATCTGCATTCCACGTGCCCAATTGGTATAATTATCTCCATTCAATTTTTTGGAGACAAGAACAAGATTAGGATGATCAGAATGATGAAGGAAAAAATGAGTGATGTTATCATTGTCTCCCATGATGGAAGAACAAGAACGGTAGAAGAAGGCGGTCAAGAAAAAAAATTAAAAAAAGGCTAGGGTTTTAGAACCTGCTCTGATACCATGTAGAAAAAATATATTGGCTTGAAGTATTTCATTTATTCGTGAAACATGAATATATACAATTACATAATTAGGTCAGCAAGGATATTATCCCTACAAGTTAGGAATACAACTACAACTAGGATTACAAACATAAGTAGACTTCAACTAAGTTTCTACTTGTCTAATAGTAACACTATTAGTAAAAACAGGCATACGATCCAACATTGTAACTGCATCGCCATAGTTTTCTGGTAAGAGTGTCTTCAGGGTGTGACAAGAATCAAACACAAGACTTTGGGTGTAAGAATTAACGCTCAAAACTAGTTCAGTTATGTACAATGCCCTTACAATTGCATTACAAACAAAAAGTGTTTTTATCACAAATGGTCATTGAGATTGATCAAACTCATCATTTTGATCCCTCATTTTCAAAATCAATCAATGTCATCTCTGACATTTACTACCACATTAATTTGATCATTCCGTTAAGATTATGTCAACTATTATGTTAGTTTGTATGTGGGACCCACAAATCCAATGAAATGGTGACATGTGGATTACACTCGCAAATGGTCCCTGACATTAATCCAACTCATCATTTTGGTCCCTAAGTTTCAAAATTAGATAAATTTGGTCTCTGACTTTCAATACCGCACATCAATTTAATCATTCTGTTAAAGTTTCGTCAATATTTTTTGTCCCACTAATCCAATTATATGGCACCATATGGATTAACTATAAGAAACTTTTTTTTTTTACTTTTTTTTAAAATATTTTTTATAAGATTTAAAACTAAAAGTAAAATAAGAAACTAAAAACCAAAACTAAAAGAAAAAAAAAAGTCATTGTCGTCTTCATCCTGGTATGCTCAAAAGGAAAAGGAATGCACCGTTACACCGCTAAAGTACTTGGCCTCTTGAACTCACTCCTCATTCTCTCTAGTTGGTTATAGTCCTAAATCCTAACAAATTTGAATTGAATTTGGATTTGATTTTATCAAATTTAGAATGATTTTTTTTTCCAATTGGGGTTGTGGGATGCGAGAAAAATGTCAGTGTAGAATACTCTTCTTTTGGTTCATTCTTGAAGAAATAGTTTCATATAGTTAATCCACGTTGAGCCATATAATTGGATTAGTGGTACCATATTAACGGAGGGAATAAATTGATGTGTGGTAGTGAAATCAAGGATCAAATTTATCGATTTTTGAAACTCATGGACCAAAATGAGAGGTTGGATCAATGTCAGGGACCATTGGCGATAAAAACTCTTATTTTGTGTAATCCACGTGTCACCATTTTATTGGATTTATGGGTATTCACATACAAACTAACATAATAGTTGACAGAATCTTAACGGAAGGACCAAATTGATGTAAGATAGTGAATGTTAGAGACGACATCGATTGATTTTAAAAGTGAGAGATCAAAATGATGAATTGGTGAATCTTAGAGACCATTTATGATAAAAACCAAAAATAAAAATAAAATAAAGACTAAGAGAAACAGTCAACTGGTACAAGAGAAGGGCCTGAAATCATGCAAAGAAAACAGAAAGGGGAAAATAAGGAAACATCGCATCGCTTCATATATATATAGCAACAAGGGAAACTATGGTGATGATCTAGATAAAAATTTGACTTTTATCCAAGTCATCATATCCTAATTGAGATAAAGACTTAGGTAATTTTGAAATTTATTTTCTCTCCGTATCTAAATTGGACTTTTAGTACTTTATGTGAGTTGAATTTCTCATGTTGTCAGTTGTCACATATTTTACGTGGGTACATTTTGTCAATTCAATTTTCTTTTTCGTCTTATATGGTTAAGAAATTTCTAAGAAATGTTATATTCGTTGAAAGAGGGAAACTTGGAAACATATACCCTTAATATTAGTCAAGAAATATGGTTAAGAAATCTCTAAGAAACATGTAGTTAAGAAATCTCTAAATAATGCGAAATTTGGAAAAATACCCAAATTTTAAAGAGAGATTTATATATACAGATAAAAGCTTTTACTTATTTTGTGTAATCCATGTGTCACCATTTTATTGGCTTTATGGGTTTCACATAGAAACTAACATAATAGTTGACATAATCTTAACGGAATGAGCAAATTGATGTGAGATAGTGAATGTCAAGAATGATATTGATTGATTTTGAAAATGAGGGACCAAAATAATGAGTTGGTTAATCTTAAAGATCATTTATGATAAAAACCAAAAATAAAAATAAAAATAAAGACTAAGAGAAACCGTCAATTGGTACAAGAGAAGGGCCTGAAACCATGCAAAGAAAACAGAAAGGGGAAGATCAGGAAACATCGCATCGCTTCATATATATATATATAGCAACAAGGGAAACGATGGTGATGATCTAGATAAAAATTTGACTTTTATCCAAGTCATCATATCCTAATTAAGATAAGGACATAGGTAATTTTGAAATTTATTTTCTCTCCGTATCTAAATTGGACTTTTAGTACTTTATGTGAGTTTAATTTCTCATGTTGTCAGTTGTCACATATTTTACGTGGGTACATTTTGTCAATTCAATTTTCTTTTACGCCTTATATGGTTAAGAAATTTCTAAGAAATGTTATATTCGTTGAAAGAGGGAAACTTGGAAACATATACCCTTAATATTAGTCAAGAAATACGGTTAAGAAATCTCTAAGAAACATATAGTTAAGAAATCTCTAAATAATGCGAAATTTGAAAAAATAACTAAATTTTAAAGAGAGATGTATATATGCGGACAAAAGCTTTTACTATATTTCAAAGAATTTCACTAGTTTTTAAACATGTCAATGAGAGACAAAAATATAAAAACAACTAAAGCACAGCCCAAAAACATGGAAACAATGTTTTCAAATACCAGCCATACCCCTAAGGCTTTGGGGCTATTAATAGAACTAAGCTATCACAACTCCAACAAAATTAATGTGCTATAAGCTGAACTCATCCTCCATTATTTCTGCATAATCAGTTTTGAAACTATATGCAAAATCAGTTTGTATCATTTATTATTAGAATCAGTTCAACCCAACCTCGGTCATTTTTGCAAAATTAGTTCAATCATTCATCGACCTTTTTTGTATAATCAATTCAACCTGTCCTCGATCATTTTTGCATAATCAATTCAACCCATCGTCGACTATTTTTGCAGGATCAATTCAACCCATCTTCGACCGTTTTTGCAGAATCAGTTCAACGTGTCATTAACCATTTTTGCAAAATCAGTTCAATCCGTCCTCTTGCAGTTCAACCTATCCTTGACCATTTTTGCAGAATCAGTTCAACATGTCCTCAATCGTTTTTGCATAATCAATTCAATTAGTCCGCAGTTCAACCCATCATTGACCATTTGTTATGAATTAGTTCAACCTGTCCTTGACCGTTTTTGCAAAATTAGTTCAACACAGTTCAACCCATCATTAACCACTTTTGTTGAATAAGTCCAACTTGTCATTGACAATTTTTGTAGAATCTGTTCAACATTTTTGCAGAATTAGTTAATCCCATCATTGACAATTTTTGCAGAATCAGTTCAACTAGTCATCGACCGTTTTTTGCAGAATCAATTCAACCCGTTTTCTATCATTTTTATATAGTCAGTACCCATCTTCAACCATTTTTGCAGAATCAATTCAACCCATATATGATAAATGACAATGTTTAAGAAATTTATCTAATTCATCTTTTGGTTTATTAAGTCGTAGGTGTGTTCGATAAATTTACATTTGCAAAATCCAGTTCTTGTATTTTTTTTTTTCATTTTACAAATTCTAATTTTTGATAGAATTTTTTTTCGTTAACAGAGGTTGAAATAAAACAATAGAATTATGGGGGAGAGAAGCAAGGCAAAGGCCAAGTATTCTAATTCAGAATTTGTTTGATTTGAAACTCATCTTAAATTGGTCAATGGAAGGTTATTTGTGATAAATCATGTTTGATTTGAATATCATATACTATAAAGTAACAAGAACATCGTTCAATCCAATTTTAAGGCACATTGAACTTGAAAAGGGAAAAAAAGAAGGGAATTATACCCATCTAACAAAGAATTAAAACTAGATGGGAACTTTAATTGTCCAACTAGGAATGGGAATGAAAGTAAACTGGGTAGAGGTCATAGATCCACAAGTTCATTCATTCATTTGAATAATTAAATGGAATCAATATTTCTTGAACAGAGAAAGAGAGAGAAATGAGCAACAATTGAAGAGATATAAGTGTGAAAAAAAGACTATTCTACTATAAAAGGTAATTTTGTAACTTACACTCTAGATAAAAAAAAAAGGCAATGATGTCATTTTTCACATGTATTAACTTTTGTCTCTCTTTAAATGTTTAAAAAATGTTGTTTCAATATATAATATAAAGCATTAAAAGTATTTTTCACATGTATTAACTTTTGTCTCTCTTTAAATGTTTAAAAAATGTTGTTTCAATATATAATATAAAGCATTAAAAGTATACTCTAAGTGTAATTTTTCCTTTCCCTTTCATCCCCACATAATTTTATAGCCACAATTCTAATTCTATAATAATTTTAACCAAAACTTAATGTAAGAGTACTAATATACCCTTAATATAAGGGTTTCTCAAAACAATCAAAACACAACCTTTAAACTACCTTAAAATGAGGAATGAATCTCAATCACTTTTTTGTTTTCATTATTCTCTGTAACTTTTTATAATTTCTGCAATCTTCTGAATTTCTGCACCTTAAACCGGAAGGAAATGAAAGCATCGATCGAAAAGCAAAACCAGCAACCTTGTTGACCTATCATTTCTTTTGATGTCTTTGCTAGCATTAGAGATTTTGGGGGCCAAACAAAATTTGACTCCATAAGCAGCAGGACGCGAGGAAAAGGTTCAACTTTTTACTATCTGATGGACAATAATTTTAGGGAATTGTTATCAGCACTCAAAAAATCTTATTTGGCACTCCAAACTTTCTATAATTATAAAGAAAAATACATTTATGAAAGTATAGAATGAGATTTTTAAAGTGCTAATAATAGTTTCATAATTTTAATGGAAAATACTCTTTCCTCTTTGCTTAGAGTATATTCTTATTATATTGTATTCGCATATTATTGGTGAATCACTATAAATTCAAATACTACAAGTTTGCCCTATATATTTTGTATTCAGTGTACTAGAAGAACTTTCATAAAGTGATCTGTAAAAAATCACTTATAAACTCAAACTTTTTCCTAATTTTAATATATTTGTAGTTTATTTATATGTACTAATTAATTTTTTTTGCCTTCACAATATGACTCAATTTATGACAGAGGTCCACTACAGATGTGAAATCCAGTCCCCGAATTTCACTATTTAAATTTTTCGTATTTTAGATTTATACGAATTTATCTTAGTTTCTTTAAAATTTGGAAATTTAATTAGTTACAAAGTTTGATATTTCGTAATTAGTCATCTAAAATTTGTAAATCATTAGCGATCACACTTAGTGTTTTCAAATAGAACTCGATTCCACGAGTGTGTTGGCAAAAGCCGTTCATGAGACGTAGTTATATCGAAGAAGTTACAAACATCGAAAATTAGTTCGAAATAGTAATTTGGGACTTACTATAAATAGCGAGTCTCACTTTTTGGGAAAGGTGACCAATGGACCTATTTACCACGCGTGGCCCATTTCTGACCTAGTTCGCTGATCTGATTGCTGCAAAAATTCCGATGCCATTTCCATCAATTTTTGTTTAAGGAAAACTAATAAAAAAGAATTGAAAACTTTGAGTTTTAATGATAAGGAAAAAATAAAGGGTAAAGTGAATAGTACCAGGATTGACTTTTTAGTGTAAAAATGTGGTTTTTCATTAAAGTGAACAGTACCATGGGCTTTTCATTAAAACTCCCTTTTTTTTACGATTTTTCCGGTGAATCACATCGATCCACCTCCTGTAAGCTACTCAGCGACCTCCTAGCTTTCATTCCCACCCAAATTCGACGGGTTTTGGTCCATGTTTCACTACAAACTCGTTGGATTCCCAGAGCTCACGGCGACGATCTCTTCTTTCCTACAAATTCTAACATTTTCTACCACCATCATCTGACTTTCATCGACCCCAGGAGAAAAGCCCAACCCAAGTTCACGATGCCAAAACACTGGTGATGTCATATCGACGATTAGTCATTTCTTGATTTTTCTGTCTTCTTTCACGGCTTTTAGACATATCCCGAAAAATTTGGATCTAACAAAGGTACAAACTTTACTCATCTTCTCAAGATGTTCATTTTCGTGTACTTTGAGATATTTTGGAGTTAGGTGAATTTTCCTACGAGTCGTGGTCACTGGCTGCAACGTGCGGCAACACATGATCCAAGAAACCACGTAGTCTTTTTAAGCTAAATTTCATACTCTAATACTATTTTTGAAATTTGTTTGATGAAATAACGTCGTTTGAACCTAGTTTCATTGAGGTTTGCCACTTGACCGTTGTAGTAAACGAAAATCTGATCGAATGACCGACACCAATTTTTAGTATGTTATGTACGTATTCTTTAAGGACCTTAGAAACTTATGGATCGAAAATTCAATGTGCGGATCTTCCAAATTAAATTTTTAGAATTCTAGACCCGGCGTTGACCACATTGACCAAGGTTGACTTTTGGTTAAAATGTTTCGAATCATTTCTAAATATTGAAATTGACATACTGGTTTTCTGATAGAGCCTAGTGGGCATAGTTTGTTTAGCAAGCCATTTTGGGGCATGTGTGCTTCGGTTTGTGTAAGGGTGACACCTTACCGAAATTTACGTGTTTATTGAACTACTAAAAGATATAAATGATATATGTGATTGCTAGGAAGAAAATATGAGCTAAAACCATGTTAGAATTATTCCAGAGAACTTGTCGTATGTGTGATTAGATATTCGTTTGCCTTGTGGATTGATAGTGTGTATGTTAACAATTATAATTCATGTTGATTTAATGTGTGATGCATGGTGAGGATAGTGCACCATGTAGCAGTAGTTAAGGATGATCCTGCCTAGCTAATCTGCATCAGATGACCACACTATTATGTGTACGCTTATGGTCATGTCTCGTTAATCCATATTGGGGGACCATACTCATTCTAGGGGTGACTCCGTCTGGTTAATCCACATTGGGGAGTCACTGCCTACCTGGTTACATTATTCTCATAGGTGGTTCTGCTGGTTAATCTGCATTGGGAATTAACTATAAAAGGTATGTCTATGGTCTCGCCTGGTTAATCCATATTAAAAGACCATACGCATCATAGGGGTGACTCTGTCTAGTTAATCTGCATTTTGGGGTCGCTGCCTATTCAGTTTACTTCCATAGGTGGTCCTACCTGGTTAATCCGCATTGGAGGACCACACTATTAGATGTTGCCTATGGTGTTGTCTGATTAATCTGCATTGAGGGACCATAAGCATTCTAGGGGTGACTCCTCCTAGTTAATCTTCATTAAGGGGTCATTGCCTACTTTGTCAAATTGGATCCATAAGTGGTCTTGCCTAGTTAATCTATATTTGGGGACCATACACATTCTAGAGTTATGTTCTGTTGAGTGGTCCGGAACTCTATCTTCGTTGAACCCTATATCTTGTGGATAGAAGTTGCTCAAGGTTACTCTTGTTGTTGTAACTTAAGGTTATGATAATGGTTATATGGATTACATGTAGAGAAATATGGCAAACCTTGTGGAGGTTGGTTTATTTAACTTAGTGATGTGATATTTGAGCTTTGGTTGATTAACGTGGTTAGATGTTAATATTGTGCATTTTTTATTCATTGAATTTATTATTTGATGTAATTGTGGAACTATTGGTTGAAAGCAATATGATATTTGTGAAAAAGAAGTGACAATCTTGGCCGATATATGGTTTCCTTAAATAGATTGAAACCTAGTGAATCATATCGTTGAGTTCGTTGAGTTCTAGAAATTGAATGATTCTAAAACTCTATGTTATTTTTGTTTGAAAGTGCCATCTAGCGTGCCAAAACTTATCCAAAGGTGAACCGCGAATGACTTAAATCCGTTCTAGGGTACGTAGACAGTCTAACACAGAGGTTAGATGCAGCCATGAAATAAAAGGAAATGTTACTACGATATTGGACCGTTGGTAGATTTTGGTCATGTCTTGGGAGCGAGATATGATAGTTCAACAAGTACTTGATGACGTTACGTGTCAATCTTGAAAGAATCTCATGATCAGAGCATGACAACGGGTGGATGAGGATTGATAGCCAATAAATAAATGGGCAAATGAAAGCAATGATAACGTCAACCAAAGTTATTCATCAAGATCTTATGCATGGTATATATAAACTTCTTCGTGTTAGTCCAAATTAATTTATAATCTTAGTACATTAGCAATGCATGAGCAACTTAGGGATATAAAATATTATGAAGATTAATTGTAAACAAGATGACGTGGTTAACTAGGTACGTGAAATTCTTTCTGCAAAACCGGACTAGAGTCCATTATATAGTCTCAACAAATCCTCTATATGAATCTGAAGATGAACACCTAATTGCATGTAGTTTCTCATCACCATCAGTGGCAACTGCTGCATGTTGAAGTCGCAACATATCAATATACAACATATGATCCCAGTTCTACACAGCCAATGCAATTATGATGGTATATGCCAGCCCATTTGGTCAATTGGAAACAAGAGTGAACGGAGTGTGTCGAAATAGGTGCATAATAAAGTTATTTTACCTCCAAGTAAACAAGTTGTATCTAGAAGACGCAAGATAAACAAAATCTCATCTCAGGGACAGGAAAAGATAGTGAAGAAGTGTAGTAGATGTGGTGGGACAACCCATAGCCAAACTTACAAGAATCCATTTACACTTTGTTCCAGCGCATTATTATGAATGTTTTGCTTTGGATTTCTACTTTATTGGCTTTTATATTACTTGAGTTTAAGAACAAAAGAGGCAACAAGTTTATATATATGTTTGCCAGTTTAACATATTGACTTTCAAAGCTTTGTGTTTTCAAATTATTCATGCATCAGAATTCAAATATTTATTACTTAAAAAGGGAATTTTGTTTTTATGTTTTTTTTGTTTTTAATTCTTGCTTTCATTTTGGTTTAAACTTTAAAGGTTGAAGACACCCAAAGGTGTAGTTAAACATTGCATACATCAAGGTAGTTTAAAGGTTACATACAATAATGAAATAAAAAAAGTAACAAAAATTAATTTTTTAAATATGTGCCAATTTGCCAAAAATAATGTGGGAATTCGGAAAATTCTCTCCATCTATATTCAAATATGTAATATGAGTACTTTTACATCAAGTTTTGATTATAACTATCACAAATTAAAATGGTGGCTATAATTTTATATGGGGTCTAAAATTTGGTTATTTTTCCAAATTTCCCCTTAATAATGACATTTATTATCTATTTAATTCATCTTCAAATTTGATACACAAACTTGGTGTTTTTGACATTTCAGATTGCAACACTTCTTGAGTCCTTGAGGAAACTTTTGAACCAGTGTGCCGAGAGTTTTGGATATCTTTTCAACCCATTGTTGTAATCCACATAGTTG
Organism: Pyrus x bretschneideri; assembly: GCF_019419815.1. Lineage (NCBI taxonomy): Eukaryota > Viridiplantae > Streptophyta > Magnoliopsida > Rosales > Rosaceae > Pyrus > Pyrus x bretschneideri. The sequence goes on along the minus strand of NW_025999789.1, from coordinate 1,853,752 downwards.
ATACCAAATCGAACAGCGTATCCTATTTCCCATTCAAAGTTGTCCAGTAATGACCATGCAATGTATCCCTTCACTTTGGAGCCATTTCTACACCAAAGAAAAAGCACGAAAACTCAGAAAATTCAAGCCAATGTAATGATTAAATAAGGGTAGTGCTTTTCACACACCTCCTTTTACCCTCACACAACCTTGTTAATTTTTGTTAATTGATATTTTTCAATTCATTCGATTTAACGGCAAAAAATTAAGAGGGTGTGTGAGAAGTAAAAATGGATGTGTAGATAGCACCACCCTTAAATAACTAGAGTATGAGAAGGCTAACCATATATATTCTTAATTAATATGTTAATAAGCACTTACTTGATTGCAGCTCGAACGTAACATAAGTGGCGATAATAGAAGTCAACTCTATTAGTATCATTAAGGGCTTCCTCGAGTGATAATTTAGGATCATTGAACTCGGATACACCTACAATATAATTCATTATCACGCACACCATTAGCATCCCATACTCCGCATGTTTAAAATACAAAAATCAAGATAAAATGGTTAAATTATGGGATACTCCAGAGTATTCTAGAATATATATTTTTTTTTTCATATTGTATATCACACCATTAATGTGAAATCTTGATGATGCAATAACTAAGCCTTAAATGTATTGGTTACGTACCATTTTCAGTAATGTAAATGAGTGGATCATTATACTTTTCCTTTATGTAGAGTAAAAGATCGTGAACTCCTTTTGGGTAAACGTATAACCAATCAGAAGCAGTCTGCAACTCGTACAAAAATAGTTTAGTTCTTTAAGAGTTATGCTTGAATATGGAAAACAATTGAATATTAAAAACACACTAGTATATTGATGTGTACCGGTGGACCAATTGGGACGCCATTGAGCTCAGCTGCCACAACATATACGAATATTAGAATCTAATTATATGGTAAGAACATATCTGTCAAAGTAAAAAAGCTAAATTTCAAGTTGTGCTCACTTGTAACTTTGACGTGAGAATCTGTTACGTAGCTTGCAGGTATGGAAGAATTATCAGTTACGTCATTGCTTGAGTATCTAGCAGTATAATAATTTAATCCAAGAAAATCAAATGACCCAATTAGCAACATGGATTCTTCGTTGGTGAATACTGGTAATCGTTTTCCAACAAGAGAACGCATGCTCTGTGGATAATCCCCACTTGTCAATGGCTCCATATACCTACCCAAAATCATGGAAATATCAAATTCTTAAACTTCATGCATATTTGTCGATTTGTCCCTGAATCTTGTATAGAGATGCCAATTTTTCTTTGAACTTTAAATTTTAGCCGATTACTCTCAAAAATTTATAAAGAGCCAATTTCCTCTTTGGCTTTGGATTTTAAAAAATTCATCCAATTTTTCATCCATCCATTTTGCCTTCATATAGTTGTCATGTGTTTACCCGCAGTGATCAAGATAGATGGATAATTAGATGAAAATTTTCAAAAGTCAGGAGGGAAATTAGATAATTGTAAAAGATTAGAGGGTAATCAACTGAAATTCAAGTTAAAGTGGAAATTGGTAGCTCTATACCAGTTCGGAGAACAAATCGACAAATACTTCCAAATTTTATTGAGATATATAAACCAACAATATACTTACCATCCGAACATAAAATCCAATGACCGTAATGCAGCATGTTTATCTTCCTCTGTCTCCGAAGCAGGAACAAACCAATATGTATCCAATGTTATTCCGATCAGACCTTTTTGAAATGCCTACACAAGAACATGAATACGATTATAGCCAGAAAAAGGTACAACCTACTACCATTAACTTGTGTAGAATTCTCAATTAGGACCTAATACATATTAAGAAAAACAAAAAGAAACAGATTAATACACCTGATATTTATCTTTGTACACTTTTACAGCAACTGCATGAGAAAGAAGGAGATGGTGCGTCACCAAGTATGGTTCGATTGCTGAATCTCCACCGAGACAATTCCGCTTTTGCCAATAAGAGCAACGTCCCGGTGCATGAGACCCAACTGCAAAACCACTGTTTGACACACTATGTGGCTCATTCAACGTGGTCCATAGCTTTACTCGATCACCAAATTCCTTGTAACAAAGCTCTGCATAGTCTCTAAAATGATTGCTGTATATACACGTTTAAAATGTATTATATATACCGCCACAAAAAAACTTTATTTCATTATATAGATCGATTGTATGAATCATAGAACGTTAATATTTATTTAAAATGGCCATTTAATTATAAATTGTTCACTTACATAATATGAGGGCTTAAGAAACCACCATATTCATGTTCCAAAGCTTCAGGAACATCCCAATGAAAGAGTGTCACTACTGGTTTTATACCTATATATAAAAAGTTCAATTAAATTAATATTTTACTAGTGCATGTAATTCTTAATTATATATCGATTATTGGATGATAAAAAATGTTACTTTTATTACAATTGTACAATCTTTTTAATAGAGATGAGACCCACATATGTGAGTGGGCTCTACCTTGAAAGGTGATAAAAATATATAAAAAAATATGGTAAAAGTGACATTACTTGCATAAATTTTGTGTGCGACATTATTTTTATTTGATATGTAAATAAAGTAGAGAAGTCACCATTGTGTAAGAGTTCATCGATGAGATTATTGTAATATGTGATTCCCCTCTGGTTCACGCCGCCACTTAACTTGCCACCTAATGTTTAGTCAAAACACGCAACTAAGCAAATAACACAAACTTTCCCAAAAAGGAAAACAAAAATCAATTGTTATGTACAATAATATTGATGATTGGTCTCAAGACTCCCAACCAAATACAATGATTCACACTACTTACTATTACAGTTTAACGATATTCCTTTTTATTTGTAAGTGAGAGTTTTTAAGTTTAAATCTTGAAAATGACAAATTTCACTACCAATTTATTTTCAAACTCCGTTGTAAAAATGTATGTATTTGTATTAAAAAAAAACAAAAAAATACGATGAGTCGGTGAATCAACTTACTTGGTAGCAATCTGGACCACGAGATAGAGAACCTATAAGCATCCAACCCCATATCCTCCATAATCCTCACATCTTCCTATATAAAAAAAAATTAAAAAAAAAAATTAAAAGAAAGAAGCTCAAAGTGAAGGTTCTTGTTTTTCAGTTTCATGTGTTTCCATAAGCTCCAAAATTCTGTGATTATTTAACCTTGTAGCGGTGATATTGATCAACAGCAACATCTCCATTGCTGCCATCTACAATTCTTTCTGCATTTAACCAAAAAAATATATTATATGAGAACGTACAATTTTCTATGGAATGAATGAATTCAATTTCACCAAATAATAGTAGCTCAATATATTCATAATTTTAAATAATTGGTAATTAATTGACCAGAGAGACCTGGATGGGCGTGCGTATAGGTATCCCATATGCTTGGTCCTCTACCATCTTCTTTTGCAGCACCTTCGAACTGAAGTCATTTCACACAGACATAGACACAACTTAGAGATCGATGCCGAAATTCATGCATATGGATGCTAATTGAAACAAAAATAAAACCTAGTACTTATATAAAGCAGAAGACAGTAGCCTCCGAAATGAATTGACCTGATAGGATGCCGAAGCTGTGCCAAATATGAACCCTGGATCAAAACTACTTCTGCTGAGAGAGCCACAATGAATGGGCGGATCAGTACTAGCATCTGTGCCATTTGTCAATGCAACGCTAACTAGTAACACTAAAAGTAACAAGCATACGATCCAACATCGCAACTGTATTGCCATGGTTTCCCGGTTCAAGTATCTTCGTGTGATAAGAATCAAACACTAGACTCTGAGTGTAAGAGTGAACACTCAAAACTAGTTCAACTACGCACACTGCCCTTACAATTGCAGTAGAAAAGCCTAAGAAACAGTTTAACTGGTATAAAAGAAGGACCTGAAACCATGACAAGAAAACAGAATGGGGTGGATCAGGAAACGTCGCATGGCTTCATATATAGGAATAAGGGGACGTATGGTGATCTAGATAATCAAACTTGGAAGACTCAATTAATGTACCTAAATGTGTGTACCGAAATGTATTAATGTATTAATGTATTTAAATGTTAGTACTGAAATGTATGTACCGAAATATATATACCGAAATGTATTATATTAAATTAATGTACCTAAATGTGTGTACCAAAATATATGCACCGAAATGTATTATATTGAGTTAATGTACTTAAATGTTTGTATCGAAATATATGTACCAAAATGTGTATACCTAAATCTAAGCACCGAAATGTATTATAATGATTTAATGTACCTAAATGAAAAAGATAAAGTACATCGAAATATATTGTATAACAAAAATTAGTTTATCTAAATGTTTACAACAAAATATATTATGAAAATTATAATGAAATAAAATTAATACATTAAAAATTAGGAAGAAAAAGAGAAACAATTACAAAATCAAAATATAATTAATAAAATGTATTAAGGGACTAAAATTAGATTTTGATCTTACTCATAGTTTTGATCTAAAAGTGATCTTTGCCAAGGATTAAAATGAAGTTTTCTATTATCTATATCCTAATTAAGATAAGTACGTAAGTAATGTTTTATCTTGTTTATAAAATGAGAAATTTTATTTGAACACATGTAATATCTTTCTGCACTCAACTTACTCTTTAAACTCTTATTATTTTTAATTAAAAAATTAATATCTCTTTAACCTAAAGTTATTACCCAAATTACCCTCCCAAACCCAATTAAAAATGTAAATTTATTTTTACATCCTTTTAAAAAATAAAATCCAAACTTAAATAATTTAGTGAAGTTTCTACTTGTTTATGATTCTTCCATCTTCCATATACCTAACACTTTCCAATTTCTTGTTTTCTTGATATTCATGTACCCGTGATTTTATTTACATGTAGGAATAATAGATTTTCTTGGGCAAAAGAAGATGCTTCAAAGGTTGTGTTCAAGGGTTGTGATTTATATTTTCTCTGCGTATCTAATTTGGACTTTTAGTGCGTTTCGTGAATTGTATTTGTGTTGTTGTCATTGTCACATAGTTTATGCGCGAACATTTTGTCAATTCAACTTTCTTTTAAGTCTTAATAAAGTTCAAAGAAACATATATTATATTAGTTAAAGGAGGGCATGAAAATATGCTAAATAATTACGGGCATGTTTGGTACTCTACTTGAATCTAACTTTTTAAATTCAAAAACAATTTTCAAGTTTTAGGTCTTAAAAACTTGTTTGGTATGACTATTTTCAAAAACTAAACTCAAGACTAACTCAAAAATATAGTCTATTCTCTAAAAACATAAAAAATGTTGTAGGCCTATTTGATTGAATGATCTTAGGGTCTAGGGAGAGAGAAGCCGGCAGTATTGAGGGAGAAGATAGAGTGATTTAATTGTGAGGTGTGTTTGATTCACCCCATTGTGCCTTTATTTATAGTAGTAGGATAGGTAAAAAACTTTCCATTTAGGATGACAACATTTAATAGGTAATCAACTCCTAATAGGAATATAAGATACATTCCCATGTCTACTAGGATTTACACAATCACATTCCTATTTTAAATATGACTGCAACATTCCCCTTGAGTGTGTAAATACTCAACCAACCATCGCATTAGATCTTCAGCAAATAATATAGAATAGTTGATGAAGTCATCGGCACAACGAATGATCGCGAGTCTCAAATTTTAAGTGAAGTATGCATTTGTAGTAAAACTCACAAAACCTCGCTAAGGTAACACCTAAGGCATGGGGAAAACTCATAGACTAAGGAGAAAAGTGAGAAGTATGAATAATGTCTAAAACAAACATCAAACAGGACGAAGGTAGTGAACTCAACGGAGTATGATCATCTTAGGATGAGTGCCTCGTTAAACCCTCGTTAGGTAGCAAAAACCCAGTGGAAAAAATGCTCCTAATCGTAGGAAAAAGAGTACATTAAGATTATGTCAGTATGCTTCTAGATACTCCACCTGAGTTAGACATAACTTCCAAATAAAAGAACTACAAACAATTCAACTCAGATAGTTTACACATAGCGATTCTTTGGACGAGCTTCTGGAAAGTAGACTTGGGCAATGGCTTGGTGAAAAAATCGGCCAGGTTGTCTTGGGAATGGATTTGCTTGACTTTAATGTTCTGATGCTATTGCTGCTGGTGTGAGTAAAAGAATTTCAGCGCTATGTGCTTAGTGTTGTCTCCCTTGATGTATCCCTTATTTAACTGCTCGATACATACTGCATTGTCTTCAAAGATTGTCGTAAGGAAGGTCAATGACTGATGTAAAACCACTAGTGCTTTGAATGTGTTCCATAACTTTTCTCAACTAAAAGCACTCACGTGATGCTTCATGCAAGGCAAAAATCTCAGCATGGTTCGACGAAGTCACAACTAGCGTTTGCTTGGTAGACTTCCAAGATATAGCGGTGTCTCCAATGGTAAAGACATAACCCATTTGAGAACGTGTCTTATGTAGGTCAGACAGATATCCAGCATCTGCGTAACCAACAAGGCGAGAATCAATCCGAGAACCATAAGAGGCGGCAACATTGAGAGATTTACGGATATAGAACAAGCCTAAATCCGTAGTACCTTTAAGGTAGCAGAAAATATCTTTAACACCATTCTAGTACCTGTGTGCGGGCGCATTGCTGTATCTAGCCAAATGATTAACAACGAAGAAGATGTCGGGTCTAGTGCATTGAGTCAAGTACAATAAAACCCTAATTGCACTTAGGTAAGGAACTTTGGGTTCCAAAACCTCTTCCTCATCCTTCTTTGGACGGAAGGGATCTCAGCATCTAGAGTCTGAACGACTATAGGTGTACTCGAAGACTTCACTTTATCCTCTTTAAAATGTCACAACACCTTTTGGGTGTAGTTCGATTAATGTACTATTTCATTATCATTTGCATTCATGATAAGTAAAGATGCCCTATATAAAATATTAACTTTTTATCATCCAATAAGAGGGTTCTTCCTCTTCGGAACGAACTCCAGCCAACTCGAGTTTGAGTTTTCTTGAATAATAGAAATTAAGGCAAAAATTCGTTATTATTTTTGGAAATTGTTATTAGCACTTTAAAATTTTCATTATACGCCCCTCACAAGTGTATTTTTCTTTCTAATTATAAAAAGTTTGAAGTGTAAAATGAAAATTTTAAAATACCAATAACAATTATCTTATTTTTATGACCAATATTTACCCCCCTTAATATAAAGTTAAAGTTATTTCCACCCACATAATCTCATTTTCCACAAATAGAAGAAATTGATCTTAAAATTCATAATTATATCTATTATAAAATTGAGGAAGGATTTGACCATAGCTTAGGTACAGTCAAAATTTTGCCCTCGATTCACGCTATTTACAACAATGCCAGCCAAATGCTGGGTTGGGAGGGTAATTGTTAAAAGTTAGGAGGGTAATTGTGTCTCTGAACATATTTCGATAAATTTACGGTTTTGCCAATCTAATTCTAAAATGGCCCCTCGATTTTACATTATTTACATTTCTACCATTGTGTGTGGCTGTGCTTCAGCCAAAACTTACGGATTTGTGGAGGGATTTCAGGGAGGTCGATCTTCCTAGCGCTGGCGGCGACGGCCGGAAACATCGACAAAATTCTGCAGAAGAAGGGCACCGTCATTCTTCCTCCTCTCTCTTTCAACCTCAAGGTAGGTACTTCCTCATTTTTTTGTTTGCCCATTTTGTCCTTTGATTCTGCGATTGGGTTCGAATGGGGTTGATGTTCTCAAATGGCTTCTTATCATCTCAGGCATCTTCTAGAACTATTCATGTGAAAATTTGCTTCAGATGGAGTTCTTCCTTTAATTGGGTTTTAACTTTTATTAAGTTTTTCATGTTTTTGTAATCATCATTTAATTTATGAGATTTTTTTTATGTAATTTATATGAATTTTAGTGATTCTTATGAGTTTTGTGTAAATCGTCGATTAATTTCAGGGCTGTTATTAATTTTTTATTTTTATTGAATTTGTTTTCGTAAAACTGCAAGTGAAATATCTTTAATATTTGTTATTTTTCATGTTTTTGTTGCCTACCCTTTTCTTGGTATGTTTTGAGACCTTTCGCATCTGCTGAAGAAATGGTCCATCTTTGATTATGCCTAATTTCGGTTTTAAACTTAATATGCATGTACAATGAAGTGGAATTTTTCACTGTATTATTAACATGCATGTTATAAATTTAGTTGTTGATTTTGGCTTGGCATTAAAAATGACGTGAAAAAAAACTGAAAACCCAGAGCTACTCTACTATTTATGCAGCGAGGGAAGGGAAGGAAAGAAAAAAACAGTTAATTTAGTGCTCCCCTTTCTCAATCACTCTCCACGTTTTCTGCAAGCTCAATCGTTTCGTATGTTTCAAACTTAATAGTTTTTACTTTTCTGTCTATATATTTTGTCTTGCATTCTTTTATTGGTTTTGAAACTATAACTGAGTATACCGTAGCACAGTAGCACTACAACTTTCCATTAAATGGTTCCAATAATATAATTTCATATATAATACTCTTGCACTCTTTTACTAATTTTTGTAACACTATTTATCACTCATAGAGTCATAGGTCATGCTATTCGTAGAGTGGTTTAAAGAATTCCAAGAGCTTCAATCACCCAATTTATGCTCTTCATGTAAAAATTCTTTCAAAAAAGCTCAAACATCTTTCAGTGTAAATAGCATTAACCTTCTTTAACAATCTCTTATAGTTTCAAAACATATTTTTTTCATACGGTTTCTAATCCTGTGCACGGGCAATATTTCTAGTAACTTCCTAAAATAATCATCACATGAAATGTGATTGGGTTATAAGCCACTACGGGGTGACTCAGTGGTTGAAAACGAATATCAAGCATGTATTCCACATGTTACGTGCTGAGTTCAATTTCCGGTGCTATTGTCTATGTGAATCTTCCTAAACCCTGAAAAAATGGATTGCTGTAGAGAAATCATCAACTAGTCTACTTTTTTAAAAGGAAACTGTTTGACTGGGCCGTATAAGTGTAAAACGGCCTGTATTGATATTTCACATACTATGCCCAAATGCCAACAGCCCATAAACCCAGGTTCTTCAACCAACAAATAATAATTAAATTAATAAAACGAAAACCATCCCTCCCATTGGTTGAACCGTATAGCCACGGCTTGAGAACTCACAACCGTCGATTCGTATATCAATCAACGGCACATGCTCTCCCGCCGCGTCCTCTCCCCAAAACTATCACACGAAAACACAAAATTTCAAACTTCCCGCGATTCCTCTCCGCTCCAAATCGTAAATAAATACCTCCAAAGCTTCCGCCACTTTCCATCCAATCCAAATCGAAATCTCTCAAATTTTCTCGAGAAACAAACACATCCTAAACCTCAAACTTCCACTTTCATTTTTCCAGATGGCTCGTACCAAGCAGACTGCTCGCAAGTCCACCGGAGGAAAGGCACCGAGGAAGCAGCTGGCAACTAAGGCTGCTAGGAAGTCTGCTCCGGCGACCGGTGGAGTGAAGAAGCCCCACCGCTTCAGGCCGGGAACTGTGGCGCTGAGGGAAATCAGGAAGTACCAGAAGAGCACTGAGCTCCTGATCCGCAAGCTTCCGTTCCAGAGGCTTGTGAGGGAGATCGCACAGGATTTCAAGACCGATCTGAGGTTCCAGAGCAGCGCGGTGTCGGCGCTCCAGGAGGCGGCGGAGGCGTACTTGGTGGGTCTGTTTGAGGACACCAACCTCTGCGCTATTCATGCCAAGAGGGTCACCATAATGCCAAAGGACATCCAGCTTGCTCGCAGGATTAGGGGCGAGAGGGCTTAAGAATCCCCAAATCTTAGGGTTTGGAATTTCCGCAGAATGTAGTGGACTTTTTATGATTGGTAATGGGTTTTGAAAATTGATATGTAAAGTTGAAACCTTGGAAGATTTATGGTTAATCGAAGTTTGGTTTGATTTATGCACTCCATGTGTTTGTTAAAGTTCTTGCTTAATTCAAGCTGAATTAATTTTCTACATTATTTCTACTTTCGTTGGTTTGAGCAGGATGTGATCTTTTGCTTGATTGATCTGCTTTGTGATTCTATCCAAGAAGGTGTAAAATGGTGTTTTGATTCGATTCAATTGAAAATACAGAATAAAATTGCTATGTCAATAAGTACTACTTGAGAGTATGGTTTGAACTTGTTATGGGGGATGGATCTGGTGGAACCGAGGCTTCTTCGGCTCCTTTGAGCATCATTGTTAGTTTCTTTGCTGTGGGTCTCAGCGACGGATCCTCTTGAATGCACCACATTGCGATCATAACGTACTTCTCCATATTCTTGATGTCTTCCATTGCCTCATCGTCATTCTGGAATAGCTGGTGCAGTTTGTTTTGCTCGTAGCAATTGTATGCCCAATCTACTATAATCTTTTGATCTTCATCCTTTGCCTCCTCGTTAAAGTTCCTTCTGCAGCATATAATCTCTAGCAGCATAATGCCATAGCTGTAAACATCGAACTTTGCTGTGATAGGCATGTTTTTTAACCATTTGAGGGAAACGAAGCCTCGAGTTCCCCTGAATCTGGTGATAGTCTGAGTCTGGTCCATTTTCAAAGGCTTGGCCAGAAAGACTTATTGTCCAGTGCAGTGAGGGTTGATCCTAACGAGATATTTTTGGCTTGATCAGTTTGAGCTGTGGTGAAAAATGGCAGCAGTAGAAGGAGAAGCAGACAGCAGCTTCTTTTTTTCTACTATTATTCAATTTCCGCGAAAATTGACCAACAATTTTCTATATCATTTTAAATACTGTTAAAGAAGATATCCTAGATTGATTAGGTCAACCATTGTAAATTGCTCATTAGTGATTTCTTTCCTTATTTAGTTCTAGTTAGCCTTGATTATAGGCAACGAACTAGGATTGTGATACACACCTTGTATATAAGAATGTAATCCGGGGTTTGAGAATAATAAGAAAGTCAATTACAATACATTTAGTTTCTTTAGATGGTACCAGAGTGAACGAACTGGGAAACACATCAAAGAAAGAATACAAACCCTAGCAACTATAGCCATGGGCGACAAACCAGAAAAGTCAACCTCCTCAGGCATGACTTTGTATCAAAAGTGGGAAAACCCTAATCATCCACTCTATCTTCATCACTCAGATCAACCTGGTGCAGTGCTTGTGCCGCAACCACTTGTGGAAGACAACTATGGTACATGGGTCCAATCCATGACCATGGCTTTGATGGTCAAAAACAAGTTAGGGCTCGTCGATGGGACGATCGAGAAACCAAGCGATGACCAGATTGAAGAATTACAGCAATGGAACCGATGCAACAACCTGGTGAAAACATGGTTGCTTGGTTCCATGTCCAAAGAAATCTCGGGAAGTGTCATACACTGCAAAGATGCACGACAAATGTGGCTTGATCTGCAAGAAAGATTTTCTCATGTGAATATTGTTCAACTTTTTCATATAGAGAACGAAATTCATGACTGTGTGCAAAACAGTATGACAGTAAGCTCTTATTTTACTAAACTTAAGAGCCTTTGGGATGAACGTGATGCCTTGGTTTCGATCCCTGCATGTCGCTGTGAGACCAAGAGAGAGATAACATCGTATGTTGAAACTCAGAAAACGATGAAGTTTCTCATGGGTTTAAATGATTCGTATGCCACAGTTCGTAGCAACACCTTGTTGTTAGAACCACTGCCTACTGTCAACAAAGCCTATGCACTTGTCCTTCGACATGAGAAGCAAACTGAAGTCTCGAATGGGAAGCATATTGTTCAACCAGAAGCGGCTGTGTTTGCTGTAAAAGGTGTGGGCCGCGACACTGAATTAAACGATGGAGGGCCGCGCTGTGAAAAATGCAACAAGACAAATCATCTTACAAAGAATTGCCGTGCTCACCTTAAATGCACTTTCTGTGGCTGGAAAGGTCACACATTTGACTACTGTCGCAAGAGAAAAGCAGCTGCAGAAATTGAATCAAACCGTCCCTTCTCTTCCAAAGGGAATCAGGTTACATCTCATGACAAAAAGGAGGTGATGTCTAGCTTCCCCTTCTCTCAGGAAGATTGCAAGCAGATTCTCAACATGTTGAACAAAAACAAGTCAGCAAATTCTCACCATTCCTTTGCCAACCAAGTCGGTAATTCCTCACATATAGAAGAACTTTCAGGTAAAGCCTTCTCCTTTACATATAATGGCAAGCAAAATGTATGGATCCTAGACAGTGGTGCCACAGACCACATTGTTTGTAGTCATGATCTTCTCACCCATTCCAGGGAAGTTTCAAATCATACAGTTGAATTACCAAATGGTTCTCTTGCCCAGGTTACCCACATTGGACAAATAATCTTCTCACCTCACTTTATGCTTGATAATGTCTTATGCGTACCTCTTTTTAAGCTCAACCTAATATCCATCAGCAAGTTAGCATATGACTCACTTTATGTCACTATATTTCTCAACCATTCTTGTATCATACAGGACCTACGCTCGGGGAAGATGATTGGGATGGGCAGTGAACGGAAGGGGCTATACTACCTTGATCCACCTAAGAAAGGAACATGCAATCACGTTCAAGTTACCTCTCCAAACTGTTGGCATCAACGTCTCGGACATCCCTCTCCTACAGCTTCTTCGTTATTTCCTTTTCTCACTCATAAATCTTGTGCTTCAAATAAATGTTTGATTTTTCCATTAGCCAAACAAACCAGATTACCTTTTTCATTAAGTTCCATTTCTAGTCAATCTTGTTTTGAGTTAATACATATTGATATTTGGGGTGGTTACCAAGTTGCGTCTCTTTCAGGAGCTAAATACTTTCTTACTATCGTAGATGACCATAGTAGAAGCACATGGGTTTATTTGATGAAGCATAAGTCAGATACATGCACTTTCTTAGTCCAATTCATTCATATGGTCGAAACTCAATTCAATGCTAAAATCAAGATTGTGCGCAGTGATAATGGTCCTGAATTTAAACTTGCAAGTTTTTACGCCTCCAAAGGCATTCTCCATCAATCTAGCTGTGTTAACACACCTCAGCAAAACGGTGTTGCTGAACGCAAACACCGGCACTTACTCAACATGGCTAGAGCATTGCTTTTCCAAGCTTCACTTCCTAAACACTTTTGGGGCGATGCCATTCTTGCTGCGACATTCCTTATCAATCGAACACCAACCCCTCTTCTCCAAGGGAAAACACCATATGAAACATTGTTCCATAAACCACCAAACTACTCTCACTTGCGTGTCTTTGGTTGTCTATGCTTCGCCTCCACTCATGCCCAACGACCTTCCAAATTTGATCCTCGTGCGAGCCGTTGTATCTTTCTTGGTTACCCTTATGGTCAAAAGGGTTATCGACTCTTTGATCTCACCCTTAAGAAGGTCCTTGTTTCACGGGATGTTGTGTTCTTTGAGGATCAATTCCCTTATCAGACTCATGAACTTTCCGCTGTGTCACCACCATCCTCTTCACATCCCATATCCACTTTTCCATTGACCATTGATTCCTCTCCTCAACTTCCCTCTTCAGCGTCTTTCTCAGAAGCATTACCTACCAGCCCTAACCTACAGGAACCTACTCCACCATCCCCCACTACACCCACCAGCCCTCCTTCTCCGTCTTCACCCTCTCCCACACCTCCTGCTCCTTCTGCCTCTCCTCCTCTCCGACGCGGCACGCGACCGATTAAACCATCCACGTTTTTGCAGGACTTTCACGTTGAGGTAGCCCTTCCTTCACGTACAGCCCCCACATCCTCCACGAGCATGGTCACATCCCCAGGTACTTCTCATTCTCTTTCTCATTATTTGTCCTATGATCGTTTGTCATCTCACCATAAAGCCTTCACCACTACTCTTACCCTCCTTAAAGAACCTACTAGTTTTCAACAGGCTGTTCAGGATCCCATGTGGCGTGCAGCCATGCAGCATGAAATTGCTGCCCTTCAAGCCAACCACACTTGGACTCTCATGCCCTTGCCACTACACAAACGTCCCATTGGCTGCAAATGGGTCTATAAAGTCAAGCTTCAACCTGATGGCAGTCTCGAACGATACAAGGCACGTCTTGTGGCGAAAGGATACAGTCAAATCGAGGGTGTTGATTATAGGGAAACTTTTGCACCGGTTGCCAAACTGACCACGGTTCGTGTTCTTCTCAGCATTGCTTCGATACAAGGGTGGCATTTGCACCAACTTGACGTGAATAATACGTTCCTGCATGGTGATTTGTATGAAGATGTTTATATGTCCTTGCCGCCTGGCTTTGGACGAAAGGGGGAGACTCGTGTCTGCAAACTAAATAAATCCATTTACCGCTTAAAGCAAGCCTCGAGGCAATGGTTCATCAAGCTCTCTACTGCTCTCAAGGCTGCTGGATTTCATCAATCACGGTCTGATTACTCGTTGTTCGTCCGAAGCCGTCAAGGCAGTTTCATAGCCTTATTGGTTTACGTTGATGACGTAATCCTTGCAGGGAACAATTTGCACGAGATAGAAGACACCAAGCAATTCCTTTCCTCACGGTTCAAACTAAAGGATTTGGGACAGCTTAAATACTTCTTGGGGATAGAAGTTGCAAGATCAAAGAAGGGAATCACTCTGTGTCAACGCAAATATGCGTTGGAAATATTGGAAGACACGGGGTTCCTTGGTGCAAAACCCTCACGGGTTCCTTTGGAACAACATTTATCTCTCACACAAGCAGATGGGGAATTATTGAGTGATCCGTCTTCATATAGGCGACTCGTGGGCAGATTAATCTATTTGACCATCACAAGACCTGATCTAACTTATGCAGTTCATGTATTAAGTCAGTTCATGGATAAGCCACGACAGCCACATCTTGAAGCAGCACATAAAGTTCTAAGGTACATCAAGCAAGCTCCTGGACAAGGAATATTTCTTCCTTCCACAGGGTCATTACAACTACAAGCATTTTGTGACGCTGATTGGGCTCGATGTAAGGACACCAGAAGATCGATAACTGGTTATTGCATCTTACTTGGTCAAGCGCCAATTTCTTGGAAGACGAAGAAGCAAAGCACTGTGTCTCGTTCCAGTGCAGAAGCAGAATATCGCTCTATGGCAACTACGTGTTGTGAAGTCACATGGTTGAAGAACATCTTGACAGATTTGAGAATAGAACATGCACAACCTGTTACGTTATTCTGTGACAACCAAGCAGCTTTGCATATCTCCTCAAACCCGGTGTTTCATGAACGAACAAAGCACATAGAGATAGACTGTCATGTAGTGCGTGAAAGGATTCAAGAAGGGATGATAAAAACAGCTTATGTACGAACTACGAACCAACCAGCTGATATGTTTACCAAGGCACTGGGTTCAGTCCAGTTTGAAGTCTTACTTACCAAGTTGGGTGTCATCAATATACACTCCAACTTGAGGGGGAGTGTTAAAGAAGATATCCTAGATTGATTAGGTCAACCATTGTAAATTGCTCATTAGTGATTTCTTTCCTTATTTAGTTCTAGTTAACCTTGATTATAGGCAACGAACTAGGATTGTGATACACACCTTGTATATAAGAATGTAATCCGGGGTTTGAGAATAATAAGAAAGTCAATTACAATACATTTAGTTTCTTTAGAAATACAAATCCAAAAGCAAGAATTTTGGATAGGCCTATTAATATATAAAATCATTCTCTAACTTGACTTATGGAGAATGTGTTAAGAGTAAATGGAATCAAGGAAGCGAATTTCACACGGCCTTTTTTCCTTCTTCTGCACACTGAGATGTACCATTCTTCGGATTGAAGAAATCAAAGGAGGTGAAGAAAAATAAATAAACATGAGTGTCCGAAAATCATTTTCCAGTAGACATTTAAAACATTCAGATATTTCTGTCGCGTTCAAGTCAATTCTCTCTCAACTTTCACAAGAAACAAACACAATAGAAACCCTACAAACCTCCAAAACATATTGTATTTCTCAAAGACAGGAGCCCTCTTTGCAAATCCTAAGGCAATCGCGGGTGACCTTGCTTACATACCAAATACTAGCAAATTCGAATAATCTGCTAAGACTAGTATGTATTTATGTATTTGTAGTTTTATACGCATAATTTATCGTACACATATACCTATTTGAATGTACCTAGACACGGACGTTTTATCCAACACATTGACAATTTCGTTTATTAAAATAAGTTGTTGGTTTAATCATGGAGGATTGGCATTTTTGTTCAGTGTTTTCAAAAAGCGTTTGCCTGTAACTTGCCCGATTAGAATTCGACATATAAATAGTGAACTTTGCCAGTATTTTCTTGTCTGAGGTCTGTTAAAATGAGCCTGGTCCAATTAAGTTGCATTTTATAATACTAGTATTAGGTGGCCTACTGAAAAATCAAGACATAATGTTTTAGGGTTTACAGTGAAAATCATGACATATTGTTGGATTCAGTCTTTAAGTTGAAGTATTTCAAATTTGGATTGTCTTCTGCAAAATTTGAAGTAGCATTTTTCCTTAGTGGTGTGTGTGCACAATTGCAAATGCTAGAAAATGTGGTGTTAGAGCAGATAAGAATTTTACAATTGAATGCAGAAATCAGACAATCAATTACATACCAAGAAATCATTCTTCCTTTTTTCATTCGGATGTTTTAGAACTTTTGGTGCATAGGGATTGCGAAGGATGCGAATAGAGGAAGGTATTAACTTTACTCATCTTCTCAGGATCTTCATTTTTGTGTATTTTGAGACATTTTGGAGTTAAAGTGAATTTTCATGTGAGTCATGGCCAACGGCCGCCACGTGTGGCGGCACATGGCCTGATAAACCACTTAGTCCTTTTAGGCTAAATTTAGTACTTTAATTCCATTTTTGAGATCTATTTGATGAAATACTATCGTTTGACCCTAGTTTCGTTATGGATTAGAAATCTGATGTGTGGATCTTCCGAATTAAATTTTTGGGATTCTAAATTATGTCATTGACTGCATTGACCGATGGTTGACTTTTGGTCAAAATGTTCCGAATCGTTTCTAAATACTAAAATTAACATTATTAATTAGTTATCTGATAAAGCCTGGGCGTAGTTTGGGCAGCGAGCCATTTTGGGGAATGTATGCTTTGATTTGCATAAGGGTGGCACCTTACCGAAATTCACATGATTATTGAACTACTAAAAGATATAAATGATATGTGTGATCGCTAGTAAGAAAATATGAGCTAGAATCATGTTAGAATTATTCTGTAGAATTTGTACGCATGTGTGATTAGATATTGGATGTTGTCTATGGTCTTGTCTGATTAATTTGCATTGAGGGACCATAAGTATTCTAGGGGTGACTCCGCATTGGGGGGGTCACTGCCTACTTTGTCATGTTGGATCCATAGGTGGTCCTGCCTGGTTAATTCGCATTGGGAATCATGTTATTGGATGGATGCCTATGGTTCTGCCTGGTTAAACCGCATTTGGAGACCATACATATTCTAGAGTTAGTTTCCATTGAGTGGTTCAGAATTTATCTTCGTTGAACCCTCTATATTGTGGATAGAAGTTACTCAAGGTTACTGTTGTTGTTGTAACTTAAGGTTATGATAATGGATATATGGAATGCATGTAGGGAAATATGGCAAACCTTATGGAGGTTGGTTTTATTAAACTTAGTGATATATATTTGATCTTTGGTTAATTAACATGGTTGAATGTTCATATTGTGCATCTTTGATTCATTGAATCTATTATTTGATGTAATTGAATAATTGTTGGTGGAAAGCAATGTGATATATGTGGAAGATGAATGACAATCTTGGCCGCTATATGGTTTCGTTAAATAGACTGGAACCTAGTGAATCATATCATCAAGTTCAAGATATTGAATGATTTTGAAACTCTATGTTTTTCCTATTTGGAAGATGCAAGACAAACAAAATCTCATCTCAAGGGCAAGAAAAGATAGTGAAGAAGTGTAGTCAATGTGGTGGGACAACCCACAATAGCCAAACTTGCAAGAATCCAATTGTACTTTGTTCCAGCGCATGATTGTGAATGTTTTGCTTCGGGATTTATTACTTTATTGGCTTTTATATTATTCGAGTTTAAGAACAAAAGATGCAAAGAGTTTATATGATATGTTTGCCAGTTTAACATATTGACTTTCAAAGCTTTGTGTTTTCAGATTATTCATGCATTAGTGTTCAAATATTTATTCCTTAAAAGGGGTTTTTGTTTTTAATTCCTGCTTTCATTTTGGTTTAAACTTTAAAGGTTGCAAACATCTAAAGGTGTAGTTAAACGTTGTAGACACATGAAGGTAGTTTAAAGGTTAATTTCTCAAATTGATGGAGATTAATTTCTCAAATTGGCGCCAATTTACCAAAAATAATGTGAGAATTCGGAAAACTCTCTCCTTCTATATTCAAATATGCAATATTATACTTGTGTTTTGGTAGTTGTGAGAAACCCTAATATTATGAATACTAGCATTTGCCTACACATTTTGTGTGTATGAACACATTTTTGTAGAAAATGAGAAGGAGAGAGGAAGAGAGAGAGAGAGAGAGAGAGAGAGAGAGAGAGAGAGAGAGAATGTGGGTGAGTGGGAGGTTTTTGTTTTTGGTTTTTGTAAAATTTGGACTTATAAAATTACATTATTGCCCATCATTTTTTTTTGTGTGATAGAAGACTAAGTTGTCTTTTCACCCTCTTTTAGTTGACAAAAAGGGTTTCATTAATTAGTAGAGATACGAGTGCTTTTACATTAAGTTTTGATTATAACGATCATAAATTAAAGTGGTGGCTATAACTTTATATGGGGTCTAAAATTTGGTTATCTGTCCAAATTTCCCCTCAATAATTACATTTATTATCTATTTAATTCATCTTCAAATTTGATACACAAGCCTGGTGTTTCTAACATTTTGGATTGCGACACTTCTAGAGTCCTTCTTGAGGAAACTTTTGAACCAGTGCGCAGAGAGTTTCGGATATCTTTTCAACCCGTTGTTGTAATCTACATAGTTGATACCAAATCGCACAGTGTATCCTATTTCCCATTCAAAGTTGTCCAGTAATGACCATGCAATGTATCCCTTCACTTTGGAGCCATTTCTACACCAAACAAAAAGTAGGAAAACTCAGAAAATTCAAGCCAATGTAATGATTAAATAAGGGTAGAGCTTTTCATTCACCTCCTTTTACCCTTACACATCCTTGTTAATTTTTGTTCATTGATGTACTTCAATTCATTCGATTCAACGATCAAAAAATTAAAAGGAGTGTGTGAGAAGTAAAGATGAATGTGTAGATAGCACCACCTTTGAATAAGCAAAGTGTGAGAAGGCCAACCCTAACACTTACTTGATTGCAGCTCGAACGTAACATAAGTGGCGATAATAGTAGTCAACTCTATTAGTATCATTAAGGGCTTCCTCGAGTGATAATTTAGGATCATTGAACTCGGATACACCTACAATATAATGCATTATCACACACACACATTTAGCATCCCATACTCCGCATGTTCAAAATACAAAAATCAAGATAAGACAGTTAAAATATGGGATACTCCAGAGTATTCTACAGTTTTTATTTTTATTTTTTCATATTGTATTTCACAGCATTAATGTGAAATCTTGATGATGCAATAATTAAGGCTTAAAAGTATTAGTTACGTACCACTTTCAGTAATGTAAATGAGTGGATCATTATACTTTTTCTTTATGTAGAGTAAAAGATCATAAACTCCTTTTGGATAAACGTATAACCAATCTGAAGCAGTCTGCAACTCGTACAAAAATAGTTTAGACCTTTAATAGTTATGTTTGACCGTGAAAAACAATTGAATATTAAAAAAACACTAAAATATTGATGTGTACCGGTGGACCAATTGGGACGCCATTAAGCTCAACTGCCACAAGAATATTAGAATCGAATTATATTGTAAGAACATATTTCTCAAAGTAAAAAAAAAGCTAAATTTCAAGTTGTGCTCACTTGTAACTTTGACATGAGAATCTGTTACGTAGCTTGCAGGTATGGAGGAATTATCAGGTACGTCATTGCTTGAGTATCTAGCAGTATAATAATTTAATCCAAGAAAATCAAATGACCCAGTTAGCAACATGGATTCTTCGTTGGTGAATACTGGTAATCGATTTCCAACCAGAGATCGCATGCTCTGTGGATAATCCCCACTAGTCAATGGCTCCATAAACCTACCCAAAATCATGGAAATTTCAAATTCATAAGCCTAAATTATAGGTATATTTGTCAGACTTGTCCCAAAAACTTGTATAAAGCTGTCAGTTTTCCTTTGAACTTTAATTTTAGTTGATTACTCTCAAAACTTTATAAACAGCCAATTTCCTCTCTGGCTTTGGATTTTAAATTTTTTTTATCCATCCATTTTGCCTTCATATAGTTGTCATGTGTTTGCCCGCGTGATCAAGATAGATGTATAATTAGATGAAAATTTTCAAAAGTCAGGAGGGAAATTGGATAATTATAAAAAAATTAAGGGGTAATTGATTAAAATTTAAGTTAATGGGGAAATTGGCAGCTCTTTACAAGTTCAGAGAGTAAATCGCCAAATACATCCAAATTTTATTGAGGTGTATAAACTAACAATATACTTACCATCCAAACATAAAATCCAATGACCGTAATGCAGCCTGTTTATCTTCCTCTTTCTCCGAAGCAGGAACAAACCAATATGTATTCAATGTTATTCCGATCAGACCCTTTTGAAATGCCTACACAAGAACATGAATTCGATTATAGCCAGAAGGAGATACAACCTACTACTATTAACTTGTGTAGAATTCTCTACTAGGACCTAATACATATTAAGAAAAACAAAAAGATTAATACACCTGATATTTATCTTTGTACACTTTTACAGCAGCTGCATGAGCAAGAAGGAGATGGTGCGTCGCCAAGTATGGTTCGATTGCTGAATCTCCGCCGAGACAATTCCGATTTTGCCAATAAGAGCAACGCCCCGGTGCTTGAGACCCAACTGCAAATCCATTGTTTGAAACACTATGTGGCTCATTCAACGTGGTCCATTGCTTTACTCGATCACCAAATTCCTTATAACAAAGCTCTGCATACTCTCTAAAATGATTGCTGTATATACACATTTAAAACATATTATATATACCGCCACAAAAAAAACTGTATTCCATTATGTAGGTCAGCTGTATAAATCATAGAACGTCAATATTTATTTAAAATAGTCAATTAGCTATAAATTTGTTCACTTACATAATACGAGGGCTTAAGAAACCACCATATTCGTGTTCCAAAGCTTCAGGAACATCCCAATGAAAGAGTGTCACAACTGGTTTTATACCTATATATAAAAAATTTGATTAAATTAATATTTTAATAGTGCATGTAATTCTTGTTATATATCATTATTGGATAATAAAAAAAATATTTTTCTTATCACATTTGTGTAACATTTTTATAGAAATAAGACTTACATGTATGGGTGGTCATTATCTCAAGAGGTGATAGAAATATAATAAAAAAATATGATAAATGTAACATTACTCGCATAAATTTTGTGTGTCTAATATTAATTTTATTTGACATGTAAATAAAGTAAGAGAAGTCACCGTTGCTTAGGAGTTCATCGATAAGATTATTGTAATGTATGATTCCCCTCTGGTTCACGCCGCCACTTAACTTTCCACCTAATGTTTAGTCAAAACAAGCAATCAAAACAAGCAACTTAACTTTCCACCTGATGTTTAGTCAAAACAAGCAATTAAGCGGCGCTCAAAAAAAAACAAGCAATTAAGCAAATAACACAAATTTTCACAACAAAAAAAAAAAAAAAAAAAACCAGTTGTTATGTATAATGATATTGATGATTGGTCTCAAGACTCCGAACCAAATACGATAATTCATGCTACTTACTAACGTTAATTATCTTCACTTGCAAA
This sequence comes from Pyrus x bretschneideri, assembly GCF_019419815.1. Taxonomy (NCBI): domain Eukaryota; kingdom Viridiplantae; phylum Streptophyta; class Magnoliopsida; order Rosales; family Rosaceae; genus Pyrus; species Pyrus x bretschneideri. Next base: position 1,831,801 of record NW_025999789.1, on the reverse strand, counting down.
TAAGAAATTTTAAGTTTAAATTAAAAAAATGATAAATTTCACAACAAATTTATTTTGGGCCCCTTTGTGTAAATGTATTTATTTGTATAAAAAGGAACAAAAAAATACGATGAGTCGTTTGAATCAACTTACTCGGTAGCAATCTGGACCACGAGATAGAGAACCTATAAACATCCAACCCCATATCCTTCATAATCCTCACATCTTCCTATATAAATAATAACACAAAAAAAAAGATTAAAAAAAGAAGCTCAAAGTGAAGGTTCTTGTTTTTCAGTTTCAAATGTTTCCATAAGCTCCAAAACTCTGTGATTATTAACCTTGTAGCGGTGATATTGATCAACAGCAACATCTCCGTTGCTGCCATCTACAATTCTTTCTGCATTTAACCAAAATTTTATTTGGAATGAATGAATTCAATTTCACCAAATAATAGTAGCTCGATATATTCATAAATTTAACTAATTAGTAATTAATTGACTAGAGAGACCTGGATGGGCGTGCGTATAGGTATCCCATATGCTTGGCCCTCTACCATCTTCTTTTGCAGCACCTTCGAACTGAAATAATTTAACACAGAGCCAGAGACCAACTTAGAGATCGATGCCGATATTCATGCATATGGATGCTAACTGAAACAAAAACAAAACCTAGTACTTATATAAAGCAAAAGACAGAGTAACCTCCGAAAGGAATTGACCTGATAAGATGCCGAAGCTGTGCCAAATATGAACCCTGGTTCAAAACTACTTCTGCTGAGAGAGCCACAATGAATGGGCGGATCAGTACTAGCATCTGTGTTATTTGTCAATGCAACGCTAACTAGTAACACCAATAGTAACAAGCATACGATCCAACATCGCAATTGTAATGCCATGGTTTTGTGGTACAAGTATCTTCACGGGATGACAGGAATCAAACACGAGACTTTCGAACACGAGATTATGAGTGCACGAGTGAATGCTCAATAACTAGTTCAGCTACGTACACTGTCCTTACAATTGCAGTAGAAAAGCCTAAGAAACAGTTTAACTGGTACAAAAGAAGGGCCTGAAACCATGCCAAGAAAACAGATGGGGAAGATAAGGAAACATCGCATCGCTTCATATATAGCAACACGGGAAAGTGTGGTGATCTGGAAAATGGTCGGCTTTTAATTCAAAAGATTTGGCTTTTGACATTATATGCTAATTAAAATAAGTACGTGAGTAGATTTTTTATGAAATTTATGTGATCTCTTCGTATCTAATTTCGACTTTTAGCGCGTTTGGTGAATTGTCTTTGTCTGTTGTCATTGTCACATAGTTTGCGTGCGAATATTTACTTTCTTTTAAGTCTTAAGAAATTTCAAAGAAACATATATTATATTCGTTGAAAGAGGGCATGATAATGCTAAATAATTATATTTTTAATGTTTAGTGTGTCCCTACTTAATTCACCTCGGAGCAAACCTGAAGTTGGTATACACTAAAGAGATAAGAAATTTTTCAGTGTGTTCAAGATTCTAAAAGATGCTAGACTCTTGTCAAGCGACTAGATTTGGACCTAGCACTTAGGTGGTTAGGAGGGATCTAGGCGGGCGCTTAGGTGAACTAGGCGGATTTAAGTAAATCTATTATATTTCGTTAAAAATAAGTGTCTGTTTATACTTCAAATATATATAATTTCATCATAACTACAAAATAGAAAGACATATATATTATGAAGTATTGGAACATAATGATAACATGGAGAACAAGCATATAATGCGTGTTCATTTAAGTATTCAGCAAGTCTCTTATAATTTATTGAAAAAAAAAATAAAATGTAAAATAAAAGTTATCTTATTTCTGTCTAAGTGAGTTGCAACCTAGGCAGTTCTGGGTGGGTTAGGCGGGTGCCTAAACGGTCTAGGCAGGTGCCTAAGCGGTCTAGGCAACTCTGGGCGGGTTAGGCGGGTATCTTAAAAATGAAAACTAATGAAAAGAGCTTGAAAATTTTGAGTTTTAACGAGAATGACAAAATAAAGGATAAAGTGAATAGTACCATAATTGATTTTTTAATGTAAAAATATGATTTTTCGTTAAAGTGAATAGTACCGTGACATTTTCGTTAAAACTCATATCTTAAAAAGCATCTCGAATGAAAATATTCAAAGCCGTCCTTACCACCATATTTTCCTATATAAAAGAACTACAGAACTTCCAAGAGAGTGGAGCAGCCGTGCGTATGGTACAGGAACTCACCAGAGTATCCATAAAAATCCCTACGTATAAGGGTTGCACAAGGATTCCATAATTGGGGCCGAGATTGATTCTAAGTGAACAGAAATCCCACTGGTGTGGGCTGCGCAACAACTTCTATCATTGACAAGACAAGGCCCACATTGTTGAGAGTTGTCCCACATTGGTGAGGGACAAGGTTTGCTATGTGCTTATATGATCTTGGGCTACTCCCCATATTGCCAATTGGTTTTATGGTGGAACCTCAATTTCATCATGGTATCAGAGCGGGTTGTCCTCGTGTGAAGCCAAACGGCCACACGCGCTCCACGTCACCTAGTTGTTGTCCACGTGTAGGCTTGAAAATTCGCCACACGTGCGGGGGCGTGTTGAGAGTTGTCCCACATTGGTGAGGGACAAGGTTTGCTATGTGCTTATATGATCTTGGGCTACTCCCCATATTGCCAATTGGTTTTATGGTGGAACCTCAATTTCATCACACATCATCTTATTCTTTTGTTATTTTCAATCGATGGAAACCAACGGTTCAGATAAAATATTTATTTTGATTTTTATTCTTATTGTTTAGATCAATGGCCACAATACTTTTAACTAAATTAATAATAATTTTTTTAATCTTTTATTCCTTATATTTAGGAATTATATCTTAAGGACTTCTATTTGAGAAAATATTATTTTAATGACTCAAATATTCTCTTAAAGTATTTAAATGAGTCATCAATGACGTTCCCACGCGATTTTTTATTTTTTGAAAAAATGAGCATATTGCATATTGCAATCCACGCGATAAACATAAAAAATAAAAAATAATTACAAGTTTAATTTTGGTTCCAAACTTCTCACGTTTCTTAACCCCTTGTCCTCGTCTTCTCCTCCTCCCCTTTCAACCAAAATCAATTGGGGTTTCAAAAACAAGTTGGGATTCAATGAATCAACTATCAAAATTTGACTCCAAAACTTCACTCCACAAGCAGTCTCTTGTCCTCTTGTCCTCATCTTATCCTCCTCTCCTTTCAATCATACTCAATTAAATTGGGGTTTCAAAAATAATGTTGGGGTTCAAACGAATCATGTGTCAAAATTTGACTCAAAAACTTCACTTCACAAGGTATTTTGTATGAATTTACTTCATTAATTTGTTTTGGGCATTGTCATTTAGAATTAAGCTTTCCAATTTTGGAGATTTTTTTATTCTATGATTTCTCCAAAATATATATCAACCCTATGTGTGTATATATAAGTGTTTTGTTTAGTAAACGGCAGTGATATCCACATACCTCATTTTACCATTTCTACACTATTATCAATTTTCAACCGTAAGCGAGCGAAAATGAATTGAAAATGATTAAATGACAAAAATAAAAAAAGGTGTGTGTGGATAGCATACCCATAATAAATTATTATAGCTTTTTAATTTGTGATTTTATTGTTTGTTGATGCCACAGTCCATACAAATCTCTATCTTCGTCCTTGTCTGTAAGGGCTTGTAAATGCAGTATTGTGAATCATACCCTTTCATGATCATTCACATTCATGATAAGTAAAGATGCCCTGTATAAAATATCAACTTTTATCATCCAATCAGAGGGTTCTTCCTATTCGGAACAAACTCCAGTCGACTTGAGTTTGATTTTTCTTGAATAATAGAAATCAAGGCAAACACTTTAGTTATTATTTTTGGAACTGTTATTAGCATTTCAAAAATCTCATTTTACACTCCCTATAAGTGTATTTTTCTTTCTAATTATATAAAATTTAAAGTACAAATGAGATTTTTGAAGTGTCAATAATAGTTTTCTTATTTTTATGACTAATATTTACCTCCTTAATATAAAGTTAAAGTTACTTCCACCCACATAATCCCATTTTCCACAAATAGAAGAAATTGATCTTAAAATTCATAATAACTTCCTTTAATAATCTTCACATGAAATTTGATTGGGTTGTAAACCATTACGGAATGACTCAGTGGTTGAAAACGAATTTCAGGCTTGTATTCCACATATTATGTATTGAGTTCAATTCCTGACGCTGATAAATCACGAGATGGTGGCGAAGGAAGCCAAAAATATATTTGTGAGTCTTCCTTTGAAAATGTCTCTTTGAGCCCATCTTCCCAGGTTCTTCAACTAACAAATAATAATTAAATTTAAAAAACCAAAACCACCCGTCCCATTGGTCGAATCCAAGAGCCACGGATCGAGAACTCACAACCGTCGATTCGTTTCGCTGCGTCCTCTCCCCGAAACTTTCACACGAAAACACAAAATTTCAAACTTCCCGCGATTCCTCTCCTCTCCAAATCGTGAATAAATACCCCCAAATCTTCCGCCACTTTCAATCGAATCGAAATCGATCAAATTTTCTCGAGAAACAAACACATCCTAAACCCTTCAAACTTCCACTTTCATTTTTCCAGATGGCTCGTACCAAGCAGACTGCTCGCAAGTCCACCGGAGGAAAGGCTCCAAGGAAGCAGCTGGCAACTAAGGCTGCTAGGAAGTCTGCTCCGGCGACCGGTGGAGTGAAGAAGCCCCACCGCTTCAGGCCGGGAACTGTGGCGCTGAGGGAAATCAGGAAGTACCAGAAGAGCACTGAGCTCCTGATCCGCAAGCTTCCGTTCCAGAGGCTTGTGAGGGAGATCGCACAGGACTTCAAGACCGATCTGAGGTTCCAGAGCAGCGCGGTGTCGGCGCTCCAGGAGGCGGCGGAGGCGTACTTGGTGGGTCTGTTTGAGGACACCAACCTCTGCGCTATTCATGCCAAGAGGGTCACCATAATGCCAAGGACATCCAGCTTGCTCGCAGGATTAGGGGCGAGAGGGCTTAAGAATCCCCAAATCTTAGGGTTTTGAATTTCAGCAGAATGTAGTGGGATTTTTATGCTTTGTAATGGGTTTTGAAAATTGATATGTAAAGTTGAAACCTTGGAAGATTTATGGTTAATCGAAGTTTGGTTTCATTTACGCACTCCATGTGGTTGTTAAATTGCTTGCTTAATTCAACCTGAACTAATTTTCTAGATTGTTTCTACTTTTGTTGGTTTGAGCAAGATGTGATCTTTTGCTTGATTGATTCTATCCATGAAAGTGTTCAATGGTGTTTTGATTCGATTCAATTGAAAATACAGAATAAAATTGCTATGTCAATAAGTACTACTTCAGAGTATTGAATGGTTTGAACTTGTAATGGGGGATGGATCTGGTGGAACTGAGACTTGCTTGGCTCCTTCGAGCATCATTGTTAGTTTCTTTGTTGTGGATCTCAGTGACGGATACTCTTGAATGCACCGCATTATGATCATAATGTACTTCTCCATATTCTTGATGTCTTCCATTGCCTCATCATCATTCTCGAATAGCAGATGCAGTTTGCTTTGCTCATAGCAATCGTAAGCCCAATCTGCTAGAACCATTTGATCTTCATCCTTTGCCTCCTTGTCGAAGTTCCTCCAGCAGCATATAATCTCTAGCAACATAATGCCATAGCTGTGAACATCGACTTTTGCTGTGATAGGCCTGTTTTTGAACCATGCGGGGGAAACATAGCTTTGAGTTCCCCTGATTCCGGTGGTAGTCTTACTCTGGTCCATTTTCAAAAGCTTGGCCAATCTGAAGTCGGAAATTCTTGCTGTGTAAGAGTCATCTAGAAGTATGTTCTAAGGCTTAATGTCGCAATGTATGATTTGGCTGCTGCACTCCTTGTGGAAATACAAGAGCCCTCTCACGATTCCCAAGACAATTTCCTTCCTTCGATTCCAGTTTGGCCTCGACTTTTCAAAGATAAAGCTTGCTAGTGAGCCGTTGCTCATAAACTCATACACAAGAATTCGGTGCTCTCTCTGGTTACAGAATCCCAGTAGCTCGACTAAATTCCTGTGATTTGTTCTACTGATTGTGCTCAACTCAGCCTTGAATTCTATTGGATGTCATTATTAAAAGTAGGGTTAAATATTAGAAGAATAACAAGTGGTGTCTAGTGGTGATAGAGAAACAGCTCAGCTTGTGTCATTGCCTAGCTGTTATCTTCGGTCCTCCCTCTCACCTACTGTTTTCATCCATTGCTTTCGGCTCTTCTTGCTGTAAAAGCCAAAGCTGGATAATAGATTAAGTTTAGAGGGATTGCAGGTCATCATGATGTTGGCATTAGCTGCCATCTTCCCTCCTCTCTTCTTCTTGTTTCTTCTTCCATATATGCTGCATCTTGTAACAGTTTTATTCATGAAATATACATCAAAACGTCAACATGGTATCAGAGCAGGAAAAATAACCTGCTTCTGCATTTCTTCCAGCTGATCGTATTCCATCTCCGACATGGCGGAAGAGAATTCTTATTCGTTTGGAGATGAAAATTCCCAGATACCTTCCTCCTCAACCAGTGTCTGAGGTGGATGTCAATCCAAATCAAAGATTAAGCTCGGTCTTGTTAAATGAGTTTAATTACTTACCTTGGTCGAGAGCAGTGAGTCTTGCCCTAGGTGGAAGGTCCAAGCTAGGATTCATAAATGGAAGCATCGAAGTTCCTTATGTTTCTTCACCAACTTATGAAATCTGGCTTTGCAAGGATCAGCTAGTTATGTCATGGCTCCTAAATTCCATGGAACGTAAACTAGCTGAAATATTCAGTTATTCTGAATCATCATTCAAACTATGGGAGACAGTCAATGAGATGTATGGCAGCCAGAACAATGCTGCACGTGTGTTTCAATTGAAGAAGAACATTTCCAACATACAACAAGAAGGAAAGCCCTTTGTTCAACTTCTAGGCAGCATGAAGAGTATGTGGAATGAGCTGGAAATGTATCGGCCTCACACAACTGAGGCGTTTTTACTACTGAAAAGGGCAGAAGAAGACAAGATATTCCAACTCTTGTCAAGTCTCGATTCAGGATACGAAGACCTACGAAGCCACATACTCATGAACCCCGAACTACCTTCCTTCACCAGCGTATGTGCAACAATCCAACGTGAAGAAGTACGAAGAAAAGTCATGAACACTGGCACAAAGACTAGTGTAACTGAAGCAAGGGCTTATCTAGCCAACGAAAGAAAATACAAAGTGAAGAATCCACACTTAAAGTGCCAACACTGCAACTATACTGGTCACGTTAAGGAGACATGCTGGATTTTACATCCAGAATTAAAGCCAGAGTTCATGAAGGATAACAAGGGCTCACAAAGACTGAACCGTGCACCACATAGAGCCAACAATGCAACTACCTCAACCTCTCATAGGTCTGATGCACTCAAGAGCTTCACTGCAAATCCAGCTGCACTCATAAATGAGTTTGCAGTGTATCTTCAAAGCAAGAAAGAAAGGATTAAGAGTGACCAAACGGTCGGCTTTGAAGATGGAAATTCAATAGCTTTGCTAGGCAAGTTTGCTGGATTTCTGACAGAAACACAACACATGGCCCAAGATGACATGCAAGGTATCATGACTGCTTTTAAAACTGCTCTTAATGTAAATATGATGCATGATTTGTGGATTGTTGATTCGGGTGCCACAGATCATATGACCAACCATGTTTCTAAGTTTAACAAGTTTGAAAAATTTTCAAAACCGTCTCAAGTCTCAACTGCCAATGGTGAGAGTTCTAAGGTTTTAGGGAAGGGAAATATCAACTTAATATCGAACAAAATTGAGTCAGTAGCCTTATTTGTTCCTTCTTTTCCATTTCAACTTCTATCTGTGGGAAAAATCACCAATACCTTAAATTGTTTGGCCATTTTCTCTCCTCACAATGTCATTTTTCAGGATTGCCTCACCAAGAAGACGATTGGTGAAGGGTTTTACCTAGATGGCCTCTATTACATATAAAAAAGCAGTCCCAGAGGATTTCAAGCCAAGTCCAGTCCATCCCAAGATAATCAATTGTGGCATCAACGTTTAGCTCATCCTTCCCAACCTGTTTTGTCTTCCTTGTTTCCAAACTTAGGGAATGATTTAATTTCGTGTGAACATGTCATTTGTCTAAAGCCACCAGATTGTCTTTTACCTCATCCTTATCTAGGACTAGTAAAGTTTTCGAACTAGTTCACTCAGATGTATGGGGACCAACGTTTGAATCTTTTGATGGTTATAAGTATTATGTAACTTTTGTCGATGATTTCTCTAGAGCCACATGGTTGTACCTTTTAAAGTCTAAGAGTGAAGTGATTGAAGTTTTTAAGGATTTTCACAATCTTGTTACGAACCATTTTTCCTCTCAAATTCAAACCTTAAGATCTGACAATGGCACCGAATATATGTCCCATATCATGTCATTATATTTGAGCAAGCATGGTATCATGCATCAAACAAGTTGTGTCGGCACACCTCAACAAAATGGTGTAGCTGAAAGGAAAAATCATGACATTCTGGAAAAAACGAGAGCATTAATGTTACAAATGAACGTACCAAAGAGATTTTGGTCACAAGGAGTCATTGCGGCTGTGTACATCATCAATAGACTTCCTAGCCGAGTCTTGGGGTTTAAATCTCCACTTGAAGTCATGAAAGGAAGAAAAATCGACCTTTCACATCTTAGAGTCTTTGGCTGTGCCTGTTTTGTTCATATACAGTCACACCATCGAGATAAGTTGGACCCTAGAGCTCTCAAATGTATTTTTCTTGGTTATTCATCAACACAAAAAGGATATAAGTGCTATGATTCTCAACTAAGAAAAATAATTGTATCTAAAGATGTACGATTCCATGAAGCTAACCTTTTTTTTTTCAGCAAATCACATGAAGCCACAAGTCAGGGGGAGTGCATCTTAGACCTAATTCCTCTACCAAGAATCTGTACTTCTACACCTCCCATTGAAGTCAATAATGAAGGTACTCATCCTGATAATTCTGTGCATGATGATGACTCGGTGCATGATGATGACAACGGCAACATAGAAAATCCTCAAGGTGTGGATGACAATTTGAACGAGGATGAGACAAACCTCCCAGTACCTCGGCGTGATAGACAACCTCCCACAAGGTTTCAAGATTTTGTCACATATAAACCGAGGCATCCAATTTCAAATTGCGTGTCGTATCAAAAGGTAACTCCATCTCATGCTGCCTTTCTTAACAACATTTCAAGTCACAGTGAGCCTCAAAACTTTTATGAGGCTAATAATCAAGTTGTGTGGAAAGAAGCAATGAGAGATGAACTCAAAGCACTAGACCAACACAAAACCTGGAGCATCACCAAACTTCCACAAGGGAAAAAGGCAGTGGGCTGTAAGTGGATCTATAAGATCAAGTTTAATTCTGATGGTTCGATTGAGAGGCATAAAGCCAGGCTGGTGGCTCGAGGATTCACTCAAACATTTGAGGTGGATTACAAGGAAACATTTGCTCCTGTTGCAAAAATGAACTCAGTAAGGGTTCTATTGTCTGTTGCCGTCAATAAAGGTTGGTCTATGTATCAAATGGACGTGAAGAACGCCTTTCTACATGGTGATCTTGAAGAAGAAGTCTATATGAGATTGCCACCAGGACACCCTCAAAGCCAAGAGCCTAATTTGGTGTGTAAGTTACATAAGTCAATTTATGGACTGAAGCAATCACCATAGTGCTTGGTATGCAAAACTAAGTACCGTTCTTCATAGCATTGGTTTCAAAAGGAGTAATGCAGATTCATCATTATTTGTTCGCACAAGAACTGCAAGCAAATTAGTTGTGTTGATATATGTGGATGACTTAATAATTACAGGTGATAATGCTGCTGAAATCACCACACTCAAACAGTCACTTCAACAACAATTTGCGGTTAAAGATCTTGGGGTGTTGAAGTATTTTCTTGGAATCGAAATGGCATCTTGTTACAAGGGACTATTTCTTAATCAACGAAAGTACGTCATGGACCTACTTAAAGATGCCAATATGAGTGATGCCAAGCCTGCACTTACCCCTCTTGATAGCAAGCTCAAGCTTGACTTGGGAGGCACGCCACTCTCGGATATCAGCTTATATCAGAGGCTTGTCGGCAAGCTGATCTACCTAACGATCACCAGACCAGACATCTCACATTCAGTAAGTATTGCCAGTCAGTTCATGCACTCTCCCACCATCGAGCATCTGAACCTTGTCAAAAGAATCTTACGTTACTTAAAAGGGTCTGTTGGTCGTGGCATCCTCATGGCAAAGAATGACAACACTCAAATCATGGGGTACTGTGATGCTGATTGGGCAGGAAATGCAATCGATCGCAAGTCCACCACTGGTTATTGTACCTTTGTTGGTGGAAACCTGGTCACGTGGAAGAGCAAGAAACAAACTGTCATCGCAAGATCAAGTGCCGAAACTGAATATCGTGCAATGGCCTCAACCGCGTGTGAGCTGATATGGCTAAAAGGACTTTTATGTGACTTAGGTGTGTTCACAGCTCAACCAATGACCTTATTTTGTGACAACCAGGCTGCCATGCACATAGCATCAAACCCCGTCTTTCACGAGAGGACGAAGCATATTGAAGTCGACTGTCACTATGTCCGTGAACAAGTACAGTCGCAGGTGATTCAGACACATTATGTAAAAAGCTTCGATCAGCTGGCTGATATATTCACCAAACCTCTGGCTTCTCATCAGTTTCAAAGACTCCTCTCCAAGCTTGGATCCATCAACCTACTGGATCCAGCTTGAGGGGGAGTATTGGATGTCATTATTAAAAGTAGGGTTAAATATTAGAAGAATAACAAGTGGTGTCTAGTGGTGATGGAGAAACAGCTTAGCTTGTGTCATTGCCTAGCTGTTATCTTCGGTCTTCCCTCTCACCTACTGTTTTCATCCATTGCTTTCGGCTCTTCTTGCTGTAAAAGCCAAAGCTGGATAATAGATTAAGTTTAGAGGGATTGCAGGTCATCATGATGTTGGCATTAGCTGCCATCTTCCCTCCTCTCTTCTTCTTGTTTCTTCTTCCATATATGCTGCATCTTGTAACAGTTTTATTTATGAAATATACATCAAAACGTCAACAAATTCCAAATCAATTTCTTCAATCATAACGTTTAATCTTTTGACAGCAACACATTTCCCCTCATCATACCCCAATACTCCTTTGAAGAGGGTTGCAAAAGCACCACGGCCTAGTTCTTCTTTGAATCCATTCGTAGCCTCCTCTAGCTCTTTGTGAGTAAAATTTTTCAGATTCGTGATTCGATGAGTCTGACTCACCTTTGCTTTTCCGTAGTAGAAGCGAGAAACAAGAAAATAGGTTGTTAGCAATGACAAGAGGTTTAGAAACCCTGAGCTACTCAGCAGCACAGTTCCAACCATGATCAGAGTTGAATTATCTTTCTTTTTCGTGTATCTGTCACCTGACCTCAAGGTTGAATTGTCTTTCCTTAAATAGAGCCAGACATGTTGTAGATTACCTGAAAATCGCCATCCTTAGTGTCAGTTGACCAATAGATAGTATTAGCCGAATCGAATGGGAAATGTGTTGTGTAAAGCAAGAGTTGTCCATTGGATTGTAGCGCATAGCGGAATCTTCCTTTCGAGTAATTTGTTGGCGTGTAGTGCGCGAAGAGTATGCTCTTTTGATTTAGAATCTGCAAAGGTAGGATTGTATCGGTTGGCTGATCAAAAAAATGGTTGAATTTCGGTTAGCCAAAATGAAATTTCCAGTGTCAAGCATGGCTGCGTAGGAAACTCCGGTACCAACAAAATCAGCAACCGAAATTTGTTTGTCTGTTGCAACGTCATTGAGCATAAACCGGCCATCTGCAGTGAGTTCAACTGCGGATCCTTTTGAGACTAGATTATCACCGTTGTGGCTGACCAGACAATAGTTCTTTCGGGTATTTTGTTAAACCATATGGCCGGTAAGAAGCCATGTTTACCAATTTCTTGGAAACCGAAAGATGGTGAGGCCCAGAAAGACCTATGTGCAGTACGTTGAGGGTTGATCCCATTGAGATATTTTTGGATTGATCAGTTTGAGCTGTGGTGAAAAATGGCAGCAGTAGAAGGAGATGCTAGTTCAAAAGCCATGATTGGAAGAATGATATCCTCTAGGGACGGAGGAGTTGATGGTGTATTGACAATTTATTTGAAGTTTAATTGAGACTTGTTCTATGCACAACAGCAGCTTCTTTTTTCTACTATTATTCAATTTTCCACGGAAATTGACCAAGAATTTTCTATATTATTTTAATTACAAAGTCCAAAAGCAATAATTTTGGATAGGCCTATTAATATATAAAAGGAACTTTAATGAAAAGTTTATGGTATTGTTTATTTTAATGAAAAACCACATTTTTACACTAAAAAGTCAACCTTAGTACTGTTCACTTTACCCTTTATTTGGTCCTTATTGTTAAAACTCAAAGTTTTTAAGCCATTTTCATTAGTTTTCCTTCTATAAAATTGTTCTCGACTTATGGAGAATGTGTTAAGAGTATATGGAATCAAGGAGGCGAATTTCACAGGGCCTTTTTCCTTCTGCACACTCCAATGTACCATTCTTCGGATTGAAGAAATCAAAAGAGGTGAAGAAAAATAAATAACCACGAGTGTCCGGAAATCATTTCTCAATAGTCACCCAAAACCTTCAGATATTTCTGTTGTGTTCAAATCAATTTTCTCTCTCAACTTTCCCAAGAAACAAACACAATAGAAACCCTACAAACCTCCAAAACATATTGTATTTCTCAGAGACAAGAGCCCTCTTTGCTAATCCTAAGGCAATCGCCGTTGACCTTGCTTATACCAAATACTAGCAAATTCGAATAATCTACTAAGACTAGTATGTATTTCTGTATTTATAGTTTTATAGGCATACTTTATCATACACGTATACCTGTTTGAATGTATCTAGACACTGACAACTACGTTTTATCCAACACATTGACAATCTCGTTTATTAAATAAGCAGTCAGTTTAATCATGGAGGATTGGCATTTTGGTATCATTTTGTACAGTGTTTTAAAAATGCGTTAACCTGTAACTTGCCCGATTAGAATCGACATATAAACAATGAACTTTGCCAGTATTTTATTGTCTGCAGTCTGTTAAAATAAGCCTGGTCCAATCAAGTTGCATTTCATAATACTAGTATTAGGTAGCCTAATGAAAAACCAAGACATAATGTCTTAGGGTTTACGGTGAAAAATCAAGACATTGTTGGATTCAGTCTTTAAATTGTAGTATTTCTAACTTGGATTGTTTTATGCAAAATTTGAAGTAGCATTTTTTCTCTGTGGTACATATATATGTGTGTGTGTGTGTGTGTGTCTATATATATATATATATATACATATATATATATATATATATATATATATTGCTGCAATTGCAAATGCTAGAAAATGTGGTGTTATAGCGGATCAAAATTTTACAATTGAATGCAGAAATCAGACAATCAATTACATAGCAAGAAATCATTCTTCCTTTTTCATTCGGATGTTTTAGAGCTTTTGGTGGATATGGATTGCGAAGGATGCGAATAGAGGGCAAGATCTCTTTTCTAATTCATCATTTTTGTCTCACCAATCTCGTTAATTTGACGTGCAGGTTGTACTGCATTGTCGCTAAATTAATTACAATATTGGATTATGCATTTGAGAATATGCATGCAGGTGTGGATAACTTGGAAACGGACATGGATAAACGAAAGGCGACGGTGACGGGGTATGTAGATCAAAGGAAGGTGTTACAGGTTGTGGGAGAAGAACAGGGAGGAGGGCCGGATTTTGGCCGTTCCCATACGACGGCGAATACTATCCGTATGCATTTCAATATTTAGACGAGTCTACGTATTCGTCTTCCTACAACTACTACATGCATGGCTAGAACGAAAGAGTGCACGGATGCTTCCCTGACCCGGCTGATAATACCGTACATCTCCTTAATTAGTGATGACAACAAGCCTACTGCACCCTATGTGATCAAACAATAATAGTTCTTTCTGGTATTTTTGTAAACCAGATGGCTAGAAGTCGTATTTTGAAAATCTATACATTTACAATCTGTGTAGAATTAATCAATAGGGGTGTTGGAGGCATCTGAAAAATGTAAAATATGTAAAGCAAAGCATTATTAATGAATTTGTTTATGTGAATCTTAGTCACTGAGTTTTCTTCAAGTAGACAAAATTATGTCAAATTTTATGTGAGAAAAATGATTTTATAGGGCTAAAGTTTAACAAAAGACACAAATAGTTTATACGAAGCTGTCTCAAACGAGATCAAATCTTTTGCACCCAAAATAGGTGTGACCTCTTTGTGGTCCCAATTATTGTTTGACACATATTACATCTACAACAACAAAGTTAAAGAAAAATTAAGTTTATAAACACGTGTTAGTCAATGATTAAGGTTACAGAGAGGCCACACCTATTTTTGATACAGAAGATTTGACAGACCAGAATATAAATGAAGGAATAAGCCGTTGGTACAAATTCAAAAGATTATCCACCCGATTAAATAGGCGGGTATGAATGTGGATGATCCGACTGAACCCAAGCCAACCAGAAAGCGCGCGTATATAGCACCAAAACAACATAACATGGCGGGAAAATTAACCCTAAAGAAAACCCCAAATTCAAACCTCTCAATTCGCACACTGACACTTTCATGGAAAAATACTTGGTCAGTCTCAAGCCCTCGTCTCAAAATCCCAGCAAACCTATCTCACGGTAATCACGAATTGACAACCTTTTTCAATTTCCCTGCTTTAATTCTGTATTCATTTTCAATTGAGGGTTTTCGTTTGTTTAGGTGCAGATGGAGTCGGAGCATGATCGAACTGAACGGAAGATTCGAGCCCAATTATCGCCATTCTGTCTCCGGTTTACTCATGGAATCATATTCGGAGGTGCCCAGTTAGTTAATTTTGATATTCCTGAGTTTATCAGTTAGATTAGTTAGCTGCATTCTGCAAGTACATTGATTTGTTTACTTTGATGTTTGATGTAGCTTAAGAAATTTCCGCATTTGTACCACGTCAATGGCGGACCGTGTCAAACCCATGTATGTAATGTTACAAACCCGGAAAGCAGAAACCCAATTTGTTATGATTATTAAGATTTAAATTTTTATTATGTTTGTGATGTTTTCAATTTTGTAGTTGAATTGGATCGACAATGGAGCGTTTCTTTATCACCAAGCACCAATCACAAAGTCAGTAATGTCTATTTGCTTATGTAATTCATCTGTTGTGAAAAAAGATTACTCATTTTGACATCTTTTCAGGCAAGGAATCTCTGCACTGGATTTTGACCAAAAGGTAAATACATTTTGAGTTGGTTTTCGATTTATTTCATTTTTTGTTTCTGTGTTCGTGTGTGTGCGCGCATGTTGGTTCTACTTTTCATGTCATTTCTTGTATTTACATTTCGTTTTTTTCTCCTTGATAACTTTATATTTAGGGAATATACCTGGCATCTGTGACAAAATCAGGGTGCTTAACAGTGCATGATTTCGAAACTCTTTATTGCCAGAGTAATGATCCTTTGCACCGTAAGTTCTTTCACTACAAATTTTCTCTTATTTTGGCATATATTTGTTTTGGCAGAGTCAAACCTATCCTTATCTAGGCGCTGCACATAATTTCTGAGCATATTACATTGGTGATGCAATTATATAGTCTGCTGAGCTTGTACAATATTGCACAAAACTAATGGATACGGTTTAAATGTACAAACCTTTGTATACATGCATTTTTTAGGTTTAACAAATCTCATAGCTTTGTCCTTTTTCCCTTGAGCTTATAGTTGATGTTCAATGAAGGATGGAAAATAGTGCTTAATTTGAAAAGTTGTAGCGCTTATTATGATTTATTAAGTGTGCTTTGAAATTACTGGTTGACACTTTTGCTTTAGAAACCCTCTTTTAATTAGCTCTTTTCTTCCTCCTTTCCTGCTAGGCTTGAAGGAAGATGAATCAAAACATGTGGTGCACCTTTCTTTCGATCAACAACTAGACTTTGTTCGGTGGAATCTTGCTAATCAAGATGAGGTTTGAGTTCAATACAAGTTTTACGATAGATACTGTTAATGTAATAAGGCTTCTTCATTGTGCTTTATAATTTGCATTCGTGACTCCACAGAACTATATACATAATGGCTATTCTTTTTCCAACTGACAATTTCTCATGCTTATCTTATGTATGCATAATTTTCAGCCTATTACTTTTATTTTACACTAATGATCCATGGGCGTATGCTTATATTCTTCTTAATTGAAAACAAATGGATTTGTAGTATATTGTACTGTTAGTTTAGAAGCCTTTGTTAAGTCGTTGAGTACAGCACATTTAAGGTTGATTTGTTTTAATTGGTTTATCTCTCGTCGGTTTCTAACATCAAGATTTTCGTACTTTGTTTATGTTAGGTTGTTTGCACATCTACAAAAAGGAATGAAGTACTTATATTTGATATTAGTTATATCTCATCTAAACCATCCCAGGTAAGTTTCTCTCCCTCTCTTTTCTTGGTTAAGAGAAAGGTTAGAGGAATAAAAGCGCTCAATTGTACTCACAGACATAGTCACAGGCACACAGATACATACGTACGACATGCATGATTTAAATGAGGATGATGTGAATTTTTAGATTTGCAGTTCCGGTCAGGCTTTATAAACTTTGATATCTGATAAGCTTCTCTATACGATACGTTTGTGGACATCTATGCGATAAATACTTATATTTGATATTTATCCTTACTTTTTGATCCAGGTGTTAAGGACAAGACATAGTGTTTCCGTCTTTGGGTCTAATATTCATAAAGGCCTTACTGATATTGCTTCTACTTCACTTGACGATTCCAGGTTGGTGAAATAAAGAGACAACGTTTTTCATTTTCTGACTTTTGTACTTATTTTTTTACTTCTATCAGTTATATTGTCTTTCTAAGACGGCGTTCCTTTTTTGGTGATTTTAGAATACTGGCTTCTGATACACATGGTGCAATCAACGTATGGGACAGAAGAAAGAGCACATTTCCATGTCTTGAACTCACTACAGATTCCCGTGGAACCCTTAATAGTATCCAATTGAATGTGGAAAATCAGGTCTGTAACAATTCACAACTTTTTCTTCAATCTTTTGCTTTTACATATATATGGGAACTTGAGATAGGCACATCTTTTAGGAAAGCATGGAACCATGCTTTTGTTTCTTTGTGTTATAAACCTAGTACATAATAAAAAATTATGTTTAATAAGTAGAAATCATCGTGATTATGATTCATGAATGAGGATTACTTGTTCAAACTTATATATGTATATACTCTAGATTTCTAGTTATGTCAATTATCTTAAGGTGAAAGATCATTTAGGAAGAAATATGTCAGGCAAGGCATTTTCTTAAAACCAGGAACTCAGTTATCATAGTCAGAGCGTATGGGAATTCCTTTCCAAGTTAATTGTGATGACCCAAAATTGATTTTAATTATTTTTTGCAGTTGCATGAAAAAGAAAACTGGAAGGGTCTAAATGATTAGACGTAGTGTGGTGCACTCTTTAGTCCTATATGAGTGAATTTCCTCATAGTTTTCGTGTGAATGTAACATGAAAGAGATTCATAGAAAGACCCAAACTAACTAGTATTACAATAAGAGAATAATGCTTGGAAGTCTCAATTAAAGATCTTGAATTTGGAAGCATGTTCTCAGTCGATATCCTACGATTTCTCCTTTCCATGAGTAAATTTTTCCTCTAAACAATTTTACACTTTTTTTTTTTCAGATCGTTTTTGGAGCTGGAAAGAATGGATTTATTTATATATGGGATCTTCGTGGTGGAAGAACATCTTCTACTCTTCAGAGTAATAAAGAAGTAAAACAACAAGAACTGAAAATCAGCACCCTGACACAATCCTAGCAGTTCTGCAAAATGATAGTACTAATTTTCTGTTTCATTTTTTTGGTTTCTATAGATACGTCATCCACCTCTAACATCATTGAAGTTATCATCAATGTTAGAGAAA
The DNA here is from genome assembly GCF_019419815.1 of Pyrus x bretschneideri. Taxonomy (NCBI): domain Eukaryota; kingdom Viridiplantae; phylum Streptophyta; class Magnoliopsida; order Rosales; family Rosaceae; genus Pyrus; species Pyrus x bretschneideri. Next base: position 1,813,674 of record NW_025999789.1, on the reverse strand, counting down.
ATTGGGCCTCTGAAGGTATCAAATATGTTTCTTATTTACAAATACTGTTTTAGGAAAAAGAATTAGTATTGTTCATCCAAATTTTTTATGCATGTTACCTTTTAAGTTTTGAGTATTATATATTGCTTCATTGAAGCCAAAAACTATTTGACACATTAATATCAGGAATGTGAACTGTAAGGTCAATCATAGATTCATAGCAGACCTAAGTTATGTAAATGTCATGTTTTGCGTATTTTAATTTAGACAACTAAATGTTCTCATTATTTTTCAGGCACAATCAGACATTGTTTCTAAGGAGATACAATCCATAAATCTCGATCCATCTTGCCCGCATCAGTTGGCATTCCACCTTGATGATGGTTGGTAGGTCTGGGGAGGAGTTTTCTTTCCTGTTATTATTGGTGTTGATAAATTTTGTATGCTAATTTTTGAATTAAAAACTTGCCTCTGGCTGCAAGTACCTAACAATATGAACCTAGCTGGAATACTGTTCTGAACACGTCGGACGCATGATAATTTCTCTTTCAAAAAAATATTATTTACAAGAGATTTGGTTTACAGTAAAAGGGAAATGTACCTTAGAAAACAATAGGAATGCGTGCTTGACATGTGACAATTCTTTTGGGTGTAAAGCAACTTTCAACATATTCAGGACTTGCAGGGCTTGCTGGACTTTCTGTACTTGACAATAGAGCCTTTAATAAATTCCCGTTTAGAATATGATATAATTTTTTTTTTTTACCAAAAGCATCATTCTAACGCACTCTCCATTGCTTCTTGCTCGTGCCTCGTTTAATGCAGGTCAGGTGTTTTGGATGTTTATAATTTTCAAGTTACACATATTCATTGTCCTCCGCCTGCTTGGTTGTAAGTGTTACTCATTTAATATCATGTGTTAACTTTAAAAACACTATAAATTTGTTTTTAAGAGCTCTATTTGTTTAATGTTTCCTTTCATTCTGATGGCGTAGAAATGATTCTGGTGTATCAGCTGATCTGTTATATTTGAGAAAACCTTCATGGCTGCCAATAAATTCGGTAAGGACTTACCGCTACTTGCATACTCCAAGTCATTTCTAAAGTGGTTGATTACAATCAGTGGTAGGCTGTAGCAATCCTACAAGATTTTCATTTTCTTGGCCTTAAAATTTAATTTTGTTGTGTCGACCACTTGTATTGTACAGTAAAGTCTTAAATCTGTCACTTTTATAATGCAGATCTATGTGGTTGGATCATCAACTGACAGTGGGATTAATATTTTGGATTTCTATCCCGATTCAAGCTCTCCTAGCCATGTGGACTACATGTAAGAAACTCTACAACTTACCAGTATGTCTATTAGCCATCAGGTCTACCTAGGCGTAAGACCTAAATTATAAGGTTGGTTAGATAAGAACAGTAATGTGACCATCAGTCTCTGCGGCTGAGGGTTTCTTATCGAATACATAATCTGAAATGATATGAACATTCAGTAGAACTAATAGCACTTTTTACTTTAGAAGGACGGTTAGATAAGAGTAGAAATGTGACATTTACTTCACTTGCCTTTTCCCCTTCTCCTATAATTATCTCATTTTCGGTTTGGCCCTTGTGGGAACGTTGTTTATTTTGCATTTTGGTTAACCATACGTTTCTTTATCTTGTAGAGACGATGCACAAAATCTTTCTAGGGTAAAGAATCAAGAGAAGAAAAACAGGTTTCTTCCATTGTCAGAAAGGGTTACAGCATGTGCAGTTCATCCTCTCAACAGTACCATCATCGCTGGAACAAGGGTATGTATTCTCGAAAGCCTACTTTGTGATTCAGTTTTTCAAATCCTATAGATTCTTTAAAATCCTATGACATGGTTACTACTTTCTACTCCAATTATACACACGTACGTGAAGGAAAATGGTTTGCAATATTGAAACGTGTCTAAACATTTGACCAAACCTGTGCTTGCAATCTATTACTTTGCAGTGTTTCCCTTATGAATTAATTTTACCATGAATCTCATATTCGTACACCTTTATACAGTATCACTGATGAGTTTTCGTTGTTAATACATGAGGCCTGATACTTTATGGATGATTGGTTTCAGAATTCATCTTTGCTCGTGATTTCGCAAAGTCACAAGTCATGTTAAAGTGACCAACTGATGCTATGGCGACTTGCATATCTCTACCAGTGTAAGCACAAATGTCCAGTGGTCAAGAAACAACTGCAAAACGCTTAACCCCAAGGCTCTTATGATTTGTGCAGCTCATAATTTGTCAGCTCATCTGCTCATGTGTTATACATAGCCGGGGGACCAGAGGAAGAGTAGAAGTACTTTCTTTTGTAGATTTTATAGATTGGAGGATTGTTGTAGATCGTAGTGAATAGTTTGTTTTGAGAAGATTTCAGAGATAGTGAAATTGTATGTTACGACCCAAAATAAGATATACATTATTATGGATGAATATTTTTGTCTATGGAGATCACAGTTGGTACTCGAATCAATACGACAATTCTCATTAATAATGCAATTTTGCACTGCAAGATCAAAACTGAAATTGCAGCTTGAATTGCAAGAAAAGATTGCACCAAATCTGGTGTTTACAGACTAAATTTCAACAGACATGAAAATGGCTATATTGTTGTAGCAACAACAACGACAAATCGGAAAACTGATGATATACAGGACTAAAGATAAATGCCGAAAGACACTTGGTATTGTAGAACAATACACGGTTTTGAAAATCTTCGTCTACAAAAAGTAAACAGACTCAGAAGCAACACTTCATGAAGATGGCTGAAAACTTTTGGCTGGAACGGAAAGAGCAACAGCACCATAATCCGCCCTTGAGAATTTCCTGTAAACTGCTTGAAGTTTACTTTCCGCTGCATTCAAGTGAAGGCCGACCAAGAGCTTGGCACAGTCCCTGTTGCATTACAAAGACCACACCCAAATTAGTAAATATACACAACTGTTTCACAAATCACAGCTACACCACACAGATTCCAAATGAAGTTTACCTCAACTGGTCTTCAGAATAGCCAGTGTGGTGCTTCAAAGTTTCAGTCCAGAAAGGATTCTTATTGAGAGTATAACGCGCAGCATAGACGGCGGCAGCAGATATCATAGATGGGGAGTACAGAATGATAGTCGGATAATGTAGGATTCCGAGCTCAGCTAGAAAGAAAACCATGTTCTTCGTCTGCATTAGATCAGTAAGTAAATTAGTATTTGTCGGTTCAACAAACAGAGTTTTAATGTTTCTGTTTTACTTAAAACGACAGAAAATTAACTACCTCCTCATCAGGCGAAACAGAAGCTTTGATGTATCGAGACAGGAAGACATAAGGGGTGGGAACTGTCAAATACCACTCCAGCTTCCCCAGGATTGCTTTCTCCATGCGTAGTATCTGATCGCTGGTGTATGCGTAGTCTGATAAGCAAACAAAGTCATTGACCTGCATATCGAAAACCCCATTTCAGATCAAATTACAACTCTCAAAATATGATGTCACTAAAACAACTCAATGAACACTACCTGTGGAGCCCATATTTCCTCATATTTGGATGCTATAACCATAGAACTAATACCAATTAGCTGAAGTTCCCTCCTAGAAATAATCTTCTTCGAAAGGTAGCGATCAATTATGTTCACAGTCAGGTAGAAGGTTTCAGGCATCAGTTCAAATTTCCTGTGAACATCTATCAACCAGTCTATGAGGATTGATCTCATCTTTGTATTTATGTCTGGTTGAGAATCCATGTAGTCATGAACACGGCTATCATCCTGCATTCCAAAATTTCATTTGGTAAGATACGAGATAAGGAGAAGGGGAAATTGAAGACTAGATGAACAGAATACAACATACTTCAGTGAGCTTGTAGAACTTGTATAAATCATCAATGTATTCCACCACTGCTAATTCATCATTGACATCAGCTGAATCGATTTCAACAATCTTTGCCTTTGGCTTGATGTTCACTCCAAGAGCCATAGCCTGCAGCAAACAAAAATTTCAAATACTCCAACAAAGAATAGTTAAAAACACAACACCTGTTATGCCAAAAGAAAACCAAAACTCACCTTGCTTCGAGCTGTGAGGATCGAAGTCAGTGTCTTGACTTCCTTCCGCCCTTCTTCTGGCTTGCATTGATTCACAGGCTTCTTCTTTTCTTCTCCTTCATCAGAACTAATAACAACCACAGCATCAGATTTTGGCTTGTCAATTTCCTTCCTGGGAACTACCTTCTTGGCAGGAACACGCTTTCGATTGAGAGCTAGCTTATCATCAAATACTGGCAGGACCACAGGGTTCTATAATTTAAAGAATCCAGTTCCATGAGCACAATTAACTCCAAGTTTCAAAAACCAAAATCCATAAGAACAAAAATAATGAGGTAAAAAGCTGTGGTGAATTATTATTACCACATCGTTAACTCCTTTTTCTTGTCCCTTTGCTATCAGTTGTGCATGAAAACTCCTGCAAGTCAAGAATTTGTTAGTTAATTGCTTGTGTGTTTGCGGGGGAGAGAGAGAGAGGAGAAAGAGAGTAGAGACCTAGTAATGGGGCGATTGCCAATGTCCTGAAGAACTCGCCTGTCCCTTCTGAGTGCATCACCACCTTCAGGAAAAACAAACGTGAAATACATCAATATCGAAGAAACCAGCCATTAAAATATGAAGATTTCCCAGAAAAAAAAAATCTGAATCGCTACAATACAACAACAAGAAAGAACACGAAATACTTCCAGAATGAAAAGCCCCAATTAATTAAGCAACAATAAACCAAATACCCAGAAGGAACCCATCAAATCCACCACTCCGAATTAAAAAATATGAACAAGAAAAGAAACGGGCAGATCAAAATAAACAAGAAAATTGATAAACCCAGATAAAATCGCCTCAACAAAACCCAGAAATTTAAACGGAGAATTTTACAAAACCCAGATAGAATCACATCAAAAGAACCCAGATTTTTAAATTTAAATTCAAGTTTTCAATTCAGAAATCAGAAATGGGATCCGCGAATACCTTTGGGTTGCTGTGGAACGACCACTGGTTTGGCTTCCTCCATTGATGGCTGAGATCTCCTTATCGCCCTCTAGAGTTTCCGGATTCAGTGAATTTTCAAAGGAAAATCGCCTTCTTTCTCTCTCTTTCTTTGTTTCGCTCTGCGCTTTGCGTTTCTTGTCTCAGGAGCCTAAAAGCAAAGCAAACGGTACTATTTGAAGCTTGCGAACCGACATTAGGTCACAACGGTCAAATTTTTTTATTTGAATCTCAATCGTTGGATTTTGGTGCACGGCTGCGATTCATTTTTAATATTGGTTTAAAATCGTGGCTTAATTGGTAATTCAGTATTGGCATTTGTCAATGCACACATACGAACCTTGCTGTTTTTACCATATAAGTTAAAAATATGGAATTTTTAATTTTTAATTTATTGGTTTTTAATGAATTAATTGAATTTTATCTTTACCTACTTAAATCATATTCTGTGACCACAGGATGTGGAGGTTGAGGGCGAGCCTTAGCGCAATGAAAATGTTGCTTCTCTGTCAACGAGTTTGAGTCATGAGAATAGCCTATTTGTAAAATAATGGTAAGGTTGTGTATGATAAACATTCTCTCGACTATCGCAAAACTGAGTCTTATTGACATGAAATCGTCCTTTTAAAATGTGGAGGTTGATTGTTAAATTTATCTTAAATAATTTAAAAATAAAATCCAAAAATCAATCGTCTCATTGTATAGCCTAAAAAAATATGGTCTAAAAAATTTCTCGAGCATACAATCATAAGGGAAAACCATCTAATTGTTTAGGTAGTGACATCGAATATCGAAAGTGCCAATTTTGGGCAAACCTACCTCCCCATAGTGGTAAAGATATTGGCCTTGAGTTTCGTTGTTTTGGACCTCTCCCCAATGCACCTCTTAAGACCAACTCCAACCTGGCTAAAGCCCAATAATTTTGGGCCTTTACATTTTGACCTTGGGCTTCCAATGGTGACAGAAAGATTGGCCCAGCAAAAGAAAAAAAAAATTGAAAAAGATTTAGGCCCGGCCAAAATGTGGAGGTCATGTATGCAAATAGGATAACCATATTTTTGTTCATTACCATCAAATAATAATAATGCTCGTCATTATATTTATTATTATTAAATAAATTTAAATTGTAAATTCATCAAATGATGATAAATAAAATAATAAGCATAACCACCGCATAAAAATAATGAGCAAAAAACTAGAGTGAGATGCACAAAAGGGAACAAATGCACAAGCATTTTATATTTTAGACTGAGTCAACTTTAGGGATGAAAAAAATACCCAAAATTCCAAATCGAACCAAACAAATCTCCAGCCCAAACCAAAAATGTATCTTGAAAGCACTTACACCGCAAGAATGATTACTTTCATGATTAAACCACATTTTAAGACTAAATGGGAGGAAGAAATCATATAATTAAAACAAATCCAATTAGCCATTAGATTTCAAACATATTATACCACAAAAGTTATCGAAGCAAACGACTTGTCGTCTAAACACGAACCAAATCTCTAAGTTCTGGAAATTCCAGAGCAAAAGATCCATCTACAACTAACTACACGTCGTTTAAAAGCCAAAGGCTATGAATCCCCGAAATTGCTCTCCAAATATCATCAAGCCCTCTCGCCCCTAATCCTCCGAGCGAGCTGGATGTCCTTGGGCATAATGGTAACTCTCTTGGCATGTATCGCGCAGAGGTTGGTGTCCTCGAACAGTCCCACCAAGTACGCTTCCGCCGCCTCCTGGAGCGCCGCCACGGCGCTGCTCTGGAACCTCAGATCGGTCTTGAAGTCCTGGGCGATCTCCCTCACCAACCTTTGGAATGGCAGCTTGCGGATAAGGAGCTCGGTGCTCTTCTGGTACTTCCTGATCTCTCTCAGAGCCACAGTTCCCGGCCTGAAGCGATGAGGCTTCTTCACTCCTCCGGTCGCCGGAGCAGACTTCCGGGCAGCCTTGGTGGCCAGCTGCTTCCTTGGGGCCTTGCCTCCGGTCGATTTCCGGGCGGTTTGCTTGGTGCGTGCCATCGATAAAATTGAGAGGGATGGCTCTAAGTGTTCTGGGATCTGTTTGTTTCTCGGGAAAATTGGGGAATTGGAAATAGTAAAGTGGTTGGAATTTGGGGTTGGATTTTGGTGGGTATATATAGTAGGTGTGTGGGTGGAGGGAAATGTAGATTTTGTGTGTGTTTTGAAAAGGTTTGGAGGGAGATTTTGGAGCGTTGATAAGGTTTTAGTGGACGACTAGGATTGGTTAAGTGGAGTTGCTAAGATTGCGATTCGTGGTCTCTTGGACTGACCAATAGGATGAATTTCTCTTTGGCGCATATTTATTTATAATTTTGTTAATTTATTTACGATATCAACAAAAGGAAACTTGGCACAATGATATTGGGCGCAGGGCCCATTCTAACTTGGGCTGTCAAATTTCATACAAACAGATAAATCGTGGTTTTATGGGTTAAATTGTTGTCCGCATGGTAAGTCGTGTGTTTGATTTTTGACAGGAGTGAATCATACGAAGGTGATCAGTGAGAGTTTGAAATGATTTTACGAGTCTTCTCGGCTGCCGTAGTGGTGAAATTCTATGTCGAAGCCACCAACTAGTTTTTTTTTTTTTAATAATAAAAAAATACTAAACAGGTGCAATTACGTGTATATTTGACAACTTTGTTCAAAATTATATTGAAGAATATGTGTGTATTATTTAAAATTTTAATATTCTTTTGTTTTAAATTTTCACTAATATGTCGGAAATATGTGTGGAATACGTGAATTATATATGCATGATTCAAAAACATGTTAAAAGTACGTGTATTAGGTGTATATATACACAAGTATAGTACTTTGGAGTTAAAACAATATATAGTTCAATGAATCATTGACATGTGTACAGCAAATCAAAGTATTTTTAATACATATGGTAATATACAAACAATTGTGACCTCAAAAAAATTAGAAAACTTGGCTGAAATGATGAAAAGATAAATTTCATTTTCTAAAATAATTGTTTTTCGGAATTTGGTCAATATACCAATGAAATAATACTCCCAAAGATTTACTAACGCAATCTTAATTGGAAAGGTCCAAATTGAAGACTGCACTACCATTTTGGCCTTTCCTGCTTTCAATTATCCAAAAAACAATAGTTTGATGCATCTTTTAAGGTATTCAAATACATCATATTTAGGCTTAGACATTTATTTAGTGACGAAATCATTGGATCAATAAGTCTAACAAGGCAGTGATGGATAATATCAATGATTTTACAGCAATAGGAAACGCTTGTGGAATGATCCGTGACACAATTTTTTTTACATAATTTTTTACACACGTTTTTGTGAGGTCATAATGTTCCGAATCACCTATCTTTTATAACATTGTTCATAAATCATCCTTGCAAAAAATTAGACAAGTCCAAAACCCCTATGACATTCATTTGTAGTGAAGAAAATGGCCGAATATAGTTCTACAAAGAAACCCTACAGTACCCTTAATCCAACGGTTGTGTGGTTACATATTTGAGTGATTTTTTTGTACACATGAAATTTGAGGGAATACTTAAAAAATAGACAGTTTGATTGATTGAAATACATTATAAAGTGGGCTTTATAAAAACGTGTGTAAAAAGTTGTAAAAAAAGGGGTGTCACGGATCCCTCCCCATTTTTAAAAGCGTTTACATTGCACTCAAAGTCATGTAACTTAAGTGATTAAGAACATTTATACATAGAGGTTTCCATTACGAACTCCTGTACTTTATACAACCAATTTCCCATTTGATTCTCCTAATTCTCATTACTGGTCAATCCAAACGGTGGGAAACTATCAGGTATTCTTCAACCCGTCTGGTTTTATTTACCTTACAGACAGTGAACAAAACCGAGTTGAGGACATCGTACCACCCACCACAGAGTCATTGAAAGATTCATACCAGAGAGCTACTCTTGACTATAATGGAGTTTTGATGCACTATATCTACCAGAAAACAAATGGCGGGCTTTGGTACGGTGTGGCATCCTCACCGATAAATATCTGCACGGCGGTTGTGGAAACAACAGGCGACGGTGCTTGTGGGTTTAATGGGTTATGTGTCTTGGGGGATCAAGGACCAACTTGCGAGTGCCCTGATGGTTACACTCTAAGTGATCCAAATGATGCCCTGAAAGGATGCAGACCGAACTTCACTGCACAAAGCTGTGATGAATCCTCACCAGAAACACATCTTTTCGAAATGAAAGAGATGCATTACACGGATTTTCCTAACGGAGATTATGCGCATTTTCAGTCTGTAAATGAGGATTGGTGCAGAAAAAGTTGCTTAGCTGATTGTTTTTGTGCTATTATCATCTTCTTGGAAGCGAGCGGTGATTGTTGGAAGAAGGGGATCCCTCTTTCGAATGGGAGGAAGCACCCTGATGTTGGTTGGAAATCTCTGGTCAAAATAAGGAAAGGCAGCCCATTAGCCCCTCGTGCAAGCAAGAAAGATGATTCAGCTATTATCCTTGTTGGATCTGTTCTCATGCTACTAGTAACCCATTTGGTCATTTCTTTAATAACCTATTTGGTTATTTCGCGTTTTCATTAAAGAAAATTGAAGGTGAGTAAACTTTACCCTGGCATTGAAGGCATTAATCTGAAATGCTTCACTTACATGGAGCTAAAACAAGCTAAAGACGGATTCAAGGAGGAACTAGGTCGTGGTGCCTTTGCAACGGTTTACAAAGGAGTTCTAGCATTCGATCATGTAATGAAGGACTTAAAACGACCAACTTGGTTCAGATAGTCCTTAGTGTGTAACAAATTTTCTGCAACCAGTATTTCCAATGCTACTACACTTCGTTTCACAGAAAGCACAAAAGCTCTTGGTCATTTTTTATTTTAGAAGTTGAAAGCAAGTATATATCAATTTATGAAACATACCAATTACCATGCATTAACAAACGCAAGCCCATTGATAATTTCAGAAGTGCTAAATAATACCAAACGGTCGAAACCCAACCAATCCAAGAAAACTTGATCTGGTTCGGAAGTTAGACACTCGATTTTGAAGCCGTCTAAGCAGGATTCACCTAAACGAGGAAATTAGATGCGAATAATTATGTGATCCGAGAAGGAACGTTAAACAAAGAAAACTGCTGGTTAGGAAGAGTAAATGTCACATCCCGGCCCGGGGCGAATACTTCCCGGGCCCGCTCCACCACCGTAGCACGATATTGTCCGCTTTGGGCTTACCATTCCCTCACGGTTTTGTTTTTGGGAATTTACGAGCAACTTCCCAGTGGGTCATCCATCATGGGATTGCTCTAGCCCCCTTCTCGCTTAACTTCGAAGTTCCTACGGAATCCGAAGCCAGTGAGCTCCCAAAAGGCCTCGTGTTAGGTAAGGATGAGAATATACCTATAAGGATCACTCCCCTGGGCGATGTGGGATGTCACAATCCACCCCCCTTAGGGGCCCGACGTCCTCGTTGGCACACCACGACCAGGGTTAGGCTCTGATACCAAATTGTCACATCCCGGTTCGGGGCGAATCACTTCCCAGGCCCGCTCCACCACCGTAGCACGATATTGTCCGCTTTGGGCTTATCATTCCCTCACGGTTTTGTTTTTGGAAACTCACGAGTAACTTCCCAGTGGGTCACCCATCATGAGATTTCTCTAGCCCCCTTTTGGCTTAATTTTGGAGTTCCTACGGAACCCGAAGCCAGTGAGCTCCCAAAAGGCCTCGTGCTAGGTAAGGATGAGAATATACATATAAGGATCACTCCCCTGGGCGATGTGGGATGTCACAATAAAGAGGCGTAAAACAAGAGAAAATGCGGATTAGGGTTCCTTTTACTTTTGCGTGATTTAAATTCATTCAATTTCTGCACCTTTTTCTTCTTTGAATCAAGCCATTGTTACTGGTGACGATCTATTGATTGTATAGCTTAAACTTTTATGCTTCCTCTTATCCATCCTCAGAAATCATCATAAGTTCCGAAGCTTGTTATCTAATAAGCAAAGTTATAGACAAGGGAAGTGTTATCGGTATTCCAAAAATCTAATTATATCTTTCTCACAAGTGTATTTTTCTTTCTAAATATAGAAAGTTTGGAGTGTAGATTGAGATTTTTGGAGTGCCAATAACAATTCCTATAGATAAATGCACTAGAAACACAAGAAAAGAGATGATCAATATGCCGAAGAAAACCTCAAGTTTTGGTGCATACACACATACATACACATATTTTATCCATATACACACGCACATATATTATATATATATATATATATATATATGTTAGTTTAATATAAGTCATTTGGACTTTGCCATCTAAAAGTGCCGTGCATTTCAAGGCTAGAAAGAATTAACCTCGCCCAATTAGAAATGACTCAAATTGTTGTTTCAGTTAAACCTATTGTGTGGACGTCAAGCAATCCAACTGTATATGATCCATAATTAACAGGCCGGCAAGCTACTGACTTTTCATTTGTCGAACCCATCAACTAGATGTTGCAACTTAGGTTTTAAGTGGATTTTAACTTCGATATTTCACTCTTAATACTTGCGTTAGGGTTCCGTTGAGAATTTGATTTTTCGCTTTGTTTTGTTTCTTCTATATAATAGGATAATATTTTCAATTTTGTTTATCAAATTTGGATATGATTAAAAAAGTAAGTGTAGTAAATGCGATTTTTGCAAAACTTGAGTGCAGTAAAATGGAAATTACTCTATATTACATATGTAAGATTCCACATCGACCAACGGAGGGGGATGATATACCTTATATGTACATATAAGGCACATCACCTCCCCCTGCGTTGGTCGATGTGGGATCTTACAATCCATCCCACTTAAGGGGAACCTAGCGTCCTCGCCGACACATCCTCACCGAACAACCGAGTGGCTCTGATACCAACTTGTCACATCCCGAGCCTGAGATGTGGTGGAGCCGGGTCGGGATGTGACAACATATCTATAGAGCGAGTATCGTGTGAAACATGCATGGACAGAAAAATAAAATGGTTCATTAAAATGAAGGGTTCTAATTAACCGAGGTATTAAGATCGGTTTCAAGCCAAATTAGAGTGAGGTTCGAGCTAGACGGCATCCTTCCGCTGTCCAAAGATTCTTTGAGCAGGCTGCCAAATATCTCTCTTGTTTTTTTCGCCCAGCATCTCATAAGCATTAAAATACATCACACAACAACTATGCTTACATATAAAGAAATCTAGGACAGTTTAAGTAAACAGTACACATCATGTATTTGTAAGAAATCATTGTCTAATTACAAGAGTGATCTTCAATATGCCAAGCAAAGCATCGATCATTTCGTGCACACAAACAACAAGAGAAATCATAAGTACTATAGTTTATATCGTATGTACCTTGTCGTGTACCGACAAGGGAGGACTGCATTTTTTTGGAATTTTAGAAATCTTATGTGGGAAGCAGACGCGAGAAGAAAGTATATCTGCTTCAAAGATGGAATGTAGAGGTATAAGCAATAATTCACATTCAGTTAAACGTATTGGATGGATTGTCGATGATCTTAAGGTAGTGTAGATGACAGCAAAGGATGGAATGTAGAAGTATAAGGCAAATAATTCTGATTGACAGTTTCCACCATTTGACTCTTTAGTTACGTACCATGGCTTTTCAACTACAATATCCTTCACCCTTTCTTCTTCTTCTTCTTCTTATCCTCCTTATACAGATAATGCCCTTTCCCGCCATTGCTCAAACTCAGAAAAACATAGCCTTGGGCACGTCCCTCACTGCAAAAGACGGAAACTGCTGGACCTCACCATCCGGCGATTTTGCTTTCGGTTTCCAAGAAATCGTTAATCATGGATTCATACTTGCCATCTGGTTCAACAAAATACCTGAAAGAACTATTGTCTGGTCTGCCAACGGCGATAATCTAGTGAAGAAGGGATCCAAAGTTGAACTCACAGAAGATGGCAGGCTTATGCTCAAAGATACTTCAACAGTCGCACCAATATGGACAGCCGATGCTGCAGCTAGTGGAGTTGCCTATGCAGCCATGCTTGACACGGGAAATTTTGTGCTGGTCAACCAAGATTCAAACAATTTGTGGGAGAGCTTTAGTCAACCAACTGATACAATTCTACCCACGCAGACAATAAATCATGGTAGCACACTCTTTGCTCGCCGCACACCATCAAATTATTCACGAGGGAGGTTCCTGTTTACACTGGAAACTGGCGGAGATCTCTCGCTTCGTATTACAAATATCCCATTGGATTATGTTAATCTTCTTTATTGGCCGCCAACAGGCACAAGTTACAATGGTTTTCAGGTCATCTTTAACCAGTCTGGATCTATTTACCTTGCAGCCCAGACCAGAAGCATAATTTATATGATTTCAAACAAAACAGTTTCAATGGAAGACTACTATCAAAGAGCCACTCTCGAGTACAATGGAGTTTTCAGGCACCACGTCTACCCTAAAAGCATTGACTCGAACAATGTGAAGGCGGAGCATGTGGCTTGGTCCTCGCTTTCCTTCATGCCTTCAAATATCTGCACGTCAATCACGTGGTACGCAGGCCCTAGTGCATGCGGGTTAAATAGCTTATGCAAAAATGATGAGGAGGGACCAGTTTGCTTGTGCCCGCATGGATACAGCTTTGTTGATCCAAGCGATGAGCTGAAAGGATGCAGACAGAACTTCGTTTCACAAAGTTGTGATGAAGCCTTGTCAGAAGATCTTTTTTATTTTCAAGAAATGCAAAACACTGATTGGCCTTTGACATATTATGAGCATTTCAATAATGTAAGCGATGATTGGTGCAAACAGAATTGCCTAAACGACTGTTTCTGTGCTGCTCTCGTTTTCAAAGAGGATGCCTGCTGGAAGAAGGGAACTCCTTTTATAAACGGGAGGATTGACCCAACTCTCAGCTCTAAAGCTCTAATCAAAGTGAGAGAGAATTCTACAGATGCAAGAAAGCATGACAGTTCAACTTTCAAACGCATTGAGCCAATTCTCCTAAGTAGTTCGGCTTTTCTGAACTTCTTCTTACTATTCATAACCTGCTTTCTTGTTTTGCGCATTCTCAATTACCGAAAAGCAAATGCGAATATGCTCTACCCGGTCATTCAAGGGATTAATCTGAAATGTTTTACCTACACGGAGTTAAAACAAGCTACCAACGGATTCACGGAAGAACTAGGACGTGGTTCGTTTTCAACAGTTTTTAAAGGAGTTTTAGCATCTGATAATGGGAAATGTGTTGCTGTTAAACGACTGGACACGACGGTTGGAGAGAATGATTTGAAATTCAGAGCAGAAGTGAGCTCCATTGGCAGAACAAATCACAGAAATCTAGTCCAACTAGTAGGGTTCTGCAACGAGAGGCAAAACCGAATTCTTGTGTACGAGTTTATGAGCAATGGCTCCCTAGAAAGCTTTCTTTTTGGAGGGTCAAGGCCAAGTTGGTGCAAAAGAAAGGAAATTGCCTTGGGAACTGCAAGAGGGCTCTTGTATTTGCATGAGTTATGTAGCAGCCAAATCATTCATTGTGACATTAAGCCTCAAAACATTCTTCTAGACGACTCCTTCACTGCAAGAATCTCTGACTTTGGAGTGGCCAAGCTATTGATGATGGATCAAACTCGTATGGCTACTAAATTCCGGGGAACAAAAGGGTATGCGGCTCCTGAATGGTTCAAAAGCTTGCCTATCACAGTGAAGGCGGATGTTTACAGCTTTGGCATTTTGTTATTAGAGATTGTTTGCTGCAGGAAGCATTATGAAGCAAAGATAGAGCATGAAGGACAGATGATACTAGTTGATTGGGCATATCATTGCTCTCAGCAAAGTAAACTGCAACTGCTATTCGAGAATAATGAGGCAAAGGATGACATCGAGGAGATGGAAATGTATTTGAAGATCGCATTTTGGTGCATTCAAGACAATCCAGCATTTCGACCGACCATGAAGAATGTCACACGAATGCTTGAAGGAAATGTTGAAGTCTTAACCCCACCAAGTCCATCCTCACTACAGGTTCAATGGAAGTGACTGCAATTGGAATTGATTCCGGATATCAAACTTTCATGTGTTTGATCACCAAGGACTCGAAACCACCAGTTTGGTCAGCCCGGTCGTCCTCAGTGTGTCAACAAAAAGTATTTTGTTTCCCTCTCATTTGTATTTTGAAATTTTAATATGTTGTAACAAACTTTCTTCTCTGTAAACAATTTTCCTGGCATCGCAGCATTTTCTTTAATGTCTAGTTGTCTACCACCAAGATAAACATGCACGTAATGAACAAAAAATGTGTTTACAATGAAGCTCTCGCACGAGAGGCATTAAGCTAGACATGACCTGTTTGAAGACAAACTTAAGTGAAATTTCCAGAGATTTAAACATGTTTTTGACGTTTGGGAATACTTAGTCATCTGAGAGTTCTAAGATTTACCGTCAAGTGACGAGTTAATTTGTGTTCTAATTTTCAAGTAAAAATGTTTGCATTTGTTGAAAATGTGAATATAACGTTGCACATAAGTAACAAACTAACACTAATATTACTAACACTTCCTGTTATATATTTAATCAAATTACATATCAACCCATCGTTAATCAGTCAAGGTTATTTTTCTGCAGAAGTGCTTAGGGTTGGTTTGGTATTGTTATGCTTTGAAAAAAAACTACTTCTGCTGTGTTGTGAGAATAAGCAGTTGTGAAATAAAGCAGCAAAGTGTTTGGTAAACTTTTTTGTAAAAGTGATACCATTGCCCAACTAATGCCAAGCAAAATTGATATGGCTGCGAAGTGAAGCATCCGATTTTTGAAGCCTTAAAACACACAAACTTCAGTAACAGTTTGTGAAGCCATTAAAATTACTTGGTAAAAATTCTCAATGCCAAAGCTGCTTCAAGATCCAAATTAATAGAGGATATGCAGACTAATTTTCTAAGGCTAAATTTTCAAGCTTTCAACCCACATGCAAAACCATTGCAGTTTCGAAGATCCTGTGTTGATTTCTTTTATTCATCTTCAACGTATTAAATACACACTTACAAAACTCAGACAGTCGTGAACAAGTTCCTTGTGTGAAAAAGTTTAACAAGATCGATGACGAATAAAAATTATTCTTTTAAAACAATTAGAAAATTGACTTATGGAATGATCCAAATACAAATCTGAATCTCCACGCCAATGTGCTTAGACCAGAAGTTTATATTTTCTAAGGCAGTCATTAAACTAAACATGAAATTGTTATTTAATAATCAAAGATGTCAAATATGCCGAATGAAGAATCTATTTGCACAGATTGTCAATATGCTGAACAAAGAATCAGTCTGCACATCAAAACAACAAGAGATATCATGTACATCATATTTATATATCAGTCTTGTATTCGTCTTGTTAGAGAACATTTGAGTTTTCTATTAATCCGAGTATTTTGATGTGTATACCAAGGAAAGGACTGCATTGTTTGGCATTATCGCAAACTTATGTGTGCAGCCAACTAGTGTCGGGGCTGTCGATGATCTTCAGGTATTGTAGATGATTTCCGGAAATGATGGTGTGTATATATGAACATTGTGTAAATGATTCTCATCAGAAGCTTCACCATTAACTCCTTCATTATGTATATGGATTTTGAACTACCATATCCTTTTTTCTTTCTACTTCTCCTTCTAGTGCTACTACCATTTTCCCCTACAGCTCAAACTTGCAACAATATATCCTTGGGCTCATCCCTCACTGCACTAGATGATTACTCATCATCCTGGCCATCACCATCTGGTGAATTTGCTTTCGGTTTTCGGCAACTGGGAGTAGATGGGTTCCTACTAGCTATCTGGTTCAATAAAATACAAGAAAGAACGATCGTCTGGTCAGCCAATGCAGGTAGTCTTGTGCCACAAGGATCCCAGGTTGAACTTACAAATGATGGCCAATTTATGCTCAAGGATAAAACTGGAAAGCAAATATATTTTGCTTGGGGTATTACTGGAGTTGCCTATGCAGCCATGCTAGACACCGGCAATTTTGTGTTGGCCAACAAAAGTTCAAAATATTTGTGGGAGAGTTTTGAGGAACCAACTAATACAGTCCTACCAACGCAGACTTTAAAACGGAACAGCAAACTCTATGCTAGCTACACGGCATCAAATTACACGCCAGGGAGATTCCGGTTTGCGCTAAAATCTGATGGAGGACTGTTGCTTTATACAACAAATTACCCATGGGATTCCGCTAATTGTGAATATTGGTCAACACACACTGAGGGCAGCGGTTTTCAGGTCATCTTCAGTCAGTCTGGCTCTATTTACCTTACGGGTACAAACGGTAGCATACTTAATATATATCGGGCAATACTTATTCAACGCAAGATTTCTACCACCGAGCAACGCTCGAGTACAATGGAGTTTTCAGGCACTATGTCTACCCTAAAAAACCTGGCTTGGGTAGTGTGGGAACCTGGCGCCAAGGCTGGTCGTCTTCCTCCTTCATACCTCTAAATTTATGCACCTCAATCGCAGAAACCACAGGTAGCGGTGCATGTGGGTTCAATAGCTTATGTAGAGATGGTACTGAAGGACCAGTTTGCGAGTGCCCAGATGGATACGGCTTTATTGATGAAAATGATGTGCTGAAAGGATGCAAGCAGAAATTCGTTTCTCAGAGTTGTGATGAAGCCTTTCCAGAAACACATCTTTTCGACCTTCAAGAACTTGAAAACGGAGACTGGCCTTTTTCGGATTATCAGCATTTTCAGCCAGTAAGTGAGGATTGGTGCAAGCAGAGTTGCCTAAGTGACTGCTCCTGTGCCGTTGTCATTTTCAAAAATGACGACTGTTGGAAGAAGGGAATTCCTCTTGTAAACGGAAGGATTGATCCCACTGTTGGTACCAAAGCTCTAATCAAAATAAGGAACAATTCTACCAATTCAAGAAAGCATTACAATTCAATTCCCAACCTCGCTCGGCTGGGTCTCCTCGGTAGCTCAGCATTTCTGAACTTGCTCCTACTAATCATAACCTGTTTGCTTTTTTTCCACATTATCCATCACAGAAAAGCAAAGTTGAGTATGCTTTACCTGGGCGTTCAAGGCAATAATCTGAAAAGTTTCACGTACATGGAGATGAAAGGAGCTACCAACGGATTCAAGGAAGAACTAGGACGTGGGGCTTTTGCAACGGTTTTCAAAGGAGTTTTAGCATCCGAAGATGGGAAGCCTGTTGCTGTCAAAAGATTGGACACTATGGTCAGAGAGAACGATTTGGAATTCAAAGCTGAAGTGACCGCAATTGGTAGAACAAATCACAAGAACTTAGTCCAGCTACTAGGATTTTGCAACGAAGGGCAGCACAGAATTCTTGTATATGAATTTATGAGCAACGGCTCTCTAGCAAGCTTTCTATTTGGAGAGTCAAGGCCAAGCTGGTATCGAAGAAGAGAAATTGCCTTGGGAACTGCAAGAGGGATCTTGTATTTGCATGAGGAGTGTAGTATCCAAATCCTACATTGTGACATCAAGCCTCAAAACATTCTTCTAGACGACTCTTTCAACGCAAGAATTGCTGACTTTGGAGTAGCTAAGCTTTTGAAAATAGAGCAGACTCGAACAACGACTAGATTCAGGGGGACAAGAGGCTATGTGGCCCCTGAATGGTTCAAAAGCTTGCCTGTCACAGTAAAGGCAGATGTTTACAGCTTCGGCATTTTGCTATTGGAGATTGTTTGCTGCAGGAAGAATTATGAAGCGAAGATGGAGGATGAAGATCAAATGATACTGGCTGACTGGGCATATCATTGCTATGAGCAAAACAAACTGCATCAGCTATTCAGAAATGACGACGATGAGGCAAAGGATGACATCGAGGAGATGAAAGCATATTTGATGATCGCGTTTTGGTGCATTCAGGAGGATGCATCACCAAGACCGACCATGAGAAATGTCACACAGATGCTCGAAGGAACTGTTGAACTCTCAAACCCACCGAATCCATCATCATTATACGTTCAATGTAAGGGATTGTGATCGTAATTGATTCCTCAAGTGTCTCCATAAAAATTTAGAAATATTCATTTCCCGTCATTTGTGCTTTGAAATTGTAAATATACAGGAACAATATTTCTGCTCTATAAACACCGTTGCTTTTTATTTCTGCCACAAACCAAAAAATGCATGCAGACCTAGTTGTAAACAAAATGCCAACAATGTTTTAGGAGACCGCCTTCGAGGGTTAAATGCCATCTTATAGTTATAACAACAAATTAAAGGGATTTTCCTCTTTTTTCTTTATTATTTATGAATATATTTAGTGAATTGTTATTAGCACTCCAAAAAACTCATTTGGCACTCCAAACTTTTCATAATTAGAAAGAAAAATACCACTTGTGAGGAGTGTAAAATGAGATTTTTGGAGTGCTAATAACAATTCCCTATATTTACTACTAAGAAATTGTTATAGAATTATATATATATATATATATATATATATTTTTTTTTTTTTTTGGAATCTGTATATATCCATGCATGCATATATGTATGGTAAGCACAAATTATGTATATAATAGTCACTGCAGCCTTTGAGACCACAGAAAAATTGGCAATGCGTATGGTAAGCACAACAAAATATGTATATAATAGTTTCTGAAGTAGCTAGTGTATTAACATTTAAGTTGTTCAACAGAAAATTTATAGATTGCAAAAATGACATCTAACTTTCGTGATACAGGAATTGCAGTGGTTAGTGGTGATGACAGCATGTTTGCTTGAAGGAATAAGTTAAGAGGAATTAATTCAGGGAGAAAATTGGTCAATTGTAAAAGTTCAGGGAGTAATTGGCTAAAATTATAATGGTTGTGGGAAATTGGCAGCTCCTATAAGTTTGCCGTGTTGAAAGTGAATCCCATATTAACGGTTGATCACATTTTGATGCATTCAAGGGGATCAACCAGTGCGACCGACCAGGAAGAATGTCACGCAGATGCTTGAAGGAACTGTTGATGTTTCAGTTCCACCAAATCTTTTGTCATTGTATGTTCAGTTTAGTTGATCACAATAATCATTGTTGCCCCCAAAAACCGCCTAAGCGAGACATAAAACTTTTTAAAACACTGGATAAAGCATGCATGAAATGAAAAACAAGAACGAAGGCCTCTTAAGCCAAATGAACTAAACTGACCTTATAGTGAGTGCCATCCCTTAGCTGTTCAAAATTCTTTTTCATGAGAACTGCCAAAGAGTGATGAAACATGTCCGATGACCAAGCTTTATGCGTAGCTCGACTCGCCTAATCCATTATCATCCTTCCATTTAAGAAAAAAAAAATGTATGATGAAACATTCGCAGTGGACAACAACATAATCAGAAGAATCTTAGCACATGATGTTCTGGATATTTGAGAACACCGAACTATTGAAGTAAAAAATTTAGTAATTTACTTCTCTACTAACGAATTAACTGAAAATGAATCGGCATTACTTGAGTGAAAAACAAAATGGTTGCACGAAAAAGACCTTTTATCTGCAGCCAATTAAACTGGGATTTCTAGAGGGAGCGTCTTATAGCCTCTAAAGCTGCTTTCGAGAAGCTTCACCTCCGCTGTTATTTCAGTATCATCACAAATATGTGACCATACTGAGTGTTCTAAAGGTCTCTACCTACGGATGCGTGGGAGCTAGGTGGTTAGTCACCGTCCTAGTTAGTTCCTAAGCTGCCACGTGGCAGTACCCCAACACACCTCTCTTTTCTCTTTCTGTCCCCTACCTGCCGTGACCCTTTCTCTTTCTCTTTTTCTGCACTCTTTCTTCCCTCTCTCGAAACTCCCTCGTCTCTCTCCCTCTCCTACACCATGACCATGCACACGCACCCATAGCTGCACCTGCTCAGGGAGATCATCATCATCATCGCCATCAAACCTCATCTCTCTCTCCCTTGCTCTCGTCGCCGTGAGGATGTAGGAACCGAGAACTCTCCGGCGAGTTTCGTTTGTTTTTCCGAGTTGGTAAGCTTTGTTTTTTTCCCTTTATCCGTGTTAGTTGTTGTCTGGATGTGTTTTACTGAGTTTGGGCTCGTTATTTCCAAGGTTTTGGAGTGAGATTGGCACGGGTGAAGGCACACCCATCTCTGGCGAGTTCCGTGGTTGTCGAGGAGTTTTCCGACCACCACAGGCCGTTTTACGATGAACCAAAGGTATAAAAATACTCCTCTTGCCTAGTGCTTCATTTTGATACCTAGATCGGGGTCTAGAGTGCACGTTTGCAGTTGCCCGGAGTTGTAGAAGCTTCGGCTGTAACAACCCGTCCCGGGATTTACGGAAGAAAATGGGTATTTTTGTATTTTCATTAAGTTTAGGGAATACTTTCCTTTTTAAAATTATTTTTGAACCTTAATTGGTGAGCCCAAGGGGCCCCCCCTGTTTTGTTCCCGGTTCCCTTTCCCTTTCCCTTTCTTTTATTTCTTCTAAAAGTCTCTCTTCTCTCTTTTTTCATCTCTCTTTCTCCATTCCCCCTCTCGGTGCTATTTCTCCGAGCAGAACACACCCACACACACACACACGCACACCCATGCCCACACCTATAGCTCTTTTCTAACCCCGTGGTTGTGTTTTGGACGTCAAACCACGAAGAAACCACCTCGGAGACATTTCCCCAGTTTTCCGGCGAGCACCGCCCCTTTCGAGGAAATTTCCGGCCAAACCACGGCAAGTTGGCCGGTGTGTAAGGTATCAATCTCTTCATCTCGCTGAGTACTACAACTTTCCTTTTTGTTTCACCCAATTTCATTGAGTATTGAAGAAGTTATGCTCATTTGAATCTTACCCAGTTTCCGGCGAACACCCGTGGCTTCCATGCTGTTTTCCGGCCAACTTCGGCTACGATAACGGGAACCAAGGGTATATTTCGATTCCTTACCTTCGGGGCTTCAATTTGGTATATTGAATGACATGTTTTGGTTGAGTTTTGAGCTCCAACGGAGCTTGAGAATTCTCCGGCCAAAATCCAGCCTTCTCCCTCCTTGGAATCCGGCAAACCACCCAAACCCAAGGCCTTTGGGCCTTTCCTGCCAAGTCCAAAACCCTTTTTAATTGGGCCATTAAGCCGTGAGGTTCAAGCCCAAACCCAACCCACCTAACACCTAAACCCATTTACCCTAACCCAAACCCTAAAGGCCAAACCCATGACCCTGACCCGTTGACTTTGACCGTTGACTTTTTGGGTTTCGTGCGGGACCCCTCCTAGACTAATTTTGACGTCCTGAACCCGTTTTCGATGTCCGTTTTCCCAAATTCAATCGTTTGAGTAGAGTTTGACTAAATGTACCGTTTATGTGCTTAGGGACAATTATTTGTGGCGTTTCCGTCTTCGCTAGTGGCGTGGCCTTTCGACGGCGAAGTACTGCGAGTGGACCCCTTCTAAAAATGCATGTTTTGATAGTATAAATGCATACATGAAAAGCATGATTTGATGGTTATGTTTTATGAAACGTTTTATGAGATAACATGCTTACTGAGGCTAGTTTGAATTATTACTATTTTTCCTATAACGCATGTTCTTATAGAATATCTGATGGATGACGATATAATATTTAGAACATGTTTAGAACACCTCTTTATAGTATAGATGATGCATGACTTTATACTATAAAGTTGATTTTCAATATATGTATGTTCACTGGTTTTGTACTTACCTAGTGGTGCTTTCCGCTACGAGACGTAGGGATAGATCCGGTCCGTCCCGGGCAACGGTTTGGTGTTGGCATAGGGCCTGAAGTGTGTTTTCCTCTGATTGTCTGCTCAGAGACGGGAAGCCGGCATGGGGCCTGAAGTGTATTTTCCTCTGACTGTGTGCTCAGAGACGGGGAGCCGGCATGGGGCCTAGAGAGTTGTATCGGACATTCACTAGTGTTTATTATTTATGCAAATTATGATTTGAGGCATTGCACGACATGCTAGGTTTCGGAAAACCTATGTTTATCATTATATATATGTGTTTTCATAAAACCTGGGGGTTAGTATGTTGATAACTGTTTTATTATATATATATATATATATATATATATAAACTTGGTCCACTCATGTTTGTTTTGTGCCCCCTTTAGGACTTAGAATCGAGGCATACAATCCCGACGTCCAGGTACTTCCGCATCGGCATCTTCGAGTCCTCTTGGTGTAGGACCCACTCCTTAGTTTCATTCAATTTTATATTATTTTCTTTTAGTGTTCTACATTAGAGGTATTCTCTGAACACGGTCCTTATTTGCATACTCATTATTCTTTTATATTTATAAACCTTATTTATCCTTTGTTTTCAGTTTTTGCACTCAATAAATGGTTTTCGTCACCCTCGGGTGTCGGCCAGCACGTGCCTATCCTGGTATTCGGGGAATATCGGGGTCGGGGCGTGTCACCGGCGTTCTCCTCCGGTTCGCACCAGGCCCTTCAGGCCGTTTCTCCACCCACGGGCCTTAGGCCTGTTTTGGTTTCAACCCAAAACCCTAACCATTTTCCTTTTTTTTATTTTTATCTAATTTTTTTAAGACCCAAAGGCCTTAGGGCCATGTTAGCAAACCCAAAACCCTTTCTATTTGGGTCTTTGGGCCGTGTGGGTTAAGCCCTAAACCAACCCACCTAAAGTGTAAACCCATTTTCCTAACCTAAACCCGGATCCAATACCCAAACCCTAAACCGGGTTGACCCAGGTTGACTCTGACGGGTTGATCCCTAACTCGCTGACCGTTGACTCTGACGGGTTAACCCCTAACCCGCTGACCGTTGACTGGGTTAGCGTTAACTTTTGACTTTAACCAGTCAACGGTCAACGTTGACTTTGACCTCGGGGTTGACTTGTTGGTTTTTTTGCGGGACCTCTCCTAGGCTAATTTCAACGTCCTGAACCCGTTTCCGATATCCGTTTTCCCAAATTCAATCGTTTGAATAGAGTTTGACTGAAGGTACCATTTGTGTGATTAGGTGCGATTCATAGCAGTGATTCCATTATTCCTGTTTGGTACGGCTTACACCAACGGTGTATCGTGAGTGGACCCCTTCTAAAAATACATGTTTTAATGGTAGAAACGTATACATAGAAAAGCATGATTTCACAATTATGTTTTATGAAACGCTTTGAGATAACATGCTTACTGAGGCTATTTTGAATTGTTACTATTTTTCCTATAACCCATGTTCTTATAGAACATCCGATGGATGACGATATGATATTTAGAACATGTTTAGAACACTTCTTTATAGTATAGATGATGGATGGCTTTATACTATGAAGTTGTTTTGCAATGTATGTATGTTCACTAGTTTTGTACTTACTTAGTGGTCCTTTTCGCTACGGGACGTAGGGATAGATCCGGCCTATCCCGGGCGACGGTTTGGTGTTGGCATAGGGCCTGAAGTGTGTTTCCTCTGGCTATTTAGCACAGGGACGGGGAGCTGGCATATGGCCTGTAGCGTGTGTTCCTCTGACTGTCTGCTCAGAGACGGAGAGCTGGCATGGGGCCTAAAGAGTTATCGGATGTTCACTAGTGTTTATTATTTATACAAACTATGATTTGAGACATTACATGCAATGTTAGATTTCAGAAAACCTATGTTTATCATAATATATGTGTTTTCATAAAACTTGGGGGTTAGTACGTTGATAACTGTTTTACTATATTTATATATCAACTTGGTCCACTCATGTTTGTTTTGCACCCTTTCAGGACCTATGAACGAGGAATACGATCTGAGCTACGAGGCATTCCCCTACCAGTGATATTGTGCTATATTCTCTCTGCTTCGACATCTATTGTAATAGCACTTCTCTATCTTAGTTTCTGCTTGTACTCTGTGATAGACTTATGCTCTGGACTTGTTATGTATTTTCCTAATTTCAATACTTAGTAGTTGAACTTTTATCTTGTGTAATTAGCCCCTATTGCATATTTTAGCTTATTTCTCAGCTTTTGTTTAAATTAAATGGCTTTCGTCACCCTTCAGGTGTTGGCCAGCACGTGACCACCTCGATGTCCCCAGGACCTCGGGGTCGGGGCGTGTCATAGATAACCTTCGTTTTGCATTTTATGTTTTCAATAAATTGTACTACACTTGCTGGACATTTGGATCAACACTTATACATGATTGTTCCCTATGTTTTCAATCTATTATAGTACTTGTAATTTATTTATCATTCTAATTTTGCATATTTTTTCAATTTTAAGTAGAGACTTATTTAAAAAAACCACCTAGGCCTTATGCACTAGGCCTATACCCACCAAGTCCCCTAAGAGCTAGGCCCCTAGTTCTGTAAATTGGGTGCCGTTGTATAGGATTGAAGGTTAAGGGCTCATATGAAAACTGAGTCTCCCGCGATGGAATGGAATATTAGATAGAACCTGCATTGCACCAGCATTGCACTACAAGAGTACAGCAGGTTTCCATCATCGGGTCCTTATCCGAAAACTGAAAGGTATTGCATCTTTAATCTTCTTCTGCAACCTCATTTCCTTTAACCATATTCTAATCCAACTGGCCTAAAGATTAGAAATATATATATTAAATTTGCTATCTCACATAATTAGTAATGTGTCCGGCTTCCTTCATAACGGAAGAAGACAACATTTGTTTGACCACTTTTGCAGCATTATGTGGCTGTGACTCAGTAACTGCGAGAGGCCTTTTTATTGCTAGGACGGCAAACAAAAGCAGAAACACAAATTGCTTAAATTTGTCTTTCAGTTAAGCACTAGTCCTACTGCAGATGATTTATACTTAATTAGTTCGTTGCAGTCAAGCTCTACTTTTGATTAGTACTACAAAAAATAGATATAAAAATTATTAGATGTGAGAAGAAGACACAAAAGGAGACAGAATTCGTAGACTACTTTTTTTAATGGATTATTGGTGACTGACAAGAACTGGGAAAAAAAGAAAGATATAACAGGTGAGGAAAATTATATACACAAACACACGCACACACGCACACACATACATACATACATACATATATATATATATATATATGTTCATGTCTAAGGCTCTTAAGCCAAAGTGAAAATTTCTCTTGTTACCATGGCATTTGAACTAGCATATAGTTTTTGCTTTCTACTTCTCCTTCTACAGCGGCCATTTTACACCTTTGCTCAACCTCCCATGAATATATCTTTGGGTTCATCCCTCATTGCACAGGACAGTAACTCGTTCTGGGCCTCGCCATCTGGGGACTTTGCCTTCGGTTTCCGAAAAATTGGAGATAATGGTGGCTTTCTACTGGCCATCTGGTTTGACAAGATACCTGAAAAAACTATTGTCTGGTCAGCCAATGGAAATAATCTAGTGGCAAAAGGATCCACGGTTCAACTCACCGAAGATGGTCAGTTTATGCTTAGTGATATTGCAACTCGCAGACAAGTATGGATTGCTTCTTCTTCTGGAACTGGAGTTAGCCATGCAGCCATGCTGGACAATGGAAATTTTGTGCTGGCTAATGGAAATTCGATCAATTCGTGGGAGAGTTTCGATAATCCAACTGATACAATCCTACCTGCTCAGACTCTACATCAACGCAGCATACTCTTTGCTCCTTATACACAGACGAATTACTCAAAAGGAAGATTCCAATTTACACTACAGTCTGACGGAAACGCTGTGCTTTACACAACGTATTTTCCCTTGGATACTCCTAATTCTGCTTACTGGTCGACGCTAACACAGGGTAGTGGCTTTCAGGTAGTCTTCAACCTGTCCGGTTTTATTTATGTTACAGCCAGGGATGGAAGCATGCTTTATATGATATCACCGAGTACAGTTTCAACACAAGATTACTACCAGAGAGCCACCCTTGAGTATGATGGAGTTTTCCGGCACTATATCTACCCGAAAAGCAGTACTAGCTCAAGTGTCAAAAGGGCTTGGTCTGCTTTGTCCCTCACACCTATGAACATTTGCACAGTGATTTTGGAAGGCACGGGCGGTGGTGCATGCGGGTTCAACAGCTTATGCAGAAATGATGATGGAGGACCAAGTTGCCACTGCCCGTATGGTTACACCTACGTTGATCCAAATGATGTGCTGAAAGGATGCAAGCAGAACTTCATTTCGCAACGTTGTGATGATGCCGCACTAGAAACAGATCTTTTTTACCTTCAAGAGATGCTGAACACAGATTGGGCTTACTCTGCTAACTATGAGTATTTTCAGCCAGTAACGGAGGATTGGTGTCGCCAGACTTGCTTAGGTGATTGTTTTTGTGGCATTGCCTTTTACAAGAACCAGACCTGTTGGAAAAAGAGTATCCCTCTCTCAAACGGGAGGATTGATCCTAGTGTCGATTGGAAGGCTCTGATCAAAATAAGGATAGACAATTCTACTTCAAGACAAGCGGGGCAGGACTCAACAAAGAAAAGTTCTTCAGCTTCCATCGTCCATGGATTAGTGTTCATGGTGATTGGCATGCTGGTCGTGTTCCTTACGTTGGCAGTAACCTTTTTTGTTGTTCGTCGCAACTATTTCATAAAACCAAAGGTAAGTCAACTTTCCCCGTTCATTCAAGGCATCAATCTAAGATGTTTCACTTACATGGAGCTAAAAGAAGCTACCAACGGATTCAAGGAAGAACTGGGTCGCGGTGCTTTTGGAACAGTATTCAAAGGAGTTTTAGCGTCGGATAATGGCAAATTTGTTGCTGTCAAAAGATTGGACACCATGTTTAGAGAAGGTGATCATCCAGAGTTCAAAGCTGAAGTGAGTGGAATTGGTAGAACAAATCACAGAAATCTAGTTCAGCTACTAGGTTTTTGTGATGAGGGGCACCACCGGATTCTTGTTTACGAATTTATGAGCAATGGCTCTCTGAACAGCTTTCTCTTTGGAGAGCGCTCAAGGTTACACTGGTACCTCAGAAGGCAAATTGCCTTGGGAATTGCAAGGGGGCTCTTGTATTTGCATGAGGACTGCAGCAGCCAAATCATACATTGTGACATTAAGCCTGAAAACATTCTTCTGGATGACTCTTTCACGGTGAGAATCGCCGATTTCGGATTAGCCAAACTTTTGAAAGCCGACCAAACTCAAACTATCACTGCAATCAGGGGAACGAAAGGATATGTTGCCCCTGAATGGTTGACAAGCTTGCCTGTCACCGTCAAAGTGGATGTTTACAGCTTTGGGATTTTGTTATTAGAGATAATTTGCTGCAGGAAGAATTTTGAGGAGGCAAAGAATGAAAAGGAAATGGTACTAGCTGACTGGGCGTTTAATTGTTATGACCAAAGGAAACTCCATCTGCTGTTGGAGAATGACGACGAGGCGAAGGATAACATCAAAGAGATGGCGAAGTATGTGACCATCGCGTTGTGGTGCATTCAACAGGATCCGTCACTACGACCTACCATGAAGGACGTCACACACATCCTTGAAGGTACTGTTGAAATCTCAATTCCAGTACTGAAACCATCGTCGTGATATTTTATCATCAAGGACTCAAAACCATTAAAGTGGTAGAAGTAGAAACCTCATCAGTTTTGTGTAAGTGATTGTATGACTAGTGTTGTGTGTGTCAACCAGGCATCCAAAAGATTGTGCGAAATCCTTGCTTGTTAATCGCGTGTTCATCTTCGTCAATTTCTGTTGAAAATAATGAGTTCCTTGTTTTAAGGAATGTTTTATTCCTTGATTTAAGGAATGTTTTAAGGAATGTTTTATTCCATGTTTTAAGGAATGTTTTATTCCTTGTTTTATTCCTTGTTTTAAGGGGAATGTTTTTTTTGTTTTTTCTTAGTCTTCTTCCTTATATATACCCGAACCATTGTACATTGCAATTCATGAAATATACATCACAAATTAAAGCTATAATTTCTATATGGTATCAGAGCAGGTGCATTTGTAACCTGTCTCTACAATTCTTGCTGCTGCGATTTTTTCTTTCTTTCAAAGTCTAAGCCATGACTGAAGAAAGTTCTGTCAACCATGATAAGGAAACCCGGCACAATCTCTCTCCAAACTCCTCAGACGTTGAGGTTAACACCAATCAACGTTTATGTTCAGTTCTCTTGAACGAGTTCAATTATCTTCCTTGGTCCCGAGCTGTTTCACTAGCTCTCGGAGGCAAAGGGAAGTTAGGGTTTGTAAATGGAAGCGTGGAAGCTCCAGATCGTTCTTCCTCTACATACAATGCATGGCTCTGCAAAGATCAACTTGTCATGTCATTGCTGCTCAACACCATGGAGAAACATGTTGCTGAAATTTTTAGCTACTCCAATTCCGCCCATGATCTTTGGAAAGCTTTGCAGGATATGTATGGAAATCAAAACAACTATGCACGGGTCTTCCAATTAAAGAAGGACATTGCCAGTGCTCAACAAGAAGGGAAAGCATTTGTTCAACACCTTGGGAGTCTCAAAGCCATGTGGAATGAGTTGGATGTATATCTCCCTCATACCACAGATCCTACCATTCTCCTAAAACGAGCTGAGGAAGACAAAATTTATCAGCTGTTAGGGAGTCTGAGCTCTGAGTACGAGGACCTAAGGAGTCACATCTTGATGAGTCAAGATCTGCCTACCTTCAACAATGTTTGTGCAACTATCCAACGAGAAGAAGCAAGGAAGAAGGTTATGAATGTTGATCACAATCCTAGATTAACGGAGACTCGGGCATATGCATCAAATTACAAGAACTCAGAAGCCAAGGTATACAAGGGAAGAAACACACATCTAAAATGCAAATATTGCAATGGTGTTGGTCATGAGGAAGACAAGTGTTGGGAACTTCATCCTGAACTCAAGCCTAAGTTCAGCAAAGATGGAAGGATGATACCAAGGTCCTCACAACAATTTCAACCTCATTTCAAGGCAAAACTTGCTAATGCTCAAGCTCCTACTATCTCACAAGGATCCATGGAGTTCACTGCCAATCCATTGTCATTGATCAATGAATTTGCAGCTTACCTACAAAGTAAGGGGCACGGAGGAGGCTCACATGGTCAAG
The DNA here is from genome assembly GCF_019419815.1 of Pyrus x bretschneideri. Classification (NCBI taxonomy): domain Eukaryota; kingdom Viridiplantae; phylum Streptophyta; class Magnoliopsida; order Rosales; family Rosaceae; genus Pyrus; species Pyrus x bretschneideri. The sequence continues at coordinate 1,783,693 of NW_025999789.1, read as the reverse complement.
GCAATGAAGAGGGTAGTCACACAGCTATGTTGGGACAATTTGCCGGATTTCTTGCTGGAAATGAGAAAGTTCCAAAGGGAGAAGCATCAGGTATACTCAAAGCCTTTACTACTGCCCTATTAACTAGTACTGAAACTGATTGTTGGATAATTGATTCAGGCGCCACAGATCATATGACAAACAAAGTTACAAATTTACATCATTTTAAAAAATTTTCAAGCCCCTCACATGTGTCTGTTGCAAATGGAAAAAATGTCTTAGTTTTGGGAAAAGGAGAAATAAACTTACTCTCTCAAAAAACACCTTCCACTGCCCTCTATGTACCAACCTTTCCTTTTCAACTTTTGTCAATTGGAAAGATCACCAACACCCTAAACTGCCGTGCTATTTTCTCACCAAATAAAGTGATGTTTCAGGATGTTCTCACCATGAAGATGATTGGTGAAGGGGTCTTCATAAATGGCCTTTACTACCTGTGCAAGAATGCATGTTTCACTCAGGCTCTTCAAGCTCAATCAAAGTCCATAGATGAAAACCAACTTTGGCATAGGAGATTAGCTCATCCCTCTGAACTTGTCTTGTCGAAACTGTTTCCAAATTTTTGTAACCCTTATCCTACTTGTGATACTTGTCAATTTTCTAAGTTTACTAGGCTACCTTTTGGTAATTCAATGTCTAGGACAAGTAAACCTTTTGAAATGGTACACACCGATGTTTGGGGACCTGCAACTGAATCAATGGAAGGTTTTAAATATTTTGTTCTATTTGTTGATGATTTCTCTCGAACAAGTTTTCTATATCTTATGAAATCAAAAAGTGAAGTCCCTACCATTTTCAAAGACTTTCACATGCATGTTAAAACGCAATTTCAATCAAACATTAAGGTTTTAAGGTCAGATAATGGCACTGAATTTCTATCCAACAATATGCTTCAATACATAAGTTCTCAGGGTATCATACATCAAACCAGCTGTGTGGGGACTCCCCAACAAAATGGAGTAGCCGAGAGGAAAAATAGAGATCTCTTGGAAAAAACTCGTGCTCTCATGGTTCACATGCACGTTCCAAAGAAATTTTGGTCGTTTGCCATCCTTACTGCCACTTATCTCATCAATCGACTTCCAAGTCGTGTGCTAGGGTTTAAATCTCCATATGAAGTTCTTAAGGGGAGGAAAATAGATTTGACACATCTCAAGGTGTTTGGTTGTGTGTGTTTTGTTCACATCCAAACCTTGAACCGTGACAAACTAGATGCCAGGGCAGCCAAGTGTGTGTTTATGGGATACTCGACCACTCAAAAGGGATACAAGTGCTTCAATCCAGTCACTAAGAAGTGCACAGTTTCAAGAGATGTGAAGTTCGAAGAAGACTATCCCTATTTTACAAGTCAGGGGGAGGATTTAGTTGACATGTTCCCACTTCCTCAAAACTTTAATTATCCGATGTTGGAAAATAGATCAGTCAGTGTAAGTCCAGATTGTGAAGAAGTTCAAACTGACCAAATTACTGCCAGTGAGAGTGAAGACGAGCCCTACTCTGATCATTCTCCACCCTCTACAGAGTCTCAGGTGATTAAAAGAAATCCTCCTCGAATCAGAAAACCTCCAGTTAGGTTGCAGGACTATGTTACATATGCCTCACGACATCCAATCAATGAATGTATCAGCTTTAGTAAGTTCTCAACATCTCATGCTACATTTCTCAGTGAAATTGATAAGCACTATGAACCAAGAAGCTTTCAAGAAGCTCTTCTTCTCCCACAATGGAACCAAGCCATGAAAGAAGAGCTTCGTGCACTGGAAGAGAATTGCACCTGGAGCCTAGTTCAACTACCACCAGGAAAGAAGGCTGTTGGAAGTCGTTGGATTTACAAGACTAAATTCAAAGCTGATGGATCTATCGAGAGACACAAGGCTAGACTTGTTGCTCGAGGTTTCACCCAAACCTTTGGTGTAGATTATAAGGAAACATTTGCACCGGTGGCCAAGATGAACTCAGTCAGGGTTTTACTGTCAGTTGCAATCAATTGTGGGTGGTCACTCTACCAAATGGACGTGAAGAATGCTTTCCTTCACGGCGAGCTGCAGGAAGAAGTGTATATGCAACCTCCTCCAGGCTATGATGGTATTAAAGGCAACATGGTTTGTAAATTGCACAAGGCAATATACGGATTGAAACAATCACCAAGAGCTTGGTATGCCAAGCTCAGTTCTGTTCTGGAAAAGGCTGGATTCATGCGAAGTAATGCTGATTCTTCGCTATTTGTAAGAACTGGCACCAAAGGGAAGTTGGTGGTCCTCATATATGTTGATGATCTTATCATCACTGGAGATAATATCGTGGAGATTGAGGCACTAAAACTCTCACTACATCAAGTTTTCGCTATCAAGGATTTGGGAAGGTTAAAGTATTTTTTGGGGATCGAAATGGCAACATCTTCAAAAGGACTATTTCTACATCAACGGAAATATGTATTGGACCTCCTTCAAGAAGCAAAAATGCTTGACTGCAAGCCTGCTATCACTCCTGTTGATTGTAAACTGAAGCTCAGCATAGATGGAGAAGCCATGCATGATGTAAGCTACTATCAACGATTAGTAGGTAAGCTCATATACCTCACTATCACTCGTCCAGATATCACATATGCAGTGAGCTTGGCTAGTCAGTTCATGCACTCTCCCACTGTTGATCACCTTAACCTTGTTAAGAGAATCCTTCGTTATCTTAAGGGTTCAATTGGGCAAGGAATTACAATGCATAACAATCAGTCCACTGTCATTAGTGGCTACACCGATGCAGACTGGGCAGGTAATGCAATTGATAGGAAATCAATCACAGGCTATTGCACATTTGTTGGTGGAAACCTTGTCACATGGAAGAGTAAGAAGCAACAGGTAATTGCTCGTTCCAGCGCAGAGGCTGAGTATCGAGCCATGGCAGCCACTGCTTGTGAACTCATTTGGCTCAAAGGGCTTCTTTCAGACTTAGGGTTTCCTAGTTCTACTCCTATGACGCTTATGTGTGATAATCAGGCAGCCATGCACATTGCTGCCAATCCTGTGTTCCATGAAAGAACCAAACATATTGAAGTGGATTGTCATTTCATCAGAGCTCAAGTTCAAACGCAAATCATCCGGACCATGTTCACACGAAGCCATGATCAACTAGCAGATCTTTTTACAAAGGCACTAGCATCATCTCAGTTTCATCGGTTATTGGGCAAGCTTGGCTCAGTGAACCTCCTCGATCCAGCTTGAGGGGGAGTGTTGAAAATAATGAGTTCCTTGTTTTAAGGAATGTTTTATTCCTTGATTTAAGGAATGTTTTAAGGAATGTTTTATTCCATGTTTTAAGGAATGTTTTATTCCTTGTTTTATTCCTTGTTTTAAGGGGAATGTTTTTTTTGTTTTTTCTTAGTCTTCTTCCTTATATATACCCGAACCATTGTACATTGCAATTCATGAAATATACATCACAAATTAAAGCTATAATTTCTATAATTTCTCTAGCTGATAATTAAGCCTGCAATTAATATGGAAATTTCCTGACTGATTTCTGCAAATTTATAAATGAAAGATTCTGCGCGTAAACTTAACAAAATAAGTGTGACTTTCACCAACAGATTACAGGAATGTAGGACGTGCCCCACAAACCAAGTAAATCTGATGCACGGTCCCGTTTCCAAACACAACCATATTGTTCAAAATATACTCCACATCCATTCTGAGTATGCCCTAAGCAGTAGCCACGCCGTGGGCTCCTTTTCTCTCTCTTTGCCTGTAACCAATTAAAGTTATGATATATATGTATCAATGCACTCAAGTTTAGGGTATGGAAATTACAAATTAAGTTTCAGAAATAAAATCACAAACATAATAAAACATCAAATTTACCTCTCATTGTCAGCGATACTAGGGTACTCCCTCAACTTTCTGCTGCTTTCTGGCCAGATATTATAGACTGTGACAACTGACAAGTGAAATGCACGATAATTAAGAAACCCATCTATCACTGAATACCAAATTTCAGACAGCCAGATGTGTTTTCGAGTGCTTCAGACAGATAGTTACCTCTTGTTGTGCCTTGGCCCGTTCGTTAGTGCGGAACCGAAATTCAGATTACAACCTCACCAAAATCACACACAGTTGAACAAATTTAAAATACAAGAAATAAAGACACCGAAAAATTTACGAGGTTCGGCAAAAACCTGCCTACGTCCTCGGAGAGATATTGCTCTTCACTATGAGAAAAACAGTACAAGTTACACATGAGTTAAATCGACATAATCCAATCCCATATCCCTTGTACACCCACTCACAGAATTTTCCCAAGAGCCTCACTCTACCCCAAGAGACCTTTCACAAGAGACCTTTCACTCTAGCTCTCTTGATTTCTCTCTGCAACTCTCTCTTCCTCTCTGCCACAAAGAGCTCTCACGTCTCTCTCTCCTTCACACCGAAATTGAGCTCTCTTTATTCTGCTCTCTGAACTGTCCTTTCTTTCGGCCGCACACATCAACACAAGGCCACTCACCTTTTCTTCCCCAACATCATAATTGCTGCCATAATCATAAAAGCCACATTCAATGGAGCCGAATAAAAAACAACCACCTTTACTTTTTTCTTACAACCATCATCATTTTGTCTCTACTCATAATGATGTCCACCAAACTTTTCTTTGTTTATTTTATGCACCGAAAAGCTTTGGCAAATTGCACATTATTTGGCCACTAAATCCAACAATCTCCACCTTGGCCAAATTCCGAAAACATCACAGAGACTCGAATCAACACTGTACTAAAATCCATTGGCCTTACGTACCAGCATGCACACTCTGAATCAACCTCATTGGTCCTGTTCCGATTCAGTCACTGCCAATGCATGTGCAGCTGCTGCAAGCAAAAAAAAAACATTTAGCTTCAGACAGGATCTCGACACATCCTCGTCTCCTCCAGCAGGTTTTCCTCCTCTTCATTGTCTGCAACTTGGAAACTTGTCAGTGCACCCATTTCCAGCAACACCCGTCGAGCCAGACAAACATTCCTCACACTTCTCATTCTTCAGGACCATCTCATCACCTGTGAATCCCATAGCTCCACCTGCTGCAAAACCCCTGCAACACTTGAGACTATACATCACCAAGAGATGTGTTGCTTCGAATACCTAGAGGGCATACTCGAAGTCTTCCGCCACAAAATTGCTGCTACCTGGACCAAGATCATCCTTTCTTTTTCTCAAAGGACAATTTATCTTTTTATGCCCGAATTCTTTGCAGTCATAGCATTGTGGTCCCTTGCCTTTGGAGCTTGATTTGAACCTGCTGTCTCTCTCAAATCCTCCTCCCAATTTTCTTCCATGATTCCAACCTTGAACAGCTAAAGCAGTCTCGTGCCCACCATCAACAATGGTCTTCCTCTTTTGTGTATCATAAGACACCAAAGAAGCCTGCACCTGCTCCAAACTTACTGTATCTTTTCCATGCAATAAGGTTGTCACAAGATTCTCATACGAATCTGGAAGTGAGGTAAGAAGTAAGAGGGCTTTATCTTCTTCCTCAACCTTAACATCAACTTTCCTCAATTGATCCAAGTATCCATTGAACACATTCATGTGGTCCATGAGATTCCCGCCTTCATCCATCTTCAGCTTGTACAGCTTCCTCTTCAGATGTAACTTGTTGGTCAAAATCTTAGCAATATAGAGTTTTTCCAACTTCTCCCACAGTGCAGGCGCAGAATCTTCATCCATAACATTGTTGATAATGTTATCAGCTATGTAGTGTCGAATCGTGCTAACACAACGCGACTCCAGCTCCTCCCACTGGTCATCTGTCATTTCTTTAGGCTTCCCATCTTTTCCCTTCAAAGCTCTAACCAAGCCTTGTTGAGTCAAGACATCCTTTACTCTCATCTGCCAGAGAGTAAAACTGCCCTTCCCATTAAACTTCTCAACTGAAAACGACATGTTTGTAGTCATCATGGTGAATAATAAATCTGAACCTTCAACGAACCAAAGCTTCCAACAAAGCTCTGATACCAATTGTTGTGCCTTGGCCCGTTCGTTAGTGCGGAACCGAGATTCAGATTACAACCTCACCAAAATCACACACAGTTAAACAAATTTAAAATACAAGAAATAAAGACACCGAAAAATTTACGAGGTTCGGCAAAAACCTGCCTACGTCATCGGAGAGATATTGCTCTTCACTATGAGAAAAACAGTACAAGTTACACATGAGTTAAATCGACATAATCCAATCCCATATCCCTTGTACACCCACTCACAGAATTTTCCCAAGAGCCTCACTCTACCCAAGAGTTCTTTCACAAGAGACCTTTCACAAGAGACCTTTCACTCTAGCTCTCTTGATTTCTCTCTGCAACTCTCTCTTCCTCTCTGCCACAAAGAGCTCTCACGTCTCTCTCTCCTTCAAACCGAAATTGAGCTCTCTTTATTCTGCTCTCTGAACTGTCCTTTCTTTCGGCCGCACACATCAACACAAGGCCACTCACCTTTTCTTCCCCAACATCATAATTGCTGCCATAATCATAAAAGCCACATTCAACGGAGCCGAATAAAAAACAACCACCTTTACTTTTTTCTTACAACCATCATCATTTTGTCTCTACTCATAATGATGTCCACCAAACTTTTCTTTGTTTATTTTATGCACCGACTCACGTCTCTCTCTCCTTCACACCGAAATTGAGCTCTCTTTATTCTGCTCTCTCAACTCTCCTTTCTTTCGGCCGCACACATCAACACAAGGCCACTCACCTTTTCTTCCCCAACATCATAATTGCTGCCATAATCATAAAAGCCACATTCAACGGAGCCGAATAAAAAACAACCACTTTTACTTTTTTCTTACAACCATCGTCATTTTGTCTCTACTCATAATGATGTCCATCAAACTTTTCTTTGTTTATTTTATGCACCGAAAAGCTTTGGCAAATTGCACATTATTTGGCCACTAAATCCAACACCTCTGTTATCCAATTTCTTTCTGATGTCGAATAGTGCTGACATACGACCACTGGGTTTAACTCTACCAGAATATACGGTTTTCACTTAGCAAGTAATCCCCCACCTTGCAACTATTGCTCCATAAGCATTCATTTCACAAGCCGTGCCATCAGCGGCCTCAAGAGTTACATAAGTTACTCTAACAGGAATGCCGGACAAGCATTCGTATGCCTCCACCACTCTCACAAAATGCAGTTGAAGTTTCTGAAAAAGAAGCCATGCAGAACATCATATTTAAACAAGTACGCCATTAAAGATTTCTCGTAAAACAGAACATGCTAACGTAAGAAGTAGACCATCAGCTTTTACAAATTCGAATCCGAGTATTATCAGTTTTAACCTTTTTTTCGTTGACTTCGTCCACAGCGAAACTGGCAGCAGTTTGAGCCTCGGGACAATGCGGATACATTGGAAAGAAAACAACACCTGTAACCTGTTTAAGTAAATACAAGTGGAACAACTTTATCAACATCCAGCCCTTAATTTGGTCCACATTCGTATATAGCTCCTCACTCAGAATGCTAGCTGCTCCGCGAGGGATTCCAGGTATGTAGCTTTCCGGAAGACATCAGTTCGTGGCCATATCATAAATCCAAAAAAGAGGTGAATTCCAATTGTACTTTCATACCCAAATAAAATATATAAATAATTGGAAGTCAAAGATTAACCATACGTTCGCATCATACCCAAACCATAAACCACACAGAAGAATAAACAGTGAACATTGTCAGGTCAATATATGGAGTACGGGAGCTAAACCAGTTTTAGGCATAAAAAAAAAAAAAACAGAAACGCCCAAACACTAGTTCGAACGGATGCGTAATATAAAGTTTGAAATTTATTCATTCTATGATTTATGATTCAATTTTTTTTTTTTAAGATACTAAAGAATAAAAATCTGAACGGCTGCAAGATAAGCAATCTTATCAAAGCTCGAAAATTTATATTAAGCCCTACGAAATCATATGACAGCATCTGGTACACTGGGAGAAGATAGGACAGGACAAGGTGCTATTTTCATCAAAAAAGATATCCACCATTCCATACAAACGACCTGGAAGGTCTATGCATCACGTGTGTATATGACAATGTGTGTACAACATTATTTAATCCAATGTTTATAGTTATTCACCTGGATACGTACATCACGCCCCAGTGCTGCCAATTCAGGACTAACCTTCTGTCCAGCTTCCTTGAGTAAGATGGTAAGTTCCTTTGCGCATCTAGCATTAGCAGTTGTAAAGAACGTGTATGCTGTTCCTTTCCCCTCGGCAAGGACAATGCGATAAACATAATCATCAATGGATCCCGGAAAGTCGTAATTGATAACATATTTCACATTCTTGAGAACTGCAAATAAGCATGAAACAAAGTGATTAGAAACAAGGCTTCGGGCCAATTCACAGGCTAAATGCATTCAACAAAAATTGTTAGGTTGACGAACCAACACCCCCACAGTAACTAAACAAGCCCTAGGGTACTACTAACAGGGCAAGACTTTGGAAAGGGGGATGTCGACTATTAAATTAAATAAAGCTTTCAACTAGTGAGGAGATTGAAGAAGATATTTCTTTCTAAATGAAATCATAATATAACAACAAAGCTTTAACCCACTAAGTGGGGTTGGCTATATGATAATTATAATAATAATAATAAAATTATAACAGTAAAAAGAGAAGTAACTCTTAAAGCACAAGCAAAAAAACTTAAAAGAAAGTCTTTCACAAACTAAAGAAACTCTATTGACACCTTGATCACGAGCAGCAGCATCAGTTGCAATCATTATGGGGATATAGCCACCTTGAAACCCAGAGACATTCTGGACCCTATCCGATTGACATACGTTTTCATTAACAGAGACTGCGTAACCTTCATTGGAAAGCTTCTGAGCGAGGAGGTTACATGATTCACATCCTTTCTTTATTTCCATGAATATCAGTATTCTGCTGCCATCTGCGATATCACCTAGCAAGCCTACCAATCTGAAAATTTGAAACAAAATCAGAAATGTAGATATAACCTCAAACTAACTGCAGAAGATCAAACATTAGAATATCCCCAACTTGTTATATTTCTGATCTTCAGCAACGATGTCAACAATTTGGTCTATCGGAATTGTAGCTTTCAGAACTGGAGAACCTACTTCAACCTGTTCAACATCCAAAGATAAATGTCAAACAAGTATTGGGTATTACACCAAAAAATAAATATGCCAAGATAGAAGATAGAAGACATTTTGTGACTGCTAATTTCAAACAAGTACCAACTGTTGCAATCACAAGATAGAAGGCATTTTGTGACTACTAATTTCATCCAGTTACAAAAATTAAAAATGACTAAGTGATGCCAAAAAAAAAAAATTAGTAAGATATATATTACTTTGCACGCGTCACGAAGGAATGGCCTGGCAAGTTCATCAGCCTCCTCTGGCCAGCTACTACCCCAGAACAATTTTTTTTGACAGTCGGGGGGAATCTGTATACAGAAAACCCAATATACAATTTTAAAACGAACATAAACTTTGAGATATAAATACATAGACACACGTGTGTGTGTGTGTGAGTGTGAGTGAGGGGATATAAAAATGCTAAAGAGTTCCACACAAGTATGAAGACCCATGTACGGGTAATATCTCAAACCTGAGAGATAACTTTTCGAAGTTGAGACTTAATCTCAAAATTCAAACTCATCTAACAGTGATAAATAGGATAATGAACATACACCACACTAAATAGTCGTGAGCAAAAATGCTCCATTTGTTTAGTAGAGTTAAATCCTAAGGGTGGGCAAACAGGTCCTAGACCCACGGGTCGGGGCAGGTCCTTGAATTCGGAACAGGTTCAGGGTGGGTCTAAATATTTTGTAGAATAAACGGGACAGGACGGGGAGGATCCAAATATTAAGAGGAACGGGCCCCGGCCTGAACCGTTTCTAAGATAATGGGTGAATTTAAGGAGTATTCATACCTCCACTCTCCACCGTTAGATTGGATCTTTGTTATCACCCCAGCTCATCTGAGATAGACACTTAGGTTAGTCTTCCTCTCCCATTCATTCACAACTCGAGTCACACGAGTCCTCGATAGCCGCCATCGGCAATTCTCCGTCTTTGTCTCCCTCTCTTTGGCGACTTCTGAGTTGCGACCGCCATCACCAACCACAATCACCACCTTCTCCTCGCAGTCGCAACTACCCCATCACCGCCATCTAGAAGACCACCATCATCCTGCGAATCGAAATCGACCACCTTCATCTCATCTTCTCTCAAATTAAGATAGTATAATTTCTTAAATCTTTACTCATTGGAGTCTCTGCATTCTACAATCTCTAATTCTCTCTGATTAAATTTTTTATATTTAGGGATTTAGGATTTCCTAGATATATGCCCTCTCTGAATCTGCAATCTCTGAGTTACTGCATTATGTAAACATATGGGATTTAGGGTTTCCTAGATAGATGCTGCACATGCTGATGCTATGATTAACATAACCAAAATTGTTGTGCTTGAACGGGAGATTGATGGTGCACTAGATTTAGGGATTTCGTTGGGTTCTTGAATTTCAATCTCTGTTATGTTCCAATTTCAAATCTTTTGTTGAATTGAATTTGAATCTTTTGTTGAATTAAATTGAATTTGAATATATGTATGTCTTGTCATAGTTTCAGACTTGTATATATATTTGAATCTTCTGTTTCACATTTGGGTATTTTTAATTAGATTATGTTTGGTTGATTAGTGGAACGTTTATGTAAATCCATCTAATGTAATTAGATGATGTTTGGTTGATGAGAAAATTTAATTCAATAGTCTTTACTGCAGACTTTTATACATAATCCAAATAAACTATTCTAAAAAAAAAAAAAAAAATGAAATTTGGACCGGTGGACTTGACTCGAACTGACCCGTTTCAAACGGGCCGGGGTTAAATCCGGTTCTCAGTCTCAAAATTTATAGCATTTGTTGATCCATCCCCCACTCCCCCCAGTATCAGATCTCTGGTGGGAGTGAAATTGAGGTAGCCTGGCCTGCACATTGATGGGATCGAAGGTAGTTGTGGGTTTACCACCGTCCACCGGTTGCAATTAATTGCCTTACCCACTTCCTCTTAGCTCGGTCAATTAATTCCAAACCACCTCCGCTTAGCTGGGTCAATTCACTACAGATCCGCAAACCTACCCACTTGGGAAGCCAACCAAAGTAAAAGGATGGAACAGAAGCAGATGGGGTAAATACAGGGTACGGAGCACCCTATCAACTATCACTCTTACTCTCACAACGGAGAGAAGGAATCACTCACAAAGGAGGCTCTCTCACGGAGAAGAGGACTTGTTATTTCTCTCCCTCTCCACTTTCTTATTTTTCTGCATTCACTTCCACCTTTTATTTATGACGATACTAAGTGTGATGCATACATGCTTTAAATATAACAAAATAATTTAAATGAACCGACGTCAAACAAATTGAACAAATTGAACGTGAATGGTGAATACCAGAATGAACAGCTTTCATACTTGCATGCATATGGTTATACTTAAAACGTGCATGCTTCATATATGCCAACACCGAGGGCCTGCACATCTTACGCCAAAGAAACACCTTTCTGTTGCAATCCAGTCTGGCGTTTGGCTTGGGCACAAAACCCACCCCACACACACCCCACCACCACTCCACTCTTGTTACCAATTAATTCGGAGTGAACGCTCACATTCAAATGGACGATCTCTTTTACATGCATTCTGTAATCATTTGGCAATAAACGAATACGTACTATTCTTAGCACATCAATCAATCGCGTATATATGTACGTGGAAAATGGAAGTAGAGTCTATCGAAGTCACTATATTTAAGACTTGTTTAGGTCGTGGAAAGAATAAGCAAATAGTGAGCATCATTGCATACAAGGCGACTTGAAGTCAATAAGGTTTTCTACTTTGCAGAGATTGGGGAAACGTCTATCGTACGTAACCTTAATTATCATTTATTTTGTAAAAAGACTGTTTTGACAACTCAAACCAGCGATCTTTCAGTTAAAAAAAGAGCAGCATTTATGAGCACCATTACATACATACCTTCCTACATATACATACATACATATATATATATATATTATCAATTATGTTCCTCTAAGATTTATTCAGGACTGATAACGTTATACAAAAAAAAAAAAAAATATCCTCGAATGTCTAGCGATGTGATGAGTTAAGAGTCGACGGAACTGTAGTCTCTATCCAAACCATTCGTTTAATAATTTCAATCTTGAATGGTACTTGGTAATCACTAATTGGAGCATCTCCAATGAAAATTTTAAAATGCATTGTAATGAGGGTTTCAAATTTGCTGGTTGTGTTGTTACCAACATATATCCAAGGAGGTTTCACTCTATGGGGGCATATATGTTGATCTTAAGCAATTGGTTGGATCCATCCAAAATCCCATGTGTACCATGCAGCACAAGCGTGCGAAGAACCGTGCGGATGAGGGCCCCCTAAAGAATAAATGGTGTCCTTCGTGGTTGACCGATAAAGCCTAGGCTACAGAACCAGCGTATTAGCCTGCAGAGCTCTAAAACCGTCGTTTTCACTAAAATGGCAAATCGTGACTAGAGAAACAAGTTTTTTTTTTTTTTTTTGTAGTGTTATTGTCATTTCAAAATTTTCATTCTACATTTTTAAAAAGTATATTTTTCTTTCCTAAAATAGAAAATTTAGAGTGTAGAATGAGATTTATGAAGTGCTAATAACAATTCCATTTTTAAAAAGAAGTTGAAAATCCATCCGAACTGCATTAGAGAGAAAAAGAGAATAAATAAATAAATATATGTATGTATAAATTAAATCCAGCTTGCGAGAGAGTAAAAACCCAGGCTATTACACCACTGAAGAGAGAGAATGAGAGTAAGCCCAGCTCCCATATCATCTCTCTATCTGTGCGTGATAGAGTGAGAAAGCCAATGAGATAAAGAGAGATATTTAGCATGAGAGAGCGCGAGAGAGAGTAAACCCAAAATCCTTCAACCCTCTCGATAAGGTGAAAAATGGCTCCGAAGCTAACTGCAAAACAAAAGTAATGTCTCTTATCTGCGAACTTCATTTTTGTAAATAGTTTTGTCGATTAATTTATTTTTTCAAATCATCATGCCTGTTCGATTAATTTCCAAAAATGGTTTCATTCGATTAATTTCCATTTTCCAGTAATGCTTTGGTTCGATTACTTACCACATGCTTTATTTCTATTAATTTCTAGAAATGCTTGGATTCGATTACTTTCCAGATGGTTTGTTTCTATTAGTTTCCAGAAATGCTTGGGTTCAATTAATTTCCATTTTCCAGTAATGCTTTGGTTCGATTACTTTCCAAATGCTTTGTTTCTATTAATAATTTCCATTTCCAGTAATGCTTTGGTTCGATTACTTTCCAGATGCTTTGTTTCTATTAATTTCCAGAAATGCTTGGGTTCGATTACTTTCGGATGCTTTGTTTCTATTAATTTCCAGAAATGCTAGGGTTCAATTGATTTCCAGTTTTTAGTAATGCTTTGGTTCGATTACTTTCCAAAAATGCTTTGTTTCTATTAATTCCTAGAAATGCTTAGGGTTGGATACTGTGTTGGGTTGAGATCGATGGCTCTGTTTATCATTTTTAAAATTATTTTAAAAATTTTAATGTAGGAGAGAGTATATGTTAGCGATTGCAGACTTCAAGCTTACTAACCAGTGGAATAATAGCATCGAAGGATGGTGGGAAAAGCTCAAGAATGTTGATACTGTAGACTGGAGAAATGAAAGGTGTGTTCTTCCTCCCGTTCCACACATAATCAGAAGTAAGTAATTTCAAAACCCCTGCAATTTGGCAGTGCGATAAATAAAAGGGGTATTCTTTTTGCGCTTATATTTACAAGTTTGCATTTTATGAACATGTTTTGAGTTGCGTTTGCTTGTATATATTGTATTGGATAATGCTAGGGAAACTAAATTTGTAAATAAAATATTGAAAGTTAAATGACATGGAAGTTGACGATTGATTTATTACTTAAACGTTGATAAATATGTTCAATCCTATTGATTACATGATATATCTATGTTTAGTTTTGTATAACATGAGTACATATTGATTTTACTAGTATACATTTTTGTGTTAGGTTTATGGTAGATTTGGGTTTTCAATTGTGTAAGCGTGTTGAAACTTGAAAGAGAATAATTTTTTTAGATGGTATTAAAATAGAACTAAAAAATTGCCTTTAATTAAAACTTATCATCTCAATTCGTTCCAACAAGCTTAAACCACCAAAAAAACAACACTGATCAATTCGAAAATCAAAGCTTGTTGAGGTAGGAATAATAAATCTCTTAAGCTTTTGACACCTCACCTCCTTCAAGTTTGAGGTCCAATGGCAACTTGCCATGTGTCCAACAAAAAGGAAATCTAATCTCTGTTTTCCTTTTATTTATGTCACTAAATTTCATTTGATGCAATACTATTAAAGAAAGAGTAATGTTAGGTAGGACCAAACTTTTTAAACCAAATTGTGGTTGTAGATGGATGGATTATTAATTAAGTGTTAATTAACGCGCTTGTTTCTTATTGGCAACCATACGTGTGATGATTGCGATTTGTGGGGCAGTATCAACATAATATTATATTCCCACCAGAGAGATGCATTCACTATCTCGAGAGAGTATTGTATTGGCAGTTTTCAAGGAGAGGGCACTCAAGGCCAGAATGCTGAGGGATGTGGCAAAGAGAAATAGTGTACTTTGGAAAATGGGTGGGATGAAACCGGACTGTGATATCTCTTTGGAAGATGGCTTGAAATACACAATGAAATTTGGCATTCCATTTGAAGAGGAATGACTTCTAGACAGTAGTGTTCGGCCAGTGGGGAATCTCAAATCCTTCAAAATAGTGGACTACAAAAAAGTTGGCCAAAAAGATGTGGTAACCATAAAGCATATGCTGCGGCAATTTTCGACCCACCATCACATAACATAGCAAGGGTAATGACAGCAGCATATGCTTTATGGTTACCACATCCTTTTGGCCAACTTTTTTGTAGTCCATTATTTTGAAAAATTTTAGATCCCCATTGGCCGAACACTGTTGTCTAGAGGCCATTCCTCTTCAAGTGGAATGCCAAATTTCATTGCGTATTGTAAGCCATTCTCCAAAGAGATATCGCAGTCCAGCTTCATCCCACCCATTTTCCAAAGTACATTATTTCTCTCCGCCACATCCCTTAGCATTTGAGTCTTGACTCTTGAGTGCCCTCCTTGAAAACTCCCGATACAATACTCTCTCTCGAGAGTGAATGCATCTCTCCAGTGGGAATATAATATTGTGATGATACTACCCCATAAATCGCAATCGTCACACATATGGCTACCAATAAGAAACAAGCACGTTAATAATCCAACCATCTACAACCACATCATTTAGTTTGCAAATTTGGTTTAAAAAGTTTGATCTACCTAACATTACTCTTTCTTCAATAGTATCGCATCAAGTGAAATTTAGTGATAGAAAGAAAAGGAAAACAAAGATTAGATTTCCTTTTTGATGGACACATGGCAAGCTGCCATTGGACCTCAAACTCGAAAGAGGTGAGGTGTCAAAAGCTTGGGAGATTTATTATTCCTACGACAACAAACTTTGATTTTCAAATTGATTAGTGTTGTTTTTTTTGGTGGTTTAAGCTTGTTGGCATGAATTGAGATGATAAGTTTTAATTAAAGGAAATTTTTTAGTTCTATTTTAATACTATCTTAAAAAATTATTCTCTTTCGTTTCAACACACTTACACAATTTAAAACCCAAATCTACCATAAACCTAACACAAAAATGTATACTAGTAAAACTGAAATGTACTCATGTTATACAAAACTAAACATAGATATATCATGTAATTAATAGAAATGAGCACGCTTATCAATATTTAAATAATAAATAAATTGTCAATAAATAAGTTGTCAACTTCTATGTCATTTAGCTTTCAATATTTTGTCTACAAATTTAGTCTCCCTAGCACTATCCAATACTATATATACAAGCAAATGCAACTAAAAAGCATGTTCATAAAATACAAACCTATAAATATAAGTGGAAAAAGAACACCCCTTTCATTTAGTCGCACTGTCAAATTGCAGGGGTTTTGAAATTACTTACGTCTGATTATGTGTGGAACGGGAGGAAGAACACCTGGCCCTTTCATTTCTCCAGTCTACAGTATCAACACTCTTGAGCTTTTCCCACCATGCTTCGATGTTGTTATTCCACTGGTCAGTAAGCTTGAAGTCTACCATTGCTAACATACATTGTGAAATCCCATTCCCGAATTCCATTGTTCAATAGTTCGTATTTTCAGGAAATTAATATTATTTTCTGTTAATTTAGAAGCCTTAGTTAGTTATGAAGTTTGATTTTATTAAAATCCATAGACAGAGCGACACTAAATATTTTTAGATAGAGTTTGATCTCACGAGCAAGTGGAGTGAAAACCGCCTGTGAAACGAGATTGTAACGAAGGAGAAACTACTGAACAAGTTTACGGGTATTTTTGTAAATTTAGTTTAGTCCAAAATATTTTGGATGTTTAGGTTTGCGGGGGCCCCACGCCCTTTCTTTTTCCTGCTGCGTTTTCTCTCCGAGGAGGGGGAGAACTCTTTCTTCCCTTTCTATCTCATTTTTGGTGGGGGGTTGCATAGGGAAGGAAGTCGTCACTTCCCACCACCTCTCCCAAATTCATCTCGCCGTCGATCACCATCACATCTTGCTTTCCTCCATCTTCCAACCCCATCTCCCTATGGTATAGATCAACTCTACACCCTAGCTTAAATCCAGTTATATAAGTGGAGACACAGGACAACTAGAACTGAGGGAGAGAGAGAGAGGGTGACAGAGAAGGCAAGGATGAGAAAAGGAAGAAGAGGGTTGAAGAAGGTGGGTCTGAATCATGAAATAAACATGGTTTTGTATGTTGTTATCCTATGGATGGAAAGTCTTGGTAATTATTCTCTGATTCTCTTAAACCCTTATATGGTCATTTATTTGGATGCTACTATGGGAAATTAGTCTTATATGCAGTTGATGTAGGTGTAAGTTTTTATGTGAATATACTTATATGCTGCAAAAGCTAGTTTTATGTGCCAATACCTAAACCCTAGTTTGATATAATACCTGAAAGTGATATTTTGTAAATTTTACAAAATAGAGTAGTTCTATAGAGTTTCTAAGTCAAGGTTGGACGAGTTAGGGGTTCAACCCAAAAAGAGGGTAGAAAAGAATGCATATTCTAAAAATAGTAGTTCTATAGAGTTTCTAAGTCAAGGTTGGACGAGTTAGGGGTTCAACCCAAAAAGAGGGTAGAAAAGAATGCATATTCTATTGTAGCACAGGGACAAGACTGACTTGCATGCATATTCAAATTTAGAAAAGACTTTGCATCCATTACGTACCCAAAGGGCAAATTAAATCTCCAACTGTAAACCTACCATGATTGACAGTTGACTTGAAAATTAAGTAGTTTGTATTCATGATGCAAACTTCCGGAAACATTTCTTTTGGCTCATCTATTGTAGCACAGGGACAAGACTGACTTGCATGCATATTCAAATTTAGAAAAGACTTTGCATCCATTACGTACCCAAAGGGCAAATTAAATCTCCAACTATAAATCTACCATGATTGACGGTTGACTTGAAAATTAAGTAGTTTGTATTCATGATGCAAACTTCCGGAAACATTTCTTTTGGCTCATCTATTGTAGCACAGGGACAAGACTGACTTGCATGCATATTCAAATTTAGAAAAGACTTTGCATCCATTACGTACCCAAAGGGCAAATTAAATCTCCAACTGTAAATCTACCATGATTGACAGTTGACTTGAAAATTAAGTAGTTTGTATTCATGATGCAAACTTCCGGAAACGTTTCTTTTGGCCCATCTCTCACCGCACTAAATGATGATAACTCATCGTCGTGGACATCACCATCTGATGACTTTGCTTTTGGTTTTCGGAAAATTAGAAAAGATGGGTTCATACTTTCTACTAGCCTTGTGCAACGTGGAGTGGGATGGAACACAGTGGGACATAATTGATTTGTCCCATGTTTGGCGTAAGAAATAACGTGGGACGCACTTGTCCTTGAAACGGATTTTAATCCAAAAATGTGATCCTCTTCGGATCCTTTCCACCTAATCCACCTAATCATCTAATCTGAACTCTTGAAATTTGATCGAACAACTAAAGTTAATATAACTTTTAAATGACCCCCTGTTTGTAGCCGTTGGATCAAATTTGAAAGGCCCATATTAATTGATTGGGTGGATTTGGTGGATGGGATCCGGAGAGGATCCCTTTCCCAATTTTTGTACCACATGATCCCTCTTAACGTATTCGTTCCACCAAAGGCAAATTTGAACCACAGTATTGCTAGCTCATTATGAAGATTAGCCTACCCCCTCCCCTTAATATAGATAATTGCTGTGGAGCATGCTTAGCCGTTAGGCTTCACACGTAGGCCAACCTGCTATGATACCATGAAGATAATTAAGGTTCCTCCATCGATAATTCCTCTATTTATTCAAACAAAAAAAATGACGAACTAGGTTTTATACAACTGATAATTCCTCTATTTATTCGGACATTTTAAGAGAATTATGTACATTCAATACCATACAGTACGTTAAGAGCAAAGAGTACTTGAAAATGAAAAATACACAAACTTTTGATATACATAAGAAATGGGATTATTATTGGAAGAATTTAAAGTATTGAACTTATGAAAGAAGATGGATCGGGTGGAGCTGAGACTTCGACGGTTCCTTCGAGCATCAATGTGACCTTCTTCATGTTAGGTCTAAGCGATGGATCCTCCTGAATGCACCATATTGCAATCATCACATACTTCTCCACCATCTTCATGTCATGCATTGCCTCATCGTTATTCTTGAATAGCTGGTGCAGCTTATTCTGCTTATAGCAATCGTACGCCCAATCAGCTAATATCATTGGATCTTCATCCTCAGCCGCTGCCTCGAAATGCTTCCTGCAGAAAATAATCTCTAACAACAGAATTCCGTAGCTGTAAATATCAACCTTGGCCGTGATAGGCAACCTTTTGAACCATTCAGGGGCCACATAACCTTTTGTTCCCCTGATTCTGGTCGTGGTTAGAGTCTGGTCGATTCTCAAAAGCTTTGCTAAACCGAAGTCAGAAATTCTTGCAGCGAGAGAGTCATCAAGAAGAATGTTTTGAGGCTTGATGTCGCAATGTATGATTTGGCTGCTACTTTCCTCGTGCAAATACAGCAACCCCCTTGCAATTTCCAAGGCGATTTGCCTTCTTTGGTACCAGTTTGGCATCGACTCTCCAAAGAGGACACCTGCTAAAGATCCGTTGCTCATAAACTCATACACAAGAATTCGGTGCTCTCCCTCGTAACAAAATCCAAGTAGCTGGACTAAATTTCTATGGTTTGTTCTGCGAATAGCACTTACTTCCGTTTCGAATTCCAAATCATTTTCTCCGACCCTAGTGTTTAAGCTTTTGACAGCAACGCTCTTCCCATTACCAGAGGCTAGAACTCCTTTGAAAACTATTGCAGAAGCACCGCGTCCTAGTTCTTCCTTGAATTGGTTCGTAGCATTTTTTAGCTCCTCAAAAGTGAAATGCTTCAAATTCAGACCAGAGATGACTGGATGATTTTGACTCACCTTCGCTTTTCTCGAATAGGATCGCGAGACAACCAAATAGGTAATCAATGGTAGGAGGAAGTTTAGAACCCCAGAGCCACTCAGGATGACTGATCCGAAAAGGATCAAAGTTTTATTGTCTTTCTTTTCTGTGTTGGAACCTCCACCCCATTTCACAGTCGAATTTTGTTTCCCAAATTTTATCAAAGTTTTTCCACTAACACTGGGGTCAATTGCCCCATTCGAGAAAGGGAGTCTCTTCTTATAACACTGTCCAGCGCTGTTGTAAACTGCCACAGCACAAAAACAATCATCTAGGCAATTTTTTCGGCACCAATCCTCAGGTACCCCCTCAAAAAGCGCGTAGTCTCCGCCCCAGCAATTTGCGTTATTTAGCTCTTGAAATTGGAAAACATCTGTCTCCTCCTTTGACGTTTCACCACAACTCTGTGGAGCAAAGTTTTGCTTGCATCCTCTGCGCTCATCCTCCGGATCAATAAAGGAGTAACCATTTGGGCACTGGCAAGCCGGTCCTTGATCTTCAATCGTGCAAAAGCTGTTTAAGCCACATGCCCCACCGCCGGTTGATTCCATAAGGGACGTGCAGATGTTTGGAGGTACGAATGGGGATGAAGAAGTGGACCAAACCTTAGGCCATCTTTGGGTGCTCGAGCTAGTGCTTTTTGGGTAAACATAGTGCCTAAATACTCCATCAAACTCTAGTGTTGCTCTCTGGTAGAAATCTTGCATTGAAACCGTATTGGATGATATTGTACTGAGTAAGCTTCCGTTCTTGGATGTGACGTACATAAAGCCAGACTCGTTGAAGATGAATCGAAATCCAATATTTGGATTTTCCACCGACCAATACGCGTAATTGGGCGTATCTTGTGGGAACCTTGTAGTCGCAAGTACAAGATTCCCATCAGGTTGTAGTGAAAACAGGAATCTACCAGTCGAGTAATTTGTTGCTGTGTAGCGCGCATAGAGTATACCATTCTGATTTAGAGCTTGTGAGGGTAGAATTGTATCGGTTGGGTAACTAAAGCTCTCCCACACATTGGATGAATTTCCATTCGCCAACACAAAATTTCCGGTGTCTAGCATGGATGCATAGGCAACTCCAGTACCAACAGATTCAGTGTTCCGTATTCGCTTGCCATTGAGCATAAACTCTCCATCAATCGTAAGCTCCACTTTCGATCCCTTTGGCACTAGATTATCCCGATTGGCCGACCAGACAATAGTTTTAATTGGTATCTCATCGAACCAAATGGCTAGTAGGAACCCATCTTTTGCTACTTCTCGAAAGCCGAAAGCAAATTCACCAGATGGTGATGGCCAGGATGGGTTATCATCTTTTACTGCGGTGAGGGATGAGCCTAAAGATATGTTTCTATAAGTTTGAGCAGTGGTGGGAAATGGAAGAAACGTTAAAAGGAAGAAGAGAAGATTTATCAGTGGACAAGCCATGGCAAAATTTACAGAGGGACTCTGTTTCAATCAATTGCAATATTTTATTTCATCCTCTTCCAAGTATGAAATAAAAAACTTAGCTGCTGGACGACGATGTGATTTCTTTGTATTAAATAAGAGGATCAAACCACAACAAGGTCAACAATGAGCTCATTTGCGTGAATGACTAAATTTCGCTGGCATTACTTGGAAACTGTCTTCTTTGACTCAGTCAAGCTTCATGTAATTTGTTCCATAAGCATTCATTTCACAAGCCGTGCCATCAACGGCCTCAAGAGTTAGATAAATCACTCTAATAGGAAGGCAGGAAAAGTGTTCGTATGCCTCCACCAGTCTCACAAAATGCAGTTGAAGTTTCTAAAAAAGAAGCCATGCAGAACATTATACTTAGACAAGTACGCCATCAAAGATTACTCAGTAAAACAGAACATGCTAACGTAAGAAGTAGACCATCAGCTTTGACAAATTCGGATCTGAGTTGATCAGTTTTAACCCCTTTTTTTTTTTTACTGTGTCCACAGCGAAACTGGCATAACTTTTCATCTCGGGACAATGCCGATATATTGTAGCGTAATGCCCAACTGTAACCTGTTTAAATAAAGGCAAGCGGAACAAATTTAGCAGTATACAACCCTTAATTTTGGTCCTATATGCAAATGTGTTGTACACTGCATGTGTATGACAGCAGCGGTTGAATTTTGAATTCTATTTGCCACAAAGAAAGGGTAATAAACAGATGGTGCATGCCCTTATCTAATGGTCTTATATGCAAATGCAAAGTTAGGTACTAAAGCTGAAGCGCTGTAGCGCACACACATTTTTATATACCTTCCCAATCAAATTGCTATCTATTCCGAGAGGCATTCCAGGTATGCAGCTACCTGGTAGACATCAGTTGGCAGCCATATCATAAATCCAAAAAAGAAGTGAATTCCAATAGTACTTTCATACCCAAAAAATATACATAAATAACTGGAAGTCAAAGAGTAACCATACATTTGCATCATACGCAAACCATAGACCACACAGAAGAATAAACTGTAAACATCGTCAAGTCAATATTTGAAGTAGGGCAGCTAAACTAGTTTTAGGCTTAAAAGAACGAATGGCAACCAGATAAGTGATCAGATCAAAGCTCGAATATTTATATAAGACCCTACGAAATCATACGACAGCAGCTGGTACACAGGGAGAAGTTAGGACATGACAAGGTGCTCTTTTTATCAAAAAAGACATCCAACATTCCATACCAATGACCTGAAAGGTCTAGCATCATGTGTGTATAGTGTACAACATTATTTAATCCAGTGTTTATAGTTACTCACCTGGATATCGTACATCACGCGCCAGTGCTGCCAATTCAGGACTAACCTTCTGTCCAGCTTCCTCAAGTAAGATGGTAAGTTCCTTTGCGCACCTAGCATTAGCAGTTGTAAAGAACGTGTATGCTGTTCCTTTTGGCTCAGCAAGGACAATGCGGTAAACATAATCATCAATGGATCCCGGAAAGTCGTAATTGATAACATATTTCACATTCTTCAGAACTGCAAATTAAGCATGAAACAAAGTGATTAGAAACAAGGCTTCAGGCCAGTTCACGGGTTAAATGCATCAACAAAAATTGCCAGGTTGACAAACCTACACTCCCACAGTAACCAAACAAATCCTAGGTTACTAAAAGGGCAAGATTTTGGCAAGGGTGATGTCGACTAGTAAATTAAATAATGCTTTCAACTGTGAGGAGATTGAAGAAGATATTTCTTTCTAAATAATATTATAATAGCAATAATAAAATTATTATAGTAAGAAGAGATGCAACTCTTTAAGCACAAGCGAAAAAACTTCTTTTAAGCATTTCACAAACTAAAAGAAATTCTATTGATACCTGGATCACGAGCAGCAACATCAGTTGCAATCATTATGGGGATATAGTCACCTTGAAACCCAGAGATAATCTGGACCCTTTCTGATTGGAATACGTTTTCATGAACCGAGACTGCATAACCTTCATTGGAAAGCTTCTGAGCAAGGAGACTACATGATTCACATCCTTTATGTATATCAATGAATATCAGTCTTCTGCTGCCATCCGCGATATCACCTAGCAAGCCTACCAATCTGAAAATTTGAAACAAATCAGAAACGCAGATATAACCTCAAACTAACTGCACAAGATCAAGCATTAGAATGTTCCCAACTTGTCATATTTCTGATCTTCAGCAACGATGTCAACAATTTGGTCTATTGGATGTGGAGCTTTCAGAACTGGAGAACCTATTTCAACCTGTTCAGCATCCAAAGATAAATTTCATAACAAGTATTGAGTATTACAACCCAAAAAATATGTCAAGAGCACTAACTATTGCCATCCCAAGATAGAAGACATTTTGTGACTACTAATATCATCCAGTTACAACAATTAAAAATGACCAAGTGATGCCAAAAAAAAACAAAAACAAAAAACAAAGAGTAAGAGATATATTACTTTGATTGCGTCGCGAAGGAATGGCCTGGCAAGTTCATCAGCCTCCTCCAGCCAGCTACTACCCCAGAACAATTTTTGACAGTCTGGGGGAATCTGTATACAGAAAACCCAAAATACAATTTTCAGCCGAACATAAACTTTGAGATATAAACACACACACACACACACACACACACACGTTTGCTTGTGTGGGTGTGAGTGAGGGGATTTAAAAATGCTAAAGAGTTCAACATTTAAGAAGCAACACCGCAAGTATGAAGAGCCAAGTAGGGGTAATATCTTAAACCTGAGAAAGAACTTCTCGTACTAGAACCTTACAGTCCTCGCCTTCTTCTGCTACGTCTTCTTCTGCTAGCATCCAATCAGCACCATCCACCACAAGGTATGTGACTCTTTGCAAGTTTGTATGACACGACTCTAACTCATGAAGCACGGCCTCAGGTGTGTCAATTAAAATTCCAACGCCTGAGCCAAAATATTAATTGCAATCAATAAGAAGAATAACTATATACTCAAACAAGAAGTCCTCCTTAAAGTCACCGGTCTACACAAAATTGATTATGAGTCATGTTACTATAACCAATGCCTACAACAGAATATCAAGTAGATAATATCCAATAAATGAAATAGCGTAGCAGTAGCACAATAATAAGAATACAATGTCAAACGTAGTTCATCACCAGCACCATCACCTACCACATGCCACAAGAGAATTTTTATAACAATCCATTTCACTGTCGAGTAAGGCTAAAATGTGTGCTGCAGCAAATTTAGTACACTCTTGTTGGATTTGACGAGCACGCTCTTCGGTTGGAGCTAAAATCAATACTATTGGGCCATCTCCACAAGCTGAAGAAAAATTGTAAAATGGAAAACTTAATCCCGATAAATATAAACCAAATATATAGGATTCAAAGAGCCAGGATTTGATCATCTTAAGGTAACTAACATATAAAATATTCACATAGTCTTTTCTGGGATTTTACATGGACAATTGCAGGCAAGAGATACGCTAGCGTCTTCCCGGATCCTGGTGGAGCAATACCAATGAAATCACGGCCCTCCAAAGCCACTGGCCATGCTTGAGCTTGAATTGGTGTAGGCCTGACGAATCTAGCTTTTGAAAATTCATCCTTAACATGTTCTGCGATCAAGAGAAATCATTTCAATAGACATATGCATGTAGCTAGCTTCCAACACATAATACAAGAAGAAGGGAAAGCTACGTAAAAAGTAGGTACCTGGAAACGGAGTGCGACCCAAAGTCCTGATGGGTTTTGGAACATTGCTGCTTGAAACAGAAATTCCCCTTAGCTGCCTATACTCTTTGACCCGGTGCCTACACTCTTGGACCTCTACGGAGGTAGTAATTTCCCTCCGCTTCCGCTTCCGTTGCCTTGTAGACTCCTTGACTCGAAGAAGAGTAGCAAATTTGGTACCCAATTGCACTCGCCCATTCCTAACTTTTGAGGTGCCTTGAGCAGCATCACCATCACCATCACCGACAGCATTCAACCTGAAACAAACAACACAAAATTATCAGGTTTTTCTTCAATCCCAAATTTTAGCAAGTTTAAATTCAAATTCGATAGAGATAGAGAGTCACCTTCTTCTTGTCCGAGAACGCTTCTCATTGGGGTCATTGGAGCGCTTCACCATATTCGAGATACCTTATGGCTTAAGGTAGGGTTTCGAAATTTTGGTACCAATCACGATCACGATGAGCGAATAAAAAAAACTGTGTAGAGTTTTGTTTCGGTTTCCATTTAGGATCTGATCGCGGTTGTTCTAGATCTATTTGCATCAGGCCCATCAATTAATTCAGTCTAGTTCTATTTAGGCTCATCATTTGGACATGACCCATGATCGAACCCTGTAATTGTTATTTTATTTTGGAAAACTCCTAACTCTTCAATTCTCTATAAAATAAGAAGAACTTTAACGAAAAGTTTCTGGTACTGTTCACTTTAACGAAAAATCACATTTTTATACTAAAAAGTTAATCTTGGTACTATTTATCTTACTTTTTATTTTGTCATTATTGTTAAAACTCAAAGTTTTTAATTCATTTTCATAGTTTTTCTTAAAATAAAATGATACTTACACCCATACATACAACTATTGTAAAACACGGTGTTCAACAAGTTAATCGTTCTCACATCCACACTTACCTTTTTATCTTTTATTCTGATGAAAAAAATACAGCGGAGGAAAAATATTGCATCCTTTATTGATGTATCGCAATCTAAGTCATCTTACCCGTATTGCAAAGGACTTCATTTTTCTCCTTAAGGCCATCTCCAACTGAAAGGGTTAAGTATAGCTCCGTTTACAATTATAGCCCTACAAAATATTATTTTTAAATAAACAGTGTTAGACTATATTTATATACCATCTCCAACCGAAAATGGCTAAACATAACCCCTCAATAATTTAATAGATCAGCTGATACTAGCTTATTGGGCATATGATTGCTATATGCAAAAGGAGCTGCATTTTCTATTGGAGAAGGACGATGAAACGATGGAAGACGTCAAGATGATGGAGAATTACGTGATGATTGCAATGTGGTGCATTCAGGAGGACCTGTCACTGAGACCAACGATGAAGAAAGTCACGCAGATGCTTGAAGGAACTGTTGAAGCTCAGTTCCACCGAATCCATCGTCATTTATGAGTGCAATAGTTTAAGTGGTTGTTTCTTTGTTATTTGATCATCGAAAACTCAAAATCTTGAATTTGTAGTTCACAGATAGTCCTTCATAATTTTTGTTGAAAGAATAATTGTACATGTTGAAGAAAGTTAATGTTCCATCGTATTTGCGCATTCAATAGCATACATTTGCCATCCAAGTTAAGTTCCTTTAAAGCAACACAATAACAAAAGTCAAAACATGCATGGGAAATTTGTAAATTTTATTTACTTTCCCGTCTAGAAAGTTGAATATACAAAAAGGTCCAATGCGTATATATTTTTAGGAATATTTAGGGTTTGTATTAAATCAATAAAAGTTACAATATTAATAATATATTAACAATATTTATGTTAATTATTAATAGTCAATCATGTATTGTGATACTTAAATACATTTAATATAAACAAAAATCACAAAATCTGCCTCTATGGTTGGCACCCCGTTCTCATTTTTTTATGTAGTTTAGTATAGGGTCAATATGAATTCAAACATTGCATTGCATTTTATGTTACGCAAAGTCTGTAAATACAGACTTTGCATTACAGTTTTTGATTTATTATAGTCAAATTAGGGAAATCTAATATCGAATGGTATATTAAAAAATCCAACATTAGATGAGACTAGTCAAGCATAAATAGATAATTATAAACTACAACGCATAGTTTGAATCCAAAAGAAAATACAATCACAAAATAGAAACATTGCAGCGCAGGCATGCCATGATCCCAAGATACTTCCAGGATCGAAACGTGACCATAGGACGTAACTATTCAAAAACATAAAAATCAAACTAGATTCGGTACTTCAATAAAATATATAAAGGAAGTACCTAATAAACAATGACAGTCACTTAATATTACGGTCTAATAATATTCATCTTCACTTGTAAGTGAGAGGTCTTAGGAAGCTTAGCCCACATTATTGCTAGCACATTATGAAGTTTAGCCCACCCTCTCCCCTTAGTATAGATAAGATTGTTTGTTCAAAACAATAATAATAAAAATTTAAAAAAAAAAAAAAATTTCCCTTAGGCTTGCAAAGTGAAGTACTAAAATGAAAGGTAAATAAAGGCAATTAAGGAACCTAGTCACTCTAGATGCTCAACACCAACACAACTACAGTTGAAAGTCCCACATATCTAACGAATCCTATCAACCTATAGAGCTACTACTACACTGTGAAAATGGTGCACCGGGTAAATAAAACTCGGATAAGCCGCGAAACTGAAGTAGCAGTATCCCATGTATCTAACGATTCAAGTCAACCTCTTATGAGCCTCATTTCACTGATACGACTCTTTAACCTTCACAACCTCATATGTTACTTCACGTGTGACAAATTTTCAAGCCAAAAACGTGAACAACACAAATTAGGGGTTGTGGAGCATGCTTAGCCGTTAGGCTTCACACGTAGGCCAACCTGCTATGATACCATGAAGATAATTAAGGTTCCTCCATCGATAATTCCTCTATTTATTCAGACAAAAAAAATGACGAACTAGGTTTTATACAACTGATAATTCCTCTATTTATTCGGACATTTTAAGAGAATTATGTACATTCAATACCATACAGTACGTTAAGAGCAAAGAGTACTTGAAAATGAAAAATACACCAACTTTTGATATACATAAGAAATGGGATTATTATCGGAAGAACTTAAAGTATTGAACTTATGAAAGAAGATGGATCGGGTGGAGCTGAGACTTCGACGGTTCCTTCGATCATCAATGTGACATTCTTCATGTTAGGTCTAAGCGATGGATCCTCCTGAATGCACCATATTGCAATCATCACATACTTCTCCACCATCTTCATGTCATGCATTGCCTCATCGTTATTCTTGAATAGCTGGTGCAGCTTATTCTGCTTATAGCAATCGTACGCCCAATCAGCTAATATCATTGGACCTTCATCCTCAGCCGCTGCCTCGAAATGCTTCCTGCAGAAAATAATCTCTAACAATAGAATTCCGTAGCTGTAAATATCAACCTTGGCCGTGATAGGCAACCTTTTGAACCATTCAGGGGCCACATAACCTTTTGTTCCCCTAATTCCGGTCGTGGTTAGAGTCTGGTCGATTCTCAAAAGCTTTGCTAAACCGAAGTCAGAAATTCTTGCAGTGAGAGAGTCATCAAGAAGAATGTTTTGAGGCTTGATGTCCCAATGTATGATTTGGTTGCTACTTTCCTCGTGCAAATATAACAACCCTCTTGCAATTTCCAAGGCGATTTGCCTCCTTTGGTACCAGTTTGGCTTTGACTCACCAAAGAGGACACCTGCTAAAGATCCGTTGCTCATAAACTCATACACAAGAATTCGGTGCTCTCCCTCGTAACAAAATCCAAGTAGCTGGACTAAATTTCTGTGGTTTGTTCTGCCAATAGCACTCACTTCCGCTTTGAATTCCAATTCATTTTCTCTGGCCCTAGTGTCTAAGCTTTTGACAGCAACGCTCTTCCCATTATCAGAGGCTAGAACTCCTTTGAAGACTATTGCAGAAGCACCGCGTCCTAGTTCTTCCTCGAATTGGTTCATAGCGTTGTTTAGCTCCTCATAAGTGAAATGCTTCAAATTCATACCAGAGATGACTGGATAAGGTTGACACACCTTCGCTTTTCTTGAATAGGCTCGGGAAACAACCAAATAGGTTATCAATGGTAGGAGGAAGTTTAGAATCCCAGAGCCACTCAGGATGACTGATCCGAAAATGATCAAAGTTTTATCGTCTTTCTTTTCTGTGTTGGAACCTCCACCTTATTTCACAGTCAAATTTTGTTTCCCAACTTTTATCAAAGTTTTTCCAGTAGTATTGGGGTCAATTACCCCATTCAAGAAAGGGAGTCTCTTCTTATAACACCGTCCAGCGCTGTTGTAATGTGCCACAACACAAAAACAATCATCTAGGCAATTTTGTCGGCACCAATCCTTAGGTACCCCCTCAAAAAACGCATAGTCCCCGCCCCAGCAATTTGCGTTATTCAGCTCTTGAAATTCGAAAAGATCTGTCTCCTCCTTTGACGTTTCACCACAACTCTGTTGAGCAAAGTTTTGCTTGCATCCTCTACGCTCATCCTCCGGATCAATAAAGGAGTAACCATTTGGGCACTGGCAAGTCGGTCCTTGTTCTTCAATCGTGCAAACGCTGTTTAAGCCACATGCTCCACCCTTGTTGATTCCATAATCGAAGTGCAGATGTTTGGAGGTACGAATGGGGACGAGGAAGTGGACCAAGCCATAGCCCTTCTTCGGGCGCTTGAGCTAGTGCTTTTTGGGTAAACATAGTGCCTAAATACTCCATCATACTCTAGTGTTGCTCTCTGGTAGAACTCTTGCATTGAAACCATATTGGATGATATGGTACTGAGTAAGCTTCCGTTCTTGGATGTGACATAAATAAAGCCAGACTCATTGAAGATGAATCGAAATCCAATATTTGGATTTTTCACCGACCAATACACGTAATTGGGCGTAATTTGTGGGAACCTTGTAGTCGCAAGTACAAGATTCCCATCAGGTTTTAGCGAAAACAGGAATCTACCACTCGAGTAATTTGTTGCCGTGTAGCGCGCATAGAGTATGCCATTCTGATTTAGAGTTTATGAGGGTAGAATTGTATCGGTTGGATAACTAAAGCTCTCCCACACAATGGATGAATTTCGATTCGCCAACACAAAATTTCCGGTGTCTAGCATAGATGCATAGGCAACTCCAGTACCAACAGATTCAGTGTTCCGTATTCGCTTGCCATTGAGCATAAACTCGCCATCGATCGTAAGCTCCACTTTCGATCCCTTTGGCACTAGATTATCCCCATTGGCTGACCAGACAATAGTTTGATTTGGTATCTTATCGAACCAAATGGCTAGCAAGACCCATCTTTTGTGATTTCTCGAAAACCGAAAGCAAATTCACCAGATGGTGATAGCCAGGACGAGTTATTATCTTTCAGTGCGGTGAGGGATGAGCCTAAAGATATGTTTCTATAAGTTTGAGCAGTGGTGGGAAATGGTAGAAACATGAAAAGTAAGAAGAAGAGAGGATTTTTCAGTGGACATGCCATGGAAAAATTACAAAGGTGAAGAAAATTTTCAAATAAACTATATTTTCTGTCTCAATGACTTGCAATTTTTATTTCGTACTCTTCAAGTATTTATGAGACAGAAATCTTTGCTGCTGGACGACTATGTGAATTCTTCTGATTAAATTAGAGGATCAAGCAACAACCAGGTCAACAATGAGCTCATTTTCTTCATTGATTGAATTGACTCTGGTCAAGTCCTTTTTTTTTTAAGATTTTCCAAGGCATTACTTGGAAACTGCCTTCTTGGACTCTTTACGTACTTTATCAAGGGAAGATCATCTCCGGATTCTTTTTGTCGGAATCTTAGGGATCCTCATAATTTAGCCATTCATTGTATATCGTGTAGCCAATTTTCGTTAAGGATTATTTGTGTTTAATTTTAAATAAATTTTTACCGCACGATGTACAGTAAACGGCTAAAATGTGATGATACCTAGGATCTTCACAATATGAATCCATATGGGATCCAAATTCCTTTATCAATTTCCACATGACATGTAAGATAATTTATTATTCTGAATATTACGAGATGCATGGATGAAAGTCCAAGACACTATTAAACTTTTTGCATGTTGAAAAATATGTTTTGAATACGAAGAAAGTTGAGCTTTTACTGTAAAATCAATTAATAATATAGAGAGTAGTTCAACTTACTTATAAAATTGTGCAAGATGCATTCTCTCATCAATATGAGATTCATTCTCAACAAGATCTTGAGGTAAAACAATAAAGTAGTAATTACTTTATTTGATGCAGTGTGCAGAGTGACAAGAGTGCTTTCATAAGGTCCTCATTGTGAGGACCTGTCTAGACCAAATGCATACTAGCCACTAAATTATATTCGTTTACATCCAAAAGCTTACAATATTAGACAACTTAACAAAGCAAAACAAGAAAGAATTAGTGTTGCACAATGAAAGAATTGAGGTTCTACCATAAAATTAATTGGCAATATGAAAAGTAACCAAACTCCTTATAAGCCCTTTCACGATTTGATCTCTCACCAATGAACTTTGTCCTCACATTCTCACACTAAATTTTACAAATAGAGTAGTTCTATAGAGTTTCTAAGTCAAGGTTGGACGAGTTAGGGGTTCAACCCAAAAAGAGGGTAGAAAAGAATGCATATTCTACAAATAGTAGTTCTATAGAGTTTCTAAGTCAAGGTTGGATGAGTTAGGGGTTCAACCCAAAAAGAGGGTAGAAAAGAATGCATATTCTATTGTAGCAAAGGGACAAGACTGACTTGCATGCATATTCAAATTTAGAAAAGACTTTGCATCCATTACGTACCCAAAGGGCAAATTAAATCTCCAACTGTAAACCTACCATGATTGACGGTTGACTTGAAAATTAAGTAGTTTGTATTCATGATGCAAACTTCCGGAAACATTTCTTTTGGCTCATCTATTGTAGCACAGGGACAAGACTGACTTGCACGCATATTCAAATTTAGAAAAGACTTTGCATCCGTTACGTACCCAAAGGGCAAATTAAATCTCCAACTGTAAATCTACCATGATTGACGGTTGACTTGAAAATTAAGTAGTTTGTATTCATGATGCAAACTTCCGGAAACATTTCTTTTGACCCATCTCTCATCGCACTAAATGATGGTAACTCATCGTCGTGGACATCACCATCTGATGACTTTGCTTTTGGTTTTCGGAAAATTAGAAAAGATGGGTTCCTACTTTCTACTAGCCTTGTGCAAAGTGGAGTGGGATGGAACACAGTGGGACATAATTGATTCGTCCCATGTTTGGCGTAAGAAATAACGTGGGACGCGCTTGTCCTTGAAACGGATTTTAATCCAAAAATGTGATCCTCTTCGGATCCTTTCCACCTAATCCACCTAATCATCTAATCTGAACTCTTGAAATTTGATCGAACGGCTAAAGTTAATATAACTTTTAAATGACCCCCTGTTTGTAGCCGTTGGATCAAATTTTAAAGGCCCAGATTAATTGATTGGGTGGATTTGGTGGATGGGATCCGGAGAGGATACCTTTCCCAATTTTTGTACCACATAATCCCTCTTAACGTATTCGTTCCACCAAAGGCAAATTTGAACCACAGTATTTCTAGCTCATTATGAAGATTAGCCTACCCCCTCCCCTTAATATAGATAAGTGTTGTGGAGCATGCTTAGCCGTTAGGCTTCACACGTAGGCCAACCTGCTATGATACCATGAAGATAATTAAGGTTCCTCCATCGATAATTCCTCTATTTATTCAGACAAAAAAAATGACGAACTAGGTTTTATACAACTGATAATTCCTCGATTTATTCGAACATTTTAAGAGAATTATGTACATTCAATAACATACAGTACGTTAAGAGCAAAGAGTACTTGAAAATGAAAAATACACAAACTTTTGATATACATAAGAAATGGGATTATTATTGGAAAAACTTAAAGTGTTGAACTTATGAAAGAAGATGGATCGGGTGGAGCTGAGACTTCGACGGTTCCTTCGAGCATCAATGTGACCTTCTTCATGTTAGGTCTAAGCGATGGATCCTCCTGAATGCACCATATTGCAATCATCACATACTTCTCCACCATCTTCATGTCATACATTGCCTCATCGTTATTCTTGAATAGCTGGTGCAGCTTATTCTGCTTATAGCAATCGTACGCCCAATCAGCTAATATCATTGGACCTTCATCCTCAGCTGCTGCCTCGAAATGCTTCCTGCAGAAAATAATCTCTAACAATAGAATTCCGTAGCTGTAAATATCAACCTTGGCCGTGATAGGCAACCTTTTGAACCATTCAGGGGCCACATAACCTTTTGTTCCCCTGATTCCGGTCGTGGTTAGAGTCTGGTCGATTCTCAAAAGCTTTGCTAAACCGAAGTCAGAAAATCTTGCAGTGAGAGAGTCATCAAGAAGAATATTTTGAGGCTTGATGTCGCAATGTATGATTTGGCTGCTACTTTCCTCGTGCAAATACAACAGCCCCCTTGCAATTTCCAAGGTGATTTGCCTTCTTTGGTACTAGTTTGGCAACGACTCTCCAAAGAGGATACCTGCTAAAGATCCGTTGCTCATAAACTCTTACACAAGAATTCGGTGCTCTCCCTCGTAACAAAATCCAAGTAGCTGGACTAAATTTCTATGGTTTGTTCTGCGAATAGCACTTACTTCCGCTTCGAATTCCAAATCATTTTCTCCGACCCTAGTGTCTAAGCTTTTGACAGCAACGCTCTTCCCATTACCAGAGGCTAGAACTCCTTTGAAAACTATTGCAGAAGCACCGCGTCCTAGTTCTTCCTTGAATTGGTTCGTAGCATTTTTTAGCTCCTCATAAGTGAAATGCTTCAAATTCAGACCAGAGATGACTGGATGATTTTGACTCACCTTCGCTTTTCTCGAATAGGATCGCGAGACAACCAAATAGGTAATCAATGGTAGGAGGAAGTTTAGAACCCCAGAGCCACTCAGGATGACTGATCCGAAAAGGATCAAAGTTTTATTGTCTTTCTTTTCTGTGTTGGAACCTCCACCCCATTTCACAGTCGAATTTTGTTTCCCAACTTTTATCAGAGTTTTTCCACTAACATTGGGGTCAATTGCCCCATTCGAGAAAGGGAGTCTCTTCTTATAACACTGTCCAGCGCTGTTGTAAACTGCCACAGCACAAAAACAATCATCTAGGCAATTTTGTCAGCATCAATCCTCAGGTACCCCCTCAAAAAGCGCGTAGTCTCCGCCCCAGCAATTTGCGTTATTCAGCTCTTGAAATTGGAAAACATCTGTCTCCTCCTTTGACGTTTCACCACAACTCTGTGGAGCAAAGTTTTGCTTGCATCCTCTGCGCTCATCCTCCGGATCAATAAAGGAGTAACCATTTGGGCACTGGCAAGTCGGTCCTTGATCTTCAATCGTGCAAAAGCTGTTTAAGCCACATGCCCCACCGCCGGTTGATTCCATAAACGACGTGCAGATGTTTGGAGGTACGAATGGGGATGAGGAAGTGGACCAATCCTTAGGCCATCTTTGGGCGCTCGAGCTAGTGCTTTTTGGGTAAACATAGTGCCTAAATACTCCATCATACTCTAGTGTTGCTCTCTGGTAGAAATCTTGCATTGAAACCGTATTGGATGATATGGTACTGAGTAAGCTTTCGTTCTTGGATGTGACGTACATAAAGCCAGACTCGTTGAAGATGAATCGAAATCCAATATTTGGATTTTTCACCGACCAATACACGTAATTGGGCGTAATTTGTGGGAACCTTGTAGTCGCAAGTACAAGATTCCCATCAGGTTGTAGCGAAAGCAGGAATCTACCAGTCGAGTAATTTGTTGCCGTGTAGCGTGCATAGAGTATGCCATTCTGATTTAGAGTTTGTGAGGGTAGAATTGTATCGGTTGGATAACTAAAGCTCTCCCACACAATGGATGAATTTCGATTCGCCAACACAAAATTTCCGGTGTCTAGCATAGATGCATAGGCAACTCCAATACCAACAAATTCAGTGTTCCGTATTCGCTTGCCATTGAGCATAAACTCGCCATCGATCGTAAGCTCCACTTTCGATCCCTTTGGCACTAGATTATCCCCATTGGCTGACCAGACAATAGTTTGATTTGGTATCTTATCGAACCAAATGGCTAGCAGGAACCCATCTTTTGCGATTTCTCGAAAACCGAAAGCAAATTCACCAGATGGTGATAGCAAGGACGAGTTATTATCTTGCAGTGCGTTGAAGGATGAGCCTAAAGATATGTTTCTATAAGTTTGAGCAGTGGTGGGAAATGGTAGAAACATGAAAAGTAAGAAGAAGAGAGGATTTTTCAGTGGACAGGCCATGGAAAAATTACAAAGGTGAAGAAAATTTTCAAATAAACTATATTTTCTGTCTCAATGACTTGCAATTTTTATTTCGTACTCTTCAAGTATTTATGAGACAAAAATCTTTGCTGCTGGACGACTATGTGAATTCTTCTGATTAAATTAGAGGATCAAGCAACAACCAGGTCAACAATGAGCTCATTTTCTTCATTGATTGAATTGACTCTGGTCAAGTCCTTTTTTTTTAAGATTTTCCCAGGCATTACTTGGAAACTGCCTTCTTGGACTCTTTACGTACTTTATCAAGGGAAGATCCTCTCCGGGTTCTTTTTGTCGGAATCTTAGGGATCCTCACAATTTAGCCATTCATTGTATATCGTGTAGCCAATTTTCGTTAAGGATTATTTGTGTTTAATTTTAATTAAAAAATTCAAAATAATTTTTTACCGCACGATGTATAGTAAACGGCTAAAATGTGATGATACCTAGGATCTTCACAATATGAATCCATATGGGATCCAAATTCCTTTATCAATTTCCACATGACATGTAAGATAATTTATTATTCTGAATATTACGAGATGCATGGATGAAAGTCCAAGACACTATTAAACTTTTTGAATGTTGAAAAATATGTTTTGAATATGAAGAAAGTTGAGCTTTTACTATAAAATCAATTAATAATATAGAGAGCAGTTCAACTTACTTATAAAATTGTGCAAGATGCATTCTCTCATCAATATGAGATTCATTCTCAACAAGATCTTGAGGTAAAACAATAAAGTAGTAATTACTTATTTGATGCAGTGTGCAGAGTGACAAGAGTGCTTTCATAAGGTCCTCATTGTGAGGACCTGTCTAGACCAAATGCATACTAGGCACTAAATTATATTCGTTTAGATCCAAAAGCTTACAATATTAGACAACTTAACAAAGCAAAACAAGAAAGAATTAGTGTTCCACAATGAAAGAATTGAGGTTCTACTATAAAACCTATTGGCAATATGAAAAGTAACCAAACTCCTTATAAGCCCTTTCACGATTTGATCTCTCACCAATGAACTTTGTCCTCACATTCTCACACTAAATTTTACAAAATAGAGTAGTTCTATAGAGTTTCTAAGTCAAGGTTGGACGAGTTAGGGGTTCAACCCAAAAAGAGGGTAGAAAAGAATGCATATTCTAAAAAGAGTAGTTCTATAGAGTTTCTAAGTCAAGGTTGGACGAGTTAGGGGTTCCACCCAAAAAGAGGGTAGAAAAGAATGCATATTCTATTGTAGCACAGGGACAAGACTGACTTGCATGCATATTCAAATTTAGAAAGACTTTGCATCCATTACGTACCCAAAGGGCAAATTAAATCTCCAACTATAAATCTACCATGATTGGCGGTTGACTTGAAAATTAAGTAGTTTGTATTCATGATGCAAACTTCCAGAAACATTTCTTTTGGCTCATCTCTCACCGCACTAAATGATGATAACTCATCGTCGTGGACATCACCATCTGATGACTTTGCTTTTGGTTTTCGGAAAATTAGAAAAGATGGGTTCCTACTTTCTACTAGCCTTGTGGAACGTGGAGTAGGATGGAACGCAGTGGGACAGAATTGATTCGTCCCATGTTTGGCGTAAGAAATAACGTGGGACGCGCTTGTCCTTGAAACGGATTTTAATCCAAAAATGCGATCCTCTTCGGATCCCTTCCACATAATCCACCTAATCATCTAATCTGGACCCTTGAAATTTGATCGAACCCTTGAAATTTGATCGAACGGCTAAAGTTAATATAACTTTTAAATGACCTCCTGTTTGTAGCCGTTGGATCAAATTTTAAAGGCCCAGATTAATTGATTGGGTGGATTTGGGGGATGGGATCCGGAGAGGATCCCTTTCCCAACTTTTGTACCACATAATCCCTCTTAACGTATTCGTCCCACCCCATGGAATAGAAAATTATAAACAAAAAAACTCTGGGTTAGGGCCTTTCTTAAAAAAGAGTGTTTGGGCTGGCGTGGAAGGGCAGGAAAATCCAATGGGTTAGCTCAAGTGGTGTGGGTGAGCAGGAAAATGGATTAGAATTAGGTTCTGTTAAAAGTTCGATTTCCTCGGTTGTAACAATATAAAAAAGGTCCAAGAACCTTTTATCTTTTACTGGTAAAACTATATATTTTCTAACATTGTTATCATTCTGTGAGTAAGGATTATCTTTTAATTCTTGAATGAATTTGGGTTGTCTTAGGTTTTGTTTGGTTGATGACAAAATGGGTTTCTAGCGCTACTCCGCCTCAGCCAGACCCATTGAGGTGAACTAAAATCGTAACCCACCTGATTCTGGGATTAAAGGTAATCCCGCAAACTGAAATCATGTGCAGCCGCACAAGCGGCAGAGAAAGGCGCAATTAGCTGACGTGATCACTTTATAATATTTGGTTAAAAAAAAGCCGTAATGACACATTAATTATATATGAATGACACGATGATAACTTAACGACCATTAAACAATAATATAATAATAGTATGCTAAAAAGTTAATATTTCTCCAACCATATATCAAAAAATGACCAATCCAGTTAATTTAAAAAAAAAAATGTAAGTTATGTGTGACTGGGGTGCTAAAGCAAATTTAAATCTTGTTGAAGTGATGTTCAAATTTTATTTTAATGTGCACATAGATTTCAATGTTCAGTTTTCCATAATAAACAACTTCGGCGAGGTGCACATGGATTAGGTGTAGAAAATCGTAAACTAATAAAGTTTAAAGACATGAAATATCATAGTAGAGACGCGCATTTTTACTAGTCTCTAAACATGATATATTAATACGTAAGAGCAATTTTCCTGTATTAATGCATGTTGGCAGTGGCGAAGCTACAGAGGGCCCCTCCCCTTGCCGAAAATCAAGCCTAGGAGCGACTGTGTGCCCCTGTGCTGTAGTCGGAAAGCCTGCAAGGTGAAGGCATGTCTGCTGTTGTGTAGCCAGCGCTGCGCGTTGTGGCAAAGCCAGCACCTCATTGCGCTGGAAATCAACACTGAAATTGAGGAACTGCCATTCTAGTTCTGAGCTTGCCGACGGAGAATCTGAACTTTTGCAGCATGTGCGGCGCTGCTGTGCACGTTTCTTTTTTACTTAAACACCCAGGCCAAACAGTGCCGTTTTCGACCTACGTTAAATATTTGATAATTGAAACGATCCGTTTTACTTAAAATGAAATAACACGGGACGTCCCTCTGGTTCTGGCTTGTTAACATATGCAATATATGAATATAAAATTCTAGTTGCAACTACAGTCACCTTGGGTAGATTAATGTTTACACGGAACTCTATTTCTTATTTATATGTGGATACTGGATCATTGTGATTGTTCATTTTGATCTTGTTCAAAGGAGTAATAAAATGAAGAATGTATGCATTAGAGCTTGAGACTTGATATGTGCTAACTTATAAACTACAATTGCACAGTATTGACAAAAACCTTCTTTAA
Organism: Pyrus x bretschneideri; assembly: GCF_019419815.1. Lineage (NCBI taxonomy): Eukaryota > Viridiplantae > Streptophyta > Magnoliopsida > Rosales > Rosaceae > Pyrus > Pyrus x bretschneideri. The sequence goes on along the minus strand of NW_025999789.1, from coordinate 1,744,951 downwards.
TTTAATGGATTTATAAACCCTTTTAAAATTCATTTCTGACTAAGATTTAACCAAAACCAAAGGGTGATTAGCGTCAGAAATGGGTTTTTTCAGACGACTGTTCTGCAAAAAGTATTTTAATAGTAGCATTTTCGACGACCAGTGATGAACTTCTTCCGACGACAAAAATACCTATTCCAAAATCATTTTACCCTCGCTAATAAAGTTTCATTTTGAATGAGCATGTTTTGTGACGTTTTCATGACATGAAACCTCGACGACAACAATTGTAACTTGTTTGACATAAACCTCAATGGCAACAATTTTACCTTTTTAAATTTCGCCCCTCCCCTCAACATTTCCTGGCTTCATCACTTCATGTCATGCTCTTATAAATGATTAGTTTTAAGGACAATCTAACGCAATTAGATTCTAATTTTTCCACAATGTAACTTCTCAAATCACATATAGCGTTAGTGAGTTAAATTGTTTGTTGCTATGAGAAAAGGCAACTGGTGGGGATCGAACCCACACTAAAGTGCATATGCATCATTATTTTTCGTCATTGTAGCCACGTATAACTATCTGTTCAAAATCTTTGTGGATGTAAAATTTTCAACCAATCACGCTGCAACATCTGTCATTATCTATTGTTAGGGGCATTTTGAATTTGCTGGTTGTGTTGCAATCTCCATTGAAGAAGCGTGCGAGGACATCAGAACTATAATGATGGGGGCCATAAACAGAAAATGGTGTCCTTGGTGGTTTAGCCATAGAACCCTAGGGGAAACCTGAATGGTGTCTTTGTGGTTGACCGATAAAAGCATAGGGTAAAACGCAGCGTATTAGCCAGAGCAAGTCACTCATCTGTGTTGTGCGTGTTAGAGAGATAAATCTATAGAGAGAGCATAAGAAACCCTTCACTGAGGAGGGAGAGGAAAATCTCAAAACCTTCAAACCCCCTCACTCTTTCAGCCAAAATACACTGCACAAGAAAGGTATCGACTCTTATAATTACTTGTCTGCATTCCTAAAATATCAAAGAGCTTCTTTTAGTTACTTATGCACACGTCTGAATAACTCTTTTATTTTTTTGGTTGCTTTGTCACACATCTGTACTATATTTCTAATTCTCAAGAAGTTTATTAATACACATTTTATTCTGCTTAAATAATATTTTTCATTAATTTTACATTATTAAAGAAAAATAGTATATTTTAAATTTTCCAGTCAATATCTGTTGCTATATGTGTGGCTAAGTTCCCTTAAAGCAACACAATAACAAAAGTCAAAACATGCATGGGAAATTTGTAAATTTTATTTACTTTCCTGTCTAGAAAGTTGAATATACAAAAAGGTCCAACGCGTATATATTTTTAGGAATATTTAGGGTTTGTATTAAATCAATAAAAGTTACAATATTAATAATATATTAACAATATTAAGTTAATTATTAATAGTTAATCATCTATTGTGATACTTAAATACATTTAATATAAACACAAATCACAAAATCTGCCACTACGGTTGGCACCCATTACAGCTGGCAACCCGTTCTCAACTTTTTTTTTTAATATTTTAGTATAGGGTCAATATGAATTCAAACACTGCATTGCATTTTATGTTACGCAAAATCTATAAATTCAGATTTTGCATTCCAGTTTTTTATTTATTATAGTCAAATTAGGAAAATCTAATATTCGAATGGTATATTAAAAAATCCCACATTAGATGGATGAGACTAGTCAAACATAAACATATAAAATGCAACGCATAGTCTAATCCATGAGAAAATAAAATCACAAAATAGAGACATTGCAGTGCATGCATGCCCTGATCCTGAGATACTTCCAGGATCAAAACATGACCTTAGGACGTAACTATACAAAAACATAAAAATCAAATTAGATTCGGTACTTCAATAAAATATATAAACAAGTACCTAATAAACAATGTTAGCCACTTAGTATTACAGTCTAGTGATTTTCCTCTACACTTGTATGTGAGAGGTCTTGGGTTCGATTCTTGCCAAAGGCAAATTTGAACCACGGTATTGCTAGCCCATTATGAAGATTAGCCTACCCCCTCCCCTTAATATAGATAAGTGTTGTGGAGCATGCTTAGCCGTTAGGCTTCACACGTAGGCCAACCTGCTATAATACTATGAAGATAATTAAGGTTCCTCCATCGATAATTCCTCTATTTATTCAGACAAAAAAAATGACGAACTAGGTTTTATACAACTGATAATTCCTCTATTTATTCGGACATTTTAAGAGAATTATGTACATTCAATACAATACAATACAGTACGTTAAGAGCAAAGAGTACTTGAAAATGAAAAATACACAAACTTTTGATATACATAAGAAATGGGATTATTATTGGAAGAACTTAAAGTATTGAACTTATGAAAGAAGATGGATCGGGTGGAGCTGAGACTTCGACGGTTCCTTCGAGCATCAATGTGACCTTCTTCATGTTAGGTCTAAGCGATGGATCCTCCTGAATGCACCATATTGCAATCATCGCATACTTCTCCACCATCTTCATGTCATGCATTGCCTCATCGTTATTCTTGAATAGCTGGTGCAGCTTATTCTGCTTATAGCAATCGTACGCCCAATCAGCTAATATCATTGGACCTTCATCCTCAGCCGCTGCCTCGAAATGCTTCATGCAGAAAATAATCTCTAACAACAGAATTCCGTAGCTGTAAATATCAACCTTGGCCGTGATAGGCAACCTTTTGAACCATTCAGGGGCCACATAACCTTTTGTTCCCCTGATTCCGGTCATGGTTAGAGTCTGGTCGATTCTCAAAAGCTTTGCTAAACCGAAGTCAGAAATTCTTGCAGTGAGAGAGTCATCAAGAAGAATGTTTTGAGGCTTGATGTCGCAATGTATGATTTGGCTGCTACTTTCCTCGTGCAAATACAACAGCCCTCTTGCAATTTCCAAGGCGATTTGCCTCTTTTGGTACCAGTTTGGCATCGACTCTCCAAAGAGGACACCTGCTAAAGATCCTTTGCTCATAAACTCATACACAAGAATTCGGTGCTCTCCCTCGTAACAAAATCCAAGCAGCTGGACTAAATTTCTATGGTTTGTTCTGCCAATAGCACTTACTTCCGCTTTGAATTCCAAATCATTTTCTCCGACCCTAGCGTCTAAGCTTTTGACAGCAACGCTCTTCCCATTACCAGAGGCTAGAACTCCTTTGAAAACTATTGCAGAAGCACCGCGTCCTAGTTCTTCCTTGAATTGGTTCGTAGCATTTTTTATCTCCTCATAAGTGAAATGCTTCAAATTCATACCAGAGATGGCTGGATGATTTTGACTCACCTTCGCTTTTCTCGAATAGGATCGCGAGACAACCAAATAGGTAATCAATGGTAGGAGGAAGTTTAGAATCCCAGAGCCACTCAGGATGACTGATCCGAAAATGATCAAAGTTTTATGGTCTTTCTTTTCTGTGTTGGCACCTCCACCTAATTTCACAGCCGGATTTCGTTTCCTAACTTTTATAAGAAGTTTTCCAGTAAGATTGGGATGAATCCTCCCATTCGGGAAAGGGAGTCTCTTCTTAACACATTGTCCGGTTCTGAACAATGCCACGCCACAAAAACAATCATCAAGGCAATTCTGTCTGCACCAATCCTCAGATACCTCCCTAAAATCCGCGTAATCTCCACCGTAATAATCTGCGTTTTGCAGCTCTTGAATATCGAAAAGATCTGTTTCCTCCCTTGAGTCTTCACCACAACTTTGTGGAACAAAGTCTGGCTTGCATCCTCTGAGCTCATCATTTGGATCAATAAAGGAGTAACCATTTGGGCACTGGCAAGTCGGTCCTTGATCTTCAAGCTTACACAAGCCGTTAAACCCACATGCACCACCGCCCCTAGATTCCAAAATCGACATGCAGATGTTTGGAGGTTCGTATGAGGAAGTGGACCAATCCATATGCCATCTTCTAGAGCTCGAGCTACTGTTTTTCGGGTAAACATAGTGCCTAAATACTCCATTATACTCTAGTGTTGCTCTCTGGTAAAAGTCTTTCATTGAAACCATAATGGATGATATGGTACTGAGTAAGCTTCCGTTCTTGGATGTGACGTACATAAAGCCAGACTCGTTGAAGATGAATCGAAATCCAGTATTTGGATTTTGCACCGACCAATACGCTTCATTGGGAGTATCTTGTGGGAAATTTGTAGTCGCAAGTACAAGATTCCCATCAGGTTGTAGCGAAAGCAGGAATCTACCGGTCGAGTAATTTGTTGCCGTGTAGCGCGCATAGAGTATGCCATTCTGATTTAGAGTTTGTGAGGGTAGAATTGTATCGGTTGGATAACTAAAGCTCTCCCACACATTGGATGAACTTTGATTCACCAGCACAAAATCTCCGGTGTCTAGCATGGATGCATAGGCAACTCCACTACCGGCAGATTGAGTGTACCATATTCGCTTGCCAGTTGCATCATTGAGAGTAAACTCGCCATCGACCGTAAGCTCCACTTTGGATCCCTTTGGCACTAGATTATCCCGATTGGCCGACCAGACAATAGTTTTATTTGGTATCTCATCGAACCAAATGGCTAGTAGGAACCCATCTTTTGCTACTTCTCGAAAGCCGAAAGCAAATTCACCAGATGGGGATGGCCAGGATGGGTTATCATCTTTTAGTGCAGTGAGGGATGAGCCTAAAGAAATGTTTTTGGAAGTTTGAGCTAGGGTGGAAAATGTTAGAAACATTAAAAGGAAGAAGAGAATATTTATCAGTGGACAAGCCATGGCAAAATTTACAGAGGGACTGTTTCAATCAATTGCAATGTTTTATTTCATCCTCTTCCAAGTATGAAATAAAAAACTTAGCTGCTGGACGACGATGTGATTTCTTCGTATTAAATAAGAGGATCAAACCACAACAAGGTCAACAATGAGCTCATTTTCGTGAATGACTAAATTTCGCTGGCATTACTTGGAAACTGTCTTCTTTGACTCAGTCAAGCTTCATGTATTTTGTGCTATCCACAAATCTCATTTTACTTCTCATACATCCCTTGATAATTTATATTTATTGATCTTCTTCAATTCATCTGATCCGAAGGTCGAAAATTAAAAAAATATGTGAGAAGTAAAATAGAATGTGTGGATATCATATCCTTTTTCAATTTCTGCATGGCTTGTAATATTATTCTTTTACTCTGAATATTCCGCGAGATGCGTGGTTGAAAGTTCAAGACAATATTAATTTTTTTTTGAATGAATAGTATGTTATGGATTTGAAAAAAGTTCACCTTCCACACTGTGACACTATAAAACAAATTAATTGATAAGGATAAATTGTACAAAACTATTTTAATTATATGTCACATAATAATCTCATACATCATGTTTTAAATATTACAATATCATACCTTAATTTATGAATTTATTGTAATGTCAAATATCCATTAAAAATTCTGTCAATTTATTTATTAACTGCTGACGTGGAAGATATGGGATTTACTCTTTTACCCGACTGAATTAAAAAACTAATTAAATATTTAAAAAATTAAAAAATCTCTCTCAATTCAATTCTCTCTCGTCTCTCCCTTCTCCCTCTCCCTTCTCCCAATCCGTTCCAATGCTTCGATTTAGCCTACTTCAAGAGATGGAGTAATCGAGTATAAACTCCAATACCAGCAGATTTAGCGTCCCGTATTCGCTTGCCATTGAGCATAAACTCGCAATTGATGGTAAGTGTCCCTTTAAAGTTGAGAGACTATTTTTCTAATCGAATTAACGTTAAGGGACCAATTATAATAGATTTTTAGTTAATGGACTATTGCTTCAATTTAATTAAAGTTATTACTATAATTTACTCTATGAGAAAAGTGGGTGTTATGAATAGCACATTCCAAAATAAAATGCACCACAATTTGGTAGGATCTTCCTATTGAGAGTGATAATTACCGAAATATTGGATAATTTGTCGGCCACAAGGAGTATCTCTCAGTGTGACCGTCACACAGAATGGTATACCACGTGTCGTTATATAAATGATGGAATATATGTGTTAAAAAGTTAATAACTTAAAAAATAAAATTTTATACTACTTACATAAAAACACATGATGTACCGCTTGTATTTTCGTTACAACTAAAAATTTCACCTTACCGACAAATGCCCAAACTCCAACCGGCTTTCAAATGAGCCCTCCACCACCAGCCATAATAAATTGTCTTTCTTTAGTCAAGAAGAAAAGGAGGGACTTGGCCCTCACCTCAACTTTTTGAGAAAGAAAAAGTTTACAGCTATCGTAATGTTTCGGTCTAATTATATAAATTATACGTAAATTTTTCTTTATACAACATTACATTATTACATTTAAAATGTTACGTGGCAATAAATTCGTTTCATACAGATTATTCTTTAATTTTTTGGATTTTTTCTCCTTTCCCCCGAAAAACAGCTCATATTAGTGTCTGTCCTCTGTCCTTATCACTCACCCATTCAACAAACATTTAATAATTTGATAACGTGTCATATTTTTTTGCAAAGCGGACCCATTTTTCTGGGTTGGTATAATAATGGTGTTTGTGGTTTGTCAAGGCATATACCCATTTATCCATTAGCAGTTGGGTCACCTCGCTCACCCCCAACCTAACACATCAACAAATATTGCTTACAAATTCTAGAAAATTTGACCAAGAAAAAGAAAACCAAATGCTGGCAAATTAATTTATGTAACATGATTATTTTTTATCCATTACTATTTATTTTACGTTGGATGAAATTCTAAATTTAGAGTTTATTTGGATGTGATTTTAAAATGATTGAAAGCACTTTTGATGAAAATATTTTTGAAAAAAAAATCCTTAGTAAAAATGTTAGTAAATCCTGAAAAAGCATTTAAAGTGATTCCTGAAAGAATCACATAATTGGTGGTTCTCGTAGAAAGCATTTGAAGTGCTTTTGAAATACAGAAATATTTTCTCTAAAAATACTTTATTATTTTAATAGTACATTTAAACGAGCTCTTAATCTCGTATATTTTATTGAAGGGCCACAGCCTACGACACTGTGGGAATGGTGCATCGAATTGTGGTTTCTTGTTCTCGGTCTAATTCAAAGGATCTGCCATATTGAGAGGTTCTTTTTCATGGAGGTGCTGGGCGGGCAGAGATAATTGTTGGGTGTGACTATAAGCTGTCATTTCTAAATGAAGGAATGTGATTTTCACTATAAATCAATTAGCAATATGAAAAATAGCTCAAATCGTTATAAGCTATTGCATAGTTTGATCTCTCACCGATGTAAGATTTTGTCCTCAAATTCACACATATGTGTGATAAATTTTCAAGCCTAACACGTGAACAATGCAAATTGGGTGGCGTGGAACACGTGTGTCGTTGAGCTTCACACGTGAGCTAATCTGCTCTAATACTATAAAGAAATTGGATTCCATCATAAAACCAATAAACAATATGAGAAGAAATCCAACTCCTTATAAGCTCTTGCATGACTTAATCCCTCACGAAAGGATTTTGTCCTTGCGTTCTCACACTAAATTCTACAAAAAGAGTAGTTGTATAGAGCTTTTAAGTCAAGATTGGACGACTTAGGGCTTCAACCCAAAAAGAGGGGTAGAAAAGAATGCTTATTGTAGGTCAGGGACGAGAGGAAAGACTTGAATTTAGAAATCGTCAGAGCAGGATTGATGTCTCATCACTTTGAAGCATTCAAAGAAGGCAGTTTCCCAAGTAATTGCCCTGCATGCATATTAAGATTTAAAAAGACAGCATCCATTACTCAATTGGCAAATCTCCAACTGTATTATCTCATAACAGATCAAAGAAAGCAATGCCATGGAACCTTGGAGAGCAAGGAAAAACTTACAGAGGGAAATAGAGAAAGTTATTTCATTCAAAATGCAAAACATCATTACAAACCCATTCACTCCACTATTTATACATACTAGTTAGCTTAATGACTAAGCTAATCATCTAACTAACTCCTCTCCTAGGATTGTGACACATGGCACTCTAAGATCAATCAGTCTGGCCTTATTTACGTCACAGCCAAGAATGGAAGCTTACTCAGTAACATAACATCCAGTCCGGTTTCAATGCAAGATTTCTACCAGAGAGCAACACTAGAGTATGATGGAGTATTTAGGCACTATGTTTACCCGAAAATCACTAGCTCAAGCGCCCGAAGATGGGCTATGGCTTGGTCCACTTCCTCATTCGAACCTCCAAACATCTGCGTGTCAATTGTGGATTCTATGGGTCGTGGTGCATGTGCTTAAATAGCTTGTGCACCCTTGAAGATCAAGGACCGACTTGCCACTGCCCAAATGGTTACTCCTTTACTGATCCAAAAGATGAGCGCAGAGGATGCAAGCAAAACTTTGCCCCACAGAGTTGTGGTGAAGTGTCAAAGGAGGAAACATATCTTTTCGATTTCCAAGAGCTGCAAAACACAGATTATCCGGGCGGAGATTACGAGAATTTTCTGGATGTAACTGAGGATTGGTGCAAACAGAATTGCCTAGATGATTGTTTTTGTGCCGGGGCATTTTTTGGAAACGGAGGGTGTGTTAAGAAGAGACTCCCTTTAGCAAATGGGAGGACTGACCCCAGTTTTACAGGAAAAACTCTTATAAAATTTGGGAAACAAAATTCGACTGTGAAATCAGGTGGAGGTTCCGACATAGAAAAGAAAGACAATAAAACTTTGATCCTTTTCGGATCAGTCATCCTGAGTGGTTCTGGGATTCTAAACTTCCTCCTACCATTGATAACCTATTTGGTTGTTTCGCGAGCCTATTCGAAAAAAGCGAAGATGATTCAACCTTATCCAGTCATCTCTGGTATGAATTTGAAGCATTTCACTTATGAGGAGCTAAACAATGCTACGAACCAATTCGAGGAAGAACTAGGACGCGGCGCTTCTGCAACAGTCTTCAAAGGAGTTCTAGCCTCTGATAATGGAAAGATCGTTGCTGTCAAAAGCTTAAACGCTAGGGTCAGAGAAAATGATTTGAAATTCAAAGCGGAAGCGAGTGCTATTAGCCGAACAAACCAGAGAAATTTAGTCCAGCTAATTGGATTTTGTTACGAGGGAGAGCACCGAATTCTGGTGTACGAGTTTATGAGCAACGGACCTTTAGCGAGCTTCATCTTTGGAGAGTCGATGCCAAACTGGTATCAAAGGAGAAAAATCGCCTTGGAAATTGCAAGAGGGCTGTTGTATTAGCACGAGGAGTGTAGCAGCCAAATCATACATTGTGACATCAAGCCTCAAAACATTCTTCTTGATGACTCTCTCACTGCAAGAATTTCTGACTTTGGTTTAGCAAAGCTTTTGAGAATCGACCAGACTCTAACCATGAATGGAATCAGGGGAACAAAAGGTTATGTGGCCCTTGAATGGTTGAAAAGGTTGCCTATCACGGCCAAGGTTGATATTTATAGCTACGGAATTTTGTTGTTAGAGATTATTTTCTGCAGGAAGCATTTCGTGGCAGCGGCAGAGGAGGAAGATCAAATGATACTAGCTGATTGGGCGTACGATTGCTACAAGCAGAATGAGCTGCACCAGCTATTCAACAATGATGATGAGGCAATGCACCACATGAAGGAGATCGAGAAGTATGTGAGGATTGCACTATGGTGCATTCAGGAGGATCCGTCACTCAGACCTACCATGAAGAAAGTCACATTGATGCTCGAAGGAACTGTCGAAGTCTCAGCTCCTCCCGATCCATCTTCTTTCATAAGTTCAATACTTTAAGTGCTTCCAATTATCCATTTCTTATGTTTATCAAAAGTTTGTTTAGTTTTTATTTGTCCAACGTGTGCATTCAAGATTACAATTTATTTCTGTTAAAACCTTTTTTCAGTAGATTAGTACTGCTACAAAGGTCTTTAACTGTTCAGCCGACAAACACCAAACAAATTTTCTTTTCCAATGTTTTCTTCTTGTTCCGGCCATGCCTGCCGAACGCTTTACATTGTTCAGTTTTGATCAACCGATCTCTTCTTCAAAACCTCGGTTCTTACTCACCGAACAAGTCGTGAACCCTAATGGAATTTTCAGTTGGTCTCATTTTTCTTTGTACAGGTCTAATGTGTTATTGATTCATTCAATCGTGAGTTTATTTATCATGGCATCTGATTGATGCAATCTTTAACTGTGCATTACTTGGAAACATTCTCACACTAAATTCTACAAAAAAGAGTAGATTGGACGAGAGGAAAGACTTGAATTTAAAACTAGAGTCAGGGCAGCTTTGATGTTTCATCTCTTTGAAGTATTCAAGGAAGGCAGCTTCCAAGTAATTGGGCTGCTTGCATATTAAGATTTAAAAAGACTTTGCATCCCTTACCCCGAATGACAAATACCTCCAACTGCATATCTACCATGATTCAACGTTTACTTAGTCGTTTGTGAAGGCGATGGACTCATCACAGTTTACTTGAAAATTAAATAGTAGTATGCATGATGTAAACCTGACGGATGACGGAATTTATGTTATTTTAGATGTGAGAAAGTTAAAAAAGGGAAGCAATTTGTGTTATTTTAGATGCGAGAAAATTAAAAGAAGGAAGCGTCATTTAATTGAAAAAAAAAAGTGAGCGGAGAATTTGTAATTCCCCTGTTAAAAGATAATTTGTTGTTGCCATATTCCAAAAGTGGATGTTTTGGACTTTTCACATTGTTTGGATTCTTTTTTAGTGCTTCAAAACCTCCATGCAATGGAAGAGTTTCTGCGCGCTTTTGATTTCTCTGAAACTTTACACTTACCAGAAGAGTAGAGCAATTGAGTTGCAACTTGCCATTCTACACTCCCAAAATGCAGCGTTCTGATCATCTCTCTCCTCAATCCTTGTTGGATCACTACTCACTTAGTAGCTCATGGGTTCTGAACTTCCTCCTCCCGTCGAGAAATTATTTGGTTGTTTCTCTAATCTATTATACAAAAGTTAAGGTCATTCAGCCTTATCCAGTCATGTCAGATATGAACTTGAAGTGTTTCACTTGTGAAGAGCTAAATGATGCTACAAATAGAGTCGAGGAAGAACGAGGACGCGGTGCTTCTGTAACAGTTTTCAAAGGGGTCTTGGTGGAACTGGAAAATGTGTTGCTGTCAAATTCTTGTATATGAGTTTATGAGCAATGGCTCTCTAGCAAGCTTCCTCGCTTTGAAGATTCAATGACAAACTGGCACCAAAGAAGGCAAATTGCATTATAAAATTGTGCAAGATGCATTCTCTCATCAATATGAGATTCATTCTCAACAAGATCTTGAGGTAAAACAATAAAGTAGTAATTACTTTATTTGATGCAGTGTGCAGAGTGACAAGAGTGCTTTCGTAAGGTCCTCATTGTGAGGACCTGTCTAGACCAAATGCATACTAGCCACTAAATTATATTCGTTTAGATCCAAAAGCTTACAATATTAGACAACTTAACAAAGCAAAACAAGAAAGAATTAGTGTTCCACAATGAAAGAATTGAGGTTCTACTATAAAATCAATTGGCAATATGAAAAGTAACCAAACTCCTTATAAGCCCTTTCACGATTTGATCTCTCACCAATGAACTTTGTCCTCACATTCTCACACTAAATTTTACAAAATAGAGTAGTTCTATAGAGTTTCTAAGTCAAGGTTGGACGAGTTAGGGGTTCAACCCAAAAAGAGGGTAGAAAAGAATGCATATTCTAAAAATAGTAGTTCTATAGAGTTTCTAAGTCAAGATTGGACGAGTTAGGGGTTCAACCCAAAAAGAGGGTAGAAAAGAATGCATATTCTATTGTAGCACAGGGACAAGATTGACTTGCATGCATATTCAAATTTAGAAAAGACTTTGCATCCATTACGTACCCAAAGGGCAAATTAAATCTCCAACTGTAAACCTACCATGATTGACGGTTGACTTGAAAATTAAATAGTTTGTATTCATGATGCAAACTTCCGGAAACATATCTTTTGGCCCATCTATTGTAGCACAGGGACAAGACTGACTTGCATGCATATTCAAATTTAGAAAAGACTTTGCATCCATTACGTACCCAAAGGGCAAATTAAATCTCCAACTGTAAATCTACCATGATTGACGGTTGACTTGAAAATTAAGTAGTATGTATTCATGATGCAAACTTCCGGAAACATTTCTTTTGGCTCATCTATTGTAGCACAGGGGCAAGACTGACTTGCATGCATATTCAAATTTAGAAAAGACTTTGCATCCATTACGTACCCAAAGGGCAAATTAAATCTCCAACTGTAAATCTACCATGATTGACGGTTGACTTGAAAATTAAGTAGTTTGTATTCATGAAGCAAACTTCTGGAAACATTTCTTTTGGCTCATCTCTCACCGCACTAAATGATGATAACTCATCGTCGTGGACATCACCATCTGATGACTTTGCTTTTGGTTTTCGGAAAATTAGAAAAGATGGGTTCCTACTTTCTACTAGCCTTTGCAACGTGGAGTGGGATGGAACACAGTGGGACATAATTGATTCGTCCCATATTTGGCGTTAGAAATAACGTGGGACGCGCTTGTCCTTGAAACGGATTTTAATCCAAAAATGTGATCCTCTTCGGATCCTTTCCACCTAATCCACCTAATCATCTAATCTGAACTCTTGAAATTTGATCGAACAGCTAAAGTTAATATAACTTTTAAATGACCCCCTGTTTGTAGCCGTTGGATCAAATTTTAAAGGCCCAGATTAATTGATTGGGTGGATTTGGTGGATGGGATCCGGAGAGGATCCCTTTCCCAATTTTTGTACCACATAATCCCTTTTAACGTATTCGTTCCACCAAAGGCAAATTTGAACCACAGTATTGCTAGCCCATTATGAAGATTAGCCTACCCCCTCCCCTTAATATAGATAAGTGCTGTGGAGCATGCTTAGCCGTTAGGCTTCACACGCAGGCCAACCTGCTATGATACCATGAAGATAATTAAGGTTCCTCCATCGATAATTCCTCTATTTATTCGGACAAAAAAAATGACGAACTAGGTTTTATACAACTGATAATTCCTCTATTTATTCGGACATTTTAAGAGAATTATGTACATTCAATACCATACAGTATGTTAAGAGCAAAGAGTACTTGAAAATGAAAAATACACAAACTTTTGATATACATAAGAAATGGGATTATTATTGGAAGAACTTAAAGTATTGAACTTATGAAAGAAGATGGATCGGGTGGAGCTGAGACTTCGACGGTTCCTTCGAGCATCAATGTGACCTTCTTCATGTTAGGTCTAAGCGATGGATCCTCCTGAATGCACCATATTGCAATCATCACATACTTCTCCACCATCTTCAAGTCATGCATTGTCTCATCGTTATTCTTGAATAGCTGGTGCAGCTTATTCTGCTTATAGCAATCGTACGCCCAATCAGCTAATATCATTGGACCTTCATCCTCAGCCGCTGCCTCGAAATGCTTCCTGCAGAAAATAATCTCTAACAACAGAATTCCGTAGCTGTAAATATCAACCTTGGCCGTGATAGGCAACCTTTTGAACCATTCAGGGGCCACATAACCTTTTGTTCCCCTGATTCCGGTCGTGGTTAGAGTCTGGTCGATTCTCAAAAGCTTTGCTAAACCGAAGTCAGAAATTCTTGCAGTGAGAGAGTCATCAAGAAGAATGTTTTGAGGCTTGATGTCGCAATGTATGATTTGGCTGTTAATTTCCTCGTGCAAATACAACAGCCCCCTTGCAATTTCCAAGGCGATTTGCCTCCTTTGGTACCAGTTTGCCATCGACTCTCCAAAGAGGACACCTGCTAAAGATCCGTTGCTCATAAACTCATACACAAGAATTTGGTGCTCTCCCTCGTAACAAAATCCAAGTAGCTGGACTAAATTTCTATGGTTTGTTCTGCGAATAGCACTTACTTCCGCTTCGAATTCCAAATCATTTTCTCCGACCCTAGTGTCTAAGCTTTTGACAGCAACGTTCTTCCCATTACCAGAGGCTAGAACTCCTTTGAAAACTATTGCAGAAGCACCGCGTCCTAGTTCTTCCTTGAATTGGTTCGTGGCATTTTTTAGCTCCTCATAAGTGAAATGCTTCAAATTCAGACCAGAGATGACTGGATGATTTTGACTCACCTTCGCTTTTCTCGAATAGGATCGCGAGACAACCAAATAGGTAATCAATGGTAGGAGGAAGTTTAGAACCCCAGAGCCACTCAAGATGACAGATCCGAAAATGATCAAAGTTTTATTGTCTTTCTTTTCTGTGTTGGAACCTCCACCCCATTTCACAGTCGAATTTTGTTTCCCAACTTTTATCAGAGTCTTTCCAATAATATTGGGGTCAATTGCCCCATTCGAGAAAGGGAGTCTCTTCTTATAACACCGTCCAACGCTGTTGTATTGTGCCACAACACAAAAACAATCATCTAGGCAATTTTGTCGGCACTAATCCTCAGGTACCCCCTCAAAAAGCGCGTAGTCTCCGGCCCAGCAATTTGCGTTATTCAGCTCTTGAAATTGGAAAACATCTGTCTCCTCCTTTGACATTTCACCACAACTCTGTGGAGCAAAGTTTTGCTTGCTTCCTCTGCGCTCATCCTCCGAATGAATAAAGGAGTAACCATTTGGGCACTGGCAAGCCGGTCCTTGATCTTCAATCGTGCAAAAGCTGTTTAAGCCACATGCCCCACCGCCGGTTGATTCCATAATCGACGTGCAGATGTTTGGAGGTACGAATGGGGATGAGGAAGTGGACCAAACCTTAGGCCATCTTTGGGTGCTCGAGCTAGTGCTTTTTGGGTAAACATAGTGCCTAAATACTCCATCAAACTCTAGTGTTGCTCTCTGGTAGAAATCTTGCATTGAAACCGTATTGGATGATATGGTACTGAGTAAGCTTCCGTTCTTGGATGTGACGTACATAAAGCCAGACTCGTTGAAGATGAATCGAAATCCAATATTTGGATTTTGCACCGACCAATACGCGTAATTGGGCGTATTTTGTGGGAACCTTGTAGTCGCAAGTACAAGATTCCCATCAGGTTGTAGTGAAAACAGGAATCTACCAGTCGAGTAATTTGTTGCCGTGTAGCGCGCATAGAGTATGCCATTCTGATTTAGAGTTTGTGAGGGTAGAATTGTATCGGTTGGATTACTAAAGCTCTCCCACACATTGGATGAATTTCCATTCGCCAACACAAAATTTCCGGTGTCTAGCATGGATGCATAGGCAACTCCAGTACCAACAGATTCAGTGTTCCGTATTCGCTTGCCATTGAGCATAAACTCGCCATTGATCGTAAGCTCCACTTTCGATCCCTTTGGCACTAGATTATCCCGATTGGCCGACCAGACAATAGTTTTAATTGGTATCTCATCGAACCAAATGGCTAGTAGGAACCCATCTTTTGCTACTTCTCGAAAGCCGAAAGCAAATTCACCAAATGGTGATGGCCAGAATGGGTTATCATCTTTTACTGTGGTGAGGGATGAGCCTAAAGATATGTTTCTATAAGTTTGAGCAGTGGTGGGAAATGGAAGAAACGTTAAAAGGAAGAAGAGAAGATTTATCAGTGGACAATGAAGGAAGATTTGTGAAAACCATGTTCATTTAAGCAACATCAATAGCATGCAATTAACAATTAAAGGCGGAATCATGCTTATATGCACTTAAAAACAAAACATTTACCCATGAAATTCAAAGCCTAGTAGATAGGTGAACCAAGACTCAACTCAAAACAAAGTGAGTTGAGAAATCAATACCTTTGTAGATTCCTCTTTGCATAAGCAAAGGCTAATCACCCAAAGAGAGGGCCTTCATTCCTTGCATCTTAGATCCATGGATTTGGATGGATGAAAAAGTTTCTCCAAGTTCCCAAAATTGAGAACCTCTAATGATTCATCACCAAGGCATAATGAAGAAGAAATGAGTGACCTTGGATGAGTTTGATTGCTAGATGATCCCTCCAAGGTGGCCTAAATTTTAGAGAGAAAGGAGAGCTTGTGTTCTCATCCTTTCCCCAAAAATTACCATATATAAATTTTAGGCTATAAAGTCCTTTATATAGTCCCTTCAAATAAGTGACCTAATGGACCAAAAGCCATATTCTTCTAACATGGCAAGTCTATAGGGTTTATTGGGCTTTCAAGCCCTTTGTTTATTCAAGTTGTCATACAACTTGAGTTAATGGGCTTGACATTCAAATCTCATTGGGCCTTGCGGCCCAAAACTAACCCGAGGTCTTTAACGAACTTATTCGTTTGATTAATTAACATATTAATTAATCCTAGCCTTAGATAAATAATTAAACCATTTAATTATTCTTACTCATCTCCGTTGTTTCTTCAAACTCTACCTTACTCGGTGAACGATCCATTAGGTTCCTTTTAGCGAGGCAGTGGGCGATTAAAATTCTTTCTAATCGATTGTGAATTGAAACTTACTTTCAATTCTCCCGTTAGTGATAATACACTTTTAGGGCTTCCACAAACCATGGTTGACGCCTAGCAGCATGTCATGGTTACCCAAGCTAATCAGAAGAGGTGGAGAACCTATTCAGTTTTAGGATTACAAATGCAATACAGTCTTTCTCTAATACAATACTCTTGACCACATTGTTTGGTTTGATAGTTTATTCATGTCTACTATCCAATGTGAGTCTTGTGCTTATATGATTACCTTGAATGTGATTTGGAACACATTCCTAAATCTCATTCATACTTTGGCCAAAGATTCTTAATCATATCATAGAGTATTCTCCCTCAAACAGTTTGAAGGTTAGAGATCCCTTGTTGCGCATTCACTTGCCTTCATGGCTAAGTGGCTTAACCCCAACGATGCCATGGACACCCTCCTGATGGAGTGACTTTGACATAATCAAAGATTAAGGACCTAACCATAAGACAACTGTGATGCCTCAGGTCAAAAGACTAATTTACATTATCCCAACCATGAGTTCTCATGTGACATGAATATGAGAACTCTTCGTTGATCGTGTTCAGTGAACTCATTCTCTATTGAGCACCTACGTACTTGTCTTGATGTCACACACACCAATGACTCGAGACTAGTCACTCTCCCTGAGAGAAGACATAGCACGTACTGATCTTAACGGACTGTCAATGCCCAATTGACAATCCTATGATCAGGAACGTTTAGGATGTGTCAACGAAAGAATGGTCTCATGAATCTAACTTCTTTAGATCGCATTCTTCCAATCACATATTCCTTGGACTTATCGTTTAAGCATATAACATTTATATGAGACGGCTCAAACAATAATCTTTGCCCTTTACATTTAAACTACATTAGTTTAACTTTCTGAAATGTCCGTAAAGTATCATCATATGATTGGTTTTAGGGCACATTTCCAATAGACAAGCCATGGCAAAATTTACAGAGGGACTCTGTTTCAATCAATTGCAATATTTTATTTCATCCTCTTCCAAGTATGAAATAAAAAACTTAGCTGCTGGACAACGATGTGATTTCTTCGTATTAAATAAGAGGATCAAACCACAACAAGGTCAACAATGAGCTCATTTGCGTGAATGACTAAATTTCGCTGGCATTACTTGGAAACTGTCTTCTTTGACTCAGTCAAGCTTCATGTAATTTGTTCCATAAGCATTCATTTCACAAGCCGTGCCATCAACGGCCTCAAGAGTTAGATAAATCACTCTAATAGGAAGGCAGGAAAAGTGTTCGTATGCCTCCACCAGTCTCACAAAATGCAGTTGAAGTTTCTAAAAAAGAAGCCATGCAGAACATTATACTTAGACAAGTACGCCATCAAAGATTACTCAGTAAAACAGAACATGCTAACGTAAGAAGTAGACCATCAGCTTTGACAAATTCGGATCTGAGTTGATCGGTTTTAACCCCTTTTTTTTTTTTTACTGTGTCCACAGCGAAACTGGCATAACTTTTCATCTCGGGACAATGCCGATATATTGTAGCGTAATGCCCAACTGTAACCTGTTTAAATAAAGGCAAGCGGAACAAATTTAGCAGTATACAACCCTTAATTTTGGTCCTATATGCAAATGTGTTGTACACTGCATGTGTATGACAGCAGCGGTTGAATTTTGAATTCTATTTGCCACAAAGAAAGGGTAATAAACAGATGGTGCATGCCCTTATCTAATGGTCTTATATGCAAATGCAAAGTTAGGTACTAAAGCTGAAGCGCTGTAGCGCACACACATTTTTATATACCTTCCCAATCAAATTGCTATCTATTCCGAGAGGCATTCCAGGTATGCAGCTACCTGGAAGACATCAGTTGGCAGCCATATCATAAATCCAAAAAAGAAGTGAATTCCAATAGTACTTTCATACCCAAAAAATATACATAAATAACTGGAAGTCAAAGAGTAACCATACATTTGCATCATACGCAAACCATAGACCACACAGAAGAATAAACTGTAAACATCGTCAAGTCAATATTTGAAGTAGGGCAGCTAAACTAGTTTTAGGCTTAAAAGAACGAATGGCGACCAGATAAGTGATCAGATCAAAGCTCGAATATTTATATAAGACCCTACGAAATCATACGACAGCAGCTGGTACACAGGGAGAAGTTAGGACATGACAAGGTGCTCTTTTTATCAAAAAAGACATCCAACATTC
Source organism: Pyrus x bretschneideri (assembly GCF_019419815.1). Classification (NCBI taxonomy): domain Eukaryota; kingdom Viridiplantae; phylum Streptophyta; class Magnoliopsida; order Rosales; family Rosaceae; genus Pyrus; species Pyrus x bretschneideri. The sequence goes on along the minus strand of NW_025999789.1, from coordinate 1,726,327 downwards.
CATACCAATGACCTGAAAGGTCTAGCATCATGTGTGTATAGTGTACAACATTATTTAATCCAGTGTTTATAGTTACTCACCTGGATATCGTACATCACGCGCCAGTGCTGCCAATTCAGGACTAACCTTCTGTCCAGCTTCCTCGAGTAAGATGGTAAGTTCCTTTGCGCACCTAGCATTAGCAGTTGTAAAGAACGTGTATGCTGTTCCTTTTGGCTCAGCAAGGACAATGCGGTAAACATAATCATCAATGGATCCCGGAAAGTCGTAATTGATAACATATTTCACATTCTTCAGAACTGCAAATTAAGCATGAAACAAAGTGATTAGAAACAAGGCTTCAGGCCAGTTCACGGGTTAAATGCATCAACAAAAATTGCCAGGTTGACAAACCTACACTCCCACAGTAACCAAACAAATCCTAGGTTACTAAAAGGGCAAGATTTTGGCAAGGGTGATGTCGACTAGTAAATTAAATAATGCTTTCAACTGTGAGGAGATTGAAGAAGATATTTCTTTCTAAATAATATTATAATAGCAATAATAAAATTATTATAGTAAGAAGAGATGCAACTTGTAAACACGAGAAATTCCTGAAACACAAGCGACAAGAATACGTGTACAAAATATATATTTTGTATTAATGATTTTGGGGTTACAATCTTTTTGTAATTTGATCCTCTGATTCTATCTTCGTACGATGTGGGTTTGTGGATGAGTTGTTGATCCAAAGGGCCATCAGGGCTTGATCTAAGGATGCACAGTTGATGAATGGATCTTCAAGGGGCGTTGGACTTGATCTTGAAGAATGGGTGTATGAGTTTGTTGAGGTTGTTGATCCAAAGGGCCGTTGGGGCTTGATCTCAGGATGAACGGGTGATGAATGATGAACACTTTCTTCAAGGGGCCGTCGGAGCTTGATCTTGAGTTAGTGGGAGTTCTTCAAGGGCCGTTGAGGCTTGATCTTGAAGGTTGATGGATGAGCGGATCTTCAAGGGCTTTTGGGCTTAATCTTGAAGAACGATTGGATGTGTGGATTTGTTGAGGTTGTTGATCCAAAGGGCCGTTGGGGCTTGAACTTAGGATGAACGGATGATGAACGATGAACACTTTCTTCAAGGGGCCGTCGGGGCTTGATCTTGCGTTGGTGGAAGTTCTTCAAGGGCCGTTGGGGCTTGATCTTGAAGGTTGATGGATGATGAACGATGAACACTTTCCTCAAGGGCCGTCGGGGCTTGATCTTGAGTTGGTGGAAGTTCTTCAAGGGCCGTTGGGGCTTGATCTTGAAGGTTGATTTGACGAAGAACGAAGAGTGCTTTCTTGATCCTTCGGGATTTGCTTGAGAGCTTTAGAGTTCCGAAGCTTGAAGGTTTTGGTGTGATATCAATTTCCCTTCCTTTCTTCCTTCCTTCCTTCTTCCTCTCTCTCAAATGAATGCCTTGGCCTCCTATTTATAGAATTCCAAAACTTGATTTTTGGATTTAAATAATCAGATGAAATAAATCATTTCTGCCAGGTATTGACACGTGTCATATTTGATGACTTTTCCAATTTATTTCGATTTTTCGTTGAATCACACGCTACATGTAAAATTTATGTGACACGTGAACGTTGAAATTTTAATTATTGGTCAACATTCATTTCACCGAAATTTTGATGTCTACAAATGCCCCCACTTCAAGGCGCGTCGTAGGCATGTGCTTGTCACGTGTAGAAGATGCGTTTTGAAGTCCCTTAATGTAGATGTCAACCCAAGGGCCGTCGAGGCTTGATCTTGAATTGGGCTGGAAATTTCTTCAAGGGCCATCGAGGCTTGATCTTGAGTTCGACTGGAAGATTTTCTGGTTTCCTCCAATCGTTGATTTTCCGCAGGCTTACTCTTGAACTGAGCTGAAGGATTCTTTTGGTCTCCTCCGAAGGTCTGAACTTACTCATTTGATCTGGAGTTGAATTTGATTCAAGGGTGGTGAACACTTGATTTTGAATCGGACTTGTGATTTCTTCAAGGGCCATCGAGGCTTGATCTTGAACTGGGCTGGAGGATTCTTTTGGTCTCCCCCTATCGTTGATTTTCCTTTGTGCTACTCTTGAACTGGGCAGCAGGATTCTTTTGGTCTTCCCCGAAGGTCTGAGCTTACTCCTTTTTTTCTGTTTCTTTGTTCAATCTCTCCAATTCGTATTGAAGAGGGTTAGAGGATAGCTCAGCATATGCAGTCGTAGCTTGTCTCCACATGCTTCAATGCATCATTTTCACTTGCCTTACTTGCTCCCCTTTGCAGAAGTGGTATTTCCTTATGCAGGTTTAGCATCTTCTCTTGTACTATTTGTTCCTGATGCAGGAGTTGAATGCAAACCTTGCATTTGAATGGACCATCACTTCTTGGTGGCAGCGCAAGTTTGAGTGGAGGTTCCGACATATTGCTTTCTCTGTCCTTGTCCTGGCAGGTGAGAACAAGGGCAAAGGAAAAGATAGGGGAAAAACATGATATGAGATACCTTTGCTTTCGCCCTTGATGATATGAGATACTTTTGCCTTGGTGTCATTTGTTTGCAAGGGTATTCCCGGAGAGGAAGAAAACTGAGCATTTTGAGATGCTTTGCTGGGAGTGTACTCTCGGAGGTGAGGAAGAGTTGGGCAGTTTTTTTTTCGCAGGTCTGCCTTGCCATAAAAGATGAAGGTTGACATATATAGGGATTTCCCAATAGCAAGTGGTGGTACTGTTCTTTTACCCTTGTCGACAAACGTTTTGATCCCGCAAATCCGGCTTTTTGAAATAGTGACGACTCTTCGATCTTTGAATACGCCTCTTTGATTTTTGAACGACGCCTCTTCGATTTCTGAACGAGTGCCTCTTTTGACAAAGCTGCACGCGTTTTCTGAAAAGCAGAGAAAGCGTCGCCGAACTTTGCGCTTGTCAGCTAAAGATGTGTAGCTGCGATGATGACCTCCACGTGATCTTTTGACAAAGTGGCACCCGTGCTCTGAAAAGCCGCGAAAGCGTCGCCAGCCTCCACGTGTTTTCAACTTTGTCGGAGATCTTTTGACAAAGTTGAACGCGTTTTCTGAAAAGCCGAGAAAGCGTCGCCTAACTTACGCCGGAAAATCCAGCTTTTGAGATTTGCAGAGCGATGTCTCTTCACTTTTGAATAAGCGGCCTTTCGATTTTTGAACCAACGCCTCTTTGATTTCTGAGCAAGCGCCTCTTCGATTTCTGAGCAAGCGCCTCTTCCTTTTTATAGAGGTATTGATCACCTGTAACATGCATACTTTGAAGGTTGCTCATTCCTGAAAATCATCTCCGGCCTTTTGAGTTTTAACTCCATCCACCCATCTCTTTTAACACCTTTGAAAAATGGCTAACCCATCGAACCTTAGCTTAGAATTGAGTCTCAGCAGTGATCCGGTTGCGCCGCTTCAAGGTAATGTATGGTGCCCTTCTTTCTTATCTTCTAACGGTCCTCTTACAGGTGAAGACTCCGTGATGCAGGACGCCACAACAGCTACAATAGTAGCTAGGAACCTCCTTACTCCAAAATATAGTAGGCTGCTGTCAGGACGGTCCGATGAGTTGGCCGTTCAAGAGTCCCTCGCTCTTAGTGTTCAGTGTGCGGGCTCTGTGTCCAACATGGGCCAACGCTTGCTTGCTCGGTCCCGTCAGGTGGAATCATTGATGGCAGAGGTGGAAGATCTTAAGCAGGAGATTAAACAGCTTAAGTACGAGAATAGAAGTTTGCATGTGCTTGCAAATAACTATTCGTCGGGCATGAAGAGGAAGCTTGATGAGATGCAAGAATCTCAAGGTCGCATTCAAAGTGACCGTCAAAGGCTTGCGTCTTTCTTCCAGAGACACCTTTTTCCTGCGTCATCAAGCGTTCCACCAAGTATTGGGGCCTCGAATGATCTATCTTCGGTGCTTCCCGCTCCTGGAGTTTGGCCGAGTAGTGGGGCTTCACGTGAACAACCTTTGTGAAGGCTCCATTTTTCTCTTTCTTTGTTAGACACTTGTAATTTCGCACTTGTAATTTCTCGAAAATCAATGAATATACTTCGTTTTATTTAGCGTATTGTGCTAAATACAGAAAAAACATGTACATCCCCGTCCATCATCAATTTTTTTATTCTTTTTTTTTTTTTTTTTTTTTTTTTTTTTTTTTGGTTTTTGGTGGCACTGATCCACCATTCATTTATATATATATTTCAGATGATGCCAGAAGCACCACCATTATTATTATTATTTTTTTTTCTTTCTTTTTATATATATTTTTTCTTTTTTGCACATGGTTCCAGAAGCATCATGATTGCTATTTTTTTTATTATTCTTTTGAAAGATGCTTCCCAGCATCATCATTATTTTTTATTTTTTTTTTTTTTTTTATTATTTTTTTTTCTTTATATGGCCATCTGCAAGGCTGAGTTCGTGGGTGAAAACCCAGGCGAGTCCGAGAGAAGACAGAGGAGATCTTTGGATGTGAGTTGACAAACTTTGATTTTGTCAATCACATTCAAAGGCAGCAGCAGAGGCAAGCAGACGGATGAGATCTTTGAGTGTGAGTTGACAAACTTTGATTTTGTTGATCACATTCAAAGGCAGCAGCCATGGTGGAGGTGCAGAAACAGCCAGAGCTTGAGGCAGAGTGTAAGGCGTCGAGCTTGAAGACCGGCTAGTCGTTTGACAGCGGTCAATGAAGCTCTTCGTTGATTTTGACCATGGTGGCCAGAATGACGAGCTCGAGGTAGTGCAAGGCGTCAAGCCTGAAGTGGAGGAATTGCTGCGGCTATGGTGAGATCTCCGTTGTTTTTTTTTTTTTTTTTTTTTTTTTTTTTTGTAGTGCTGCAAATGTCTCAATCGGTGGAGATGAAGAAGGAACACTCCGCGGGAGGAGTTGACATCGGCAAAGACGGCAAGGATGGTTGCTGCTGCAATCGGTGGAGATGAAGAAGGTTGGTGAATCACAGCAATCTACGGCAAGTCCAGTTGCTGGAGCTGGGTTTGCAGCTTTTCTGGCGTGGAGATGGTGACCGGTGGTGGAGAGGTTGCTGGGCATGGGTGCGAGGAAGAAGAAGGACGCCCTTGCTGCTAGTGGTCTGCAATTGGTTGCCTTGAACCCAATCAACACCATTTTGTTTTACAGAACCATCCACAAGATTTGGTGCACTACTCGAGCTTGCGAAATCATTCCAAGCATCGAATGAATCATCATCTTTATCAGTAGTCTTATTATCAGAAGCCTTGCATCGAGAATCTGCTCTGGGGTTTCGCCTCTTGCGCCACCGGGTCAAGCTCCGCCATTTCCGACACCAATCTCACCATGCACACCTGAACCTTCATTGGTGAATCGCCCAAAGCCGAAACAACAACGTTAATTCTCAACAAATCAATTATAATTCGGACCCTTTCTTGATCAGTGGCGATGTGAAACAGAGCATTAGCAGCCGCGATTTGGGCGTCCGGAGAAGAAACTTCTTTCAGAAGCTTTAGCAGCGGCGTCACGCCTCCTTCGTCGATGATTATCTTCTTGTTCCGGTCGTTGTCCCGAGCGAGTGAAACGAGAGAGTTCGCCACGTCAACTCGGTCCCTGAGTTGACCCATTTGAATAGTCGCGATGTAGGACCAGACCCAGCTCAAAATCGGGTCGTTGCTGGCGATCGGCGGCAGGGAGAGGTTGGCGCCGTCGGACTCAAACACCGAGAGAAGCCACTTCATGTCCCCAATCGAAGATTCCAGGAGGTTCGAGACTTTTCTGAAATCAGCAGTGGTGGTGATGGAGAACACCTGCCGGAGGACCCCACTGTGCTTGCATTTTCGGACCAGGGTCAACGCCCGCTCAAGGTTCTTCACCACGTCGGCGACGATTCGGCGGACGGGCCGCTCGTAGAGGGGCTGAGTGAATAATCCGGGAGAGAAAGAGAGAGAGAGAGAGAGCGGTACACTGCAGTCGGGGATGTGAGCGACGAGTCCATCAGAGAATCCATGGCCCTGGTGGTCGATGGCGCAGACGGCGAAGAGAGAGAGAAAGAGAGTCGATGAGGGAGCACTTCTGGAGCTTGGCGGTGAGGATCAAGCTGTTGTTTTCAGGTCCGTAAGCACCTAAAATCTGGAGGAGTTTCTCAATGATATTTGGTGACAGAAGGGCCACGTCATCGAACCACCACGCTCTGCTGGACGAGCTCGGCCTGATGGATTCCGGGGTGGAAGAGAGTCTGAACCCAGATCCAGTTTCCGGATAAGACGAAGACGAAGGCGACGTGTCAATAAGGTTGCTCACGTCAGAATTCTGAGCGATCTTTGCAAGCAGTGCAGTAATGAGTTTGTCTAAAAGACCGGACGAGTCTGCGTGGTCGAAGAACGCGAAGCAGCTCTTGAGGCAGACTAGTACGTCTTTGAACGACCACTCGAAAAGTCCCTCAAGAAAATGACTTGTTTTCTGCAACAAATTGCGAGGCGAAAGCTTTTCGGTCATGCCAAGGAAGATTGCAGAGCAGTGGAGTAGGCAACCATGGTGTCCTCGGCGGCGGTCTTCTGAATTTTTGTGAAGATCCATCTGAAATTAAAGAAAGCAGAAATCTTTGGGATCGGAATCGAAATTGAGAACAACCCAACGACTCAATTTTTTTGGATTTTGGATTGGCGCTCCCGAAATTTGAAGCTTCTAAGATCTGGATTATTAGGACCCACCAGGGAAAGGAGCTGGTTCCTTTGGGAGAAAACCCGGATTCGAAAACGATTCCTGGATTGGATTCTGGGGATTTAGAGAGGTGGGTTTTGTGGGGAATTCATTGGCGAGTTGGGTGGAGAAAGAACAAGGAGCCGGCGCTGTTGCTGACGTCTGAGCAGGTGGTGCTAGAGCCACTGCTACTTGAAGCTTGTTCCAAAGTGTCACTTTTATCGTGTGTGGTTGTGCAAAAGACTGCAGCGAGTTTATGCTGTGTAGTGTCTTTTGGTCACAACTTTCCTCGGTAGTGACGTTGGTGTGATGCTCACCCTTGTAATATGGCTTTGTAACCAAATCATTCCTTTAAAGAAATAAAGTATTCATAGTTTGAATTCGCTTTTTTTCTTCAAAGTGTTTGTGTTTTTGTTGGTGATGTGACTGTACTTGAAGTTTTGAAGTTTCAAGTTGCCTACGTACCCTTGGTTGAGGAGGGATCAAGTCAAGACGTAGTTCAAATGAGTGATGGTTTTAATGATGATTTTGCCGTACACAGTTTATGCTCTTGCGGGCCAGGAGCGTCTTGGTGCCGTTTGCATTTTTAGCTCGTGCAGGCAAGGAGCGTTTGTTGTCGCCTTTTATGCTGTGCGGACAAGGAGCTTTGGTTGTCGCCTTTTAGGCTCGTGCGAACGAGGAGCTTTTTGAATTTGTCAAACAATCTTAGAGAGGCATTCCTTGCAATCTTTATAGCAAGGAGTCTTAACTGAGTGATTGAAGAAGTCTTTGGGGAAGAAATCGCGCATCGTGATGGCAACGGACGATCTTTGTGTCATAACTTCATCATCCTCAACACTTTCATGTAGCTCTGAAGGTTGACAGTAGCTGCTTTGCCCCCTTTCCGATTGGTGAACTTGTGGAGGAGACCTATGTTTCTTGTGCATTTTCTTTGGAGTGACATAAGTCCATCCTTCAACTTCACTTGACTTGACTGACATGGTTTTGGAGCATGCCCCCAGCGGTTGAGGTGAAGATTTTGAGTTCAAAGAGCCAGAAGTGACGGTGGTATAGTTTGACTTCACCACATCATTAAGATCTAGCTCGATGATCCCTTTCTGAGCCAACTTCATGATGAGATCTTTTAGCACAAAGCACTTTTCCGTCGGATGACTAATGAAGCGGTGGAATTTATAGTACCTTGGATTGTCAGTACGGTTCATATCTTCTGGTCGTTTGCACTCAGGGAGGTCGATCACCTTTTTGTCAAGCAAGTCTTTCAACATGGCAACCACGTCAGAGTCGGGGAATGGATAAGTCTTCTCCTCAAGCTCCTTCAAAGTGCGTCTACGTATCTCTTGATCACGAAAAGCTTCGGTTTGAATCGCCTTGCTTCGTGTAGGGATTTTGACTGGAGTTGTGTTGATCGTCATTGCTTCCTTGGTGGGTTTCCACGTAGCCTTATCCACCTTTGGCCCCAAAACTTTGTCATTCTTGTAGTCGGCGATCTGTTCTTTCTTCCCATGACGGTTGATGCTTAACTCCATATCATGGGCGCGGGTGGCTAACTCCTCAAATGTTCGTGGTTTGATGCCTTGAAGGATGTAGTGTAGTCCCCACTGCATGCCTTGAACGCACATCTCAATGGCAGAGGTTTCAGAAAGCCGATCTTTGCAATCCAGACTTAAGGAGCGCCATCTATTTATGTAGTTGACGACAGGTTCATCTTTCCACTGTTTCGTGCTGGTCAGCTCTAGCATGCTTACAGTACGACGAGTGCTGTAGAAACGGTTGAGGAATTCCCTTTCTAGCTGGTCCCAACTATTGATAGACTCAGGTTCGAGGTCAGTGTACCAGTCAAAAGCGTTACTTTTCAGTGAACGCACGAACTGTTTGACGAGGTGGTCTCCCTCTGTCCCAGCATTGTTGCAAGTTTCAATGAAATGGGCGACATGTTGCTTCGGGTTGCCTTTTCCATCGAACTGCATGAATTTTGGGGGCTGATAACCCCTTGGCATCTTCAAAGCATCAATCTTCTTGGAGTAAGGCTTTGAGTACAGTACGGAGTCATGCGAGCTTCCTTCGTACTGTGTCTTGATAGTGCTTGCGATCATCTCCTGTAGCTGCTGGATAGAGAGAGATCCCATGGATGTCGTTACCTGGTCTAGCTTCGGCTTCTCTTCGACTTTCTCCGCTGGTGGCTCCTCTTCTTCGTCGTCTTCTTTCTTTAATAGGCCAACAATTGGGTCGACTTTCACGTCGGGCAGCGCATCTAGTTGGTTGACAAGTGCGGCAATCTGCAAGTCCTTCTCTTCCACAATTCGTGTGAGCTTTGCGATTGCTTCATTCATCTGAGCTAGCTGCTCCTCGATTGAAGTTGCTCCCGTGGTCATGACTTGCATGGTTGTACTGCCGCTCGAATCAGCGTCGGAGAGTAGGGACTCTGAGTATTTCCTTGGGCTCTCCCCCCTTGATGCCCTTAGCGAGGCTAGGGTGATCACAGGCTCGTACCTCAGGTGCTCTTGTTCATTTGACAGAGTTAATGCAGGGGCGGAAGCCGCGGCAAAAAGATCTCTTGCCTTACTTCGGGTTATGATGCCCGAAATATCACCACTTGCGGCGATGATGTTCTTGTTCTTTGCTTTGATTGCAGGAACAGCTTGATCCTTTCTTGATGCCATTTGCGTTTTTCGATGATTTGATGATAGAGATGAGAGGTAGAGATGTCCCACCGGGCGTGCCAAATTTGTAAACACGAGAAATTCCTGAAACACAAGCGACAAGAATACGTGTACAAAATATATATTTTGTATTAATGATTTTGGGGTTACAATCTCTTTGTAATTTGATCCTCTGATTCTATCTTCGTACGATGTGGGTTTGTGGATGAGTTGTTGATCCAAAGGGCCGTCGGGGCTTGATCTAAGGATGCACAGTTGATGAATGGATCTTCAAGGGGCGTTGGACTTGATCTTGAAGAATGGGTGTATGAGTTTGTTGAGGTTGTTGATCCAAAGGGCCGTTGGGGCTTGATCTCAGGATGAACGGGTGATGAATGATGAACACTTTCTTCAAGGGGCCGTCGGAGCTTGATCTTGAGTTAGTGGGAGTTCTTCAAGGGCCGTTGAGGCTTGATCTTGAAGGTTGATGGATGAGCGGATCTTCAAGGGCTTTTGGGCTTAATCTTGAAGAACGATCGGATGTGTGGATTTGTTGAGGTTGTTGATCCAAAGGGCCGTTGGGGCTTGAACTTAGGATGAACGGATGATGAACGATGAACACTTTCTTCAAGGGGCCGTCGGGGCTTGATCTTGCGTTGGTGGAAGTTCTTCAAGGGCCGTTGGGGCTTGATCTTGAAGGTTGATGGATGATGAACAATGAACACTTTCCTCAAGGGCCGTCGGGGCTTGATCTTGAGTTGGTGGAAGTTCTTCAAGGGCCGTTGGGGCTTGATCTTGAAGGTTGATTTGACGAAGAACGAAGAGTGCTTTCTTGATCCTTCGGGATTTGCTTGAGAGCTTTAGAGTTCCGAAGCTTGAAGGTTTTGGTGTGATATCAATTTCCCTTCCTTTCTTCCTTCCTTCCTTCTTTTCCTTCTTCCTCTCTCTCAAATGAATGCCTTGGCCTCCTATTTATAGAATTCCAAAACTTGATTTTTGGATTTAAATAATCAGATGAAATAAATCATTTCTGCCAGGTATTGACACGTGTCATATTTGATGACTTTTCCAATTTATTTCGATTTTTCGTTGAATCACACGCTACATGTAAAATTTATGTGACACGTGAACGTTGAAATTTTAATTATTGGTCAACATTCATTTCACCGAAATTTTGATGTCTACACAACTCTTTAAGCACAAGCGAAAAAACTTCTTTTAAGCATTTCACAAACTAAAAGAAATTCTATTGATACCTGGATCACGAGCAGCAACATCAGTTGCAATCATTATGGGGACATAGTCACCTTGAAACCCAGAGATAATCTGGACCCTTTCCGATTGGCATACGTTTTCATGAACCGAGACTGCATAACCTTCATTGGAAAGCTTCTGAGCAAGGAGACTACATGATTCCATCCTTCATGTATTTCAATGAATATCAGTATTCTGCTGCCATCCGCGATATCACCTAGCAAGCCTACCAATCTGAAAATTTGAAACAAATCAGAAACGCAGATACAACCTCAAACTAACTATTGCCATCCCAAGATAGAAGACATTTTGTGACTACTAATATCATCCAGTTACAACAATTAAAAATGACCAAGTGATGCCAAAAAAAAAAAAAAAACAAAAAACAAAGAGTAAGAGATATATTACTTTGATTGTGTCGCGAAGGAATGGCCTGGCAAGTTCATCAGCCTCCTCCAGCCAGCTACTACCCCAGAACAATTTTTGACAGTCTGGGGGAATCTGTATACAGAAAACCCAAAATACAATTTTCAGCCGAACATAAACTTTGAGATATAAACACACACACACACACACACACACGTTTGCTTGTGTGGGTGTGAGTGAGGGGATTTAAAAATGCTAAAGAGTTCAACATTTAAGAAGCAACACCGCAAGTATGAAGAGCCAAGTAGGGGTAATATCTTAAACCTGAGAAAGAACTTCTCGTACTAGAACCTTACAGTCCTCGCCTTCTTCTGCTACGTCTTCTTCTGCTAGCATCCAATCAGCACCATCCACCACAAGGTATGTGACTCTTTGCAAGTTTGTATGACACGACTCTAACTCATGAAGCACGGCCTCAGGTGTGTCAATTAAAATTCCAACGCCTGAGCCAAAATATTAATTGCAATCAATAAGAAGAATAACTATATACTCAAACAAGAAGTCCTCCTTAAAGTCACCGGCCTACACAAAATTGATTATGAGTCATGTTACTATAACCAATGCCTACAACAGAATATCAAGTAGATAATATCCAATAAATGAAATAGCGTAGCAGTAGCACAATAATAAGAATACAATGTCAAACGTAGTTCATCACCAGCACCACCACCTACCACATGCCACAAGAGAATTTTTATAACAATCCAGTTCACTGCCGAGTAAGGCTAAAATGTGTGCTGCAGCAAATTTAGTACACTCTTGTTGGATTTGACGAGCGCGCTCTTCGGTTGGAGCTAAAATCAATACTATTGGGCCATCTCCACAAGCTGAAGAAAAATTGTAAAATGGAAAACTTAATCCCGATAAATATAAACCAAATATATAGGATTCAAAGAGCCAGGATTTGATCATCTTAAGGTAACTAACATATAAAATACTCACATAGTCTTTTCTGGGATTTTACATGGACAATTGCAGGCAAGAGATACGCTAGCGTCTTCCCGGATCCTGGTGGAGCAATACCAATGAAATCACGGCCCTCCAAAGCCACTGGCCATGCTTGAGCTTGAATTGGTGTAGGCCTGACGAATCCAGCTTTTGAAAATTCATCCTTAACATATTCTGCGATCAAGAGAAATCATTTCAATAGACATATGCATGTAGCTAGCTTCCCATGTAGCTAGCTTCCAACACATGATACAAGAAGAAGGGAAAGCTACGTAAAAAGTAGGTACCTGGAAACGGAGTGCGACCCAAAGTCCTGATGGGTTTTGGAACATTGCTGCTTGAAACAGAAATTCCCCTTAGCTGCCTATACTCTTTGACCCGGGGCCAACACTCTTGGACCTCTACGGAGGTAGTAATTTCCCTCCGCTTCCGCTTCCGTTGCCTTGTAGACTCCTTGACTCGAAGAAGAGTAGCAAATTTGGTACCCAATTGCACTCGCCCATTCCTAACTTTTGAGGTGCCTTGAGCAACATCACCATCACCATCACCGACAGCATTCAACCTGAAACAAACAACACAAAATTATCAGGTTTTTCTTCAATCCCAAATTTTAGCAAGTTTAAATTCAAATTAGATAGAGATAGAGAGTCACCTTCTTCTTGTCCGAGAACGCTTCTCATTGGGGTCATTGGAGCGCTTCACCATATTCGAGATACCTTATGGCTTAAGGTAGGGTTTCGAAATTTTGGTACCAATCACGATCACGATGAGCGAATAAAAAAAACTGTGCAGAGTTTTGTTTCGGTTTCCATTTAGGATCTGATCGCGGTTGTTCTAGATCTACTTGGATCAGGCCCATCAATTAATTCAGTCTAGTTCTATTTAGGCTCATCATTTGGACATGACCCATGATCGAACCCTGTAATTGTTATTTTATTTTGGAAAACTCCTAACTCTTCAATTCTCTATAAAATAAGAAGAAATTTAACGAAAAGTTTCTGGTACTGTTCATTTTAACGAAAAATCACATTTTTATACTAAAAAGTCAATCTTGATACTATTCATCTTACCTTTTATTTTGTCATTATTGTTAAAACTCAAAGTTTTTAATTCATTTTCATAGTTTTTCTTAAAATAAAATGATACTTACACCCATACATACAACTATTGTAAAACACGGTGTTCAACAAGTTAATCGTTCTCACATCCACACTTACCTTTTTATCTTTTATTCTGATGAAAAAAATACAGCGGAGGAAAAATATTGCATCCTTTATTGATGTATCGCAATCTAAGTCATCTTACCCGTATTGCAAAGGACTTCATTTTTCTCCTTAAGGCCATCTCCAACTGAAAGGGTTAAGTATAGCTCCGTTTACAATTATAGCCCTACAAAATATTATTTTTAAATAAACAGTGTTAGATTATATTTATATACCATCTCCAACCGAAAAGGGCTAAACATAACCCCTCAATAATTTAATAGATCAGCTGATACTAGCTTATTGGGCATATGATTGCTATATGCAAAAGGAGCTGCATTTTCTATTGGAGAAGGACGATGAAGCGATGGAAGACGTCAAGATGATGGAGAATTACGTGATGATTGCAATGTGGTGCATTCAGGAGGACCTGTCACTGAGACCAACGATGAAGAAAGTCACGCAGATGCTTGAAGGAACTGTTGAAGCTCAGTTCCACCGAATCCATCGTCATTTATGAGTGCAATAGTTTAAGTGGTTGTTTCTTTGTTATTTGATCATCGAAAACTCAAAATCTTGAATTTGTAGTTCACAGATAGTCCTTCATAATTTTTGTTGAAAGAATAATTGTACATGTTGAAGAAAGTTAATGTTCCATCGTATTTGCGCATTCAATAGCATACATTTGCCATCCAAGTTAATTTCCTTTAAAGCAACACAATAACAAAAGTCAAAACATGCATGCGAAATTTGTAAATTTTATTTACTTTCCCGTCTAGAAAGTTGAATATACAAAAAGGTCCAATGCGTATATATTTTTAGGAATATTTAGGGTTTGTATTAAATCAATAAAAGTTACAATATTAATAATATATTAACAATATTTATGTTAATTATTAATAGTCAATCATGTATTGTGATACTTAAATACATTTAATATAAACAAAAATCACAAAATCTGCCTCTATGGTTGGCACCCACTACAGCTGGCACCCCGTTCTCATTTTTTTATATAGTTTAGTATAGGGTCAATATGAATTCAAACATTGCATTGCATTTTATGTTACGCAAAGTCTGTAAATACAGACTTTGCATTACAGTTTTTGATTTATTATAGTCAAATTAGGGAAATCTAATATCGAATGGTATATTAAAAAATCCAACATTAGATGAGACTAGTCAAGCATAAACAGATAATTATAAACTGCAACGCATAGTTTGAATCCAAAAGAAAATACAATCACAAAATAGAAACATTGCAGCGCAGGCATGCCATGATCCCAAGATACTTCCAGGATCGAAACGTGACCATAGGACGTAACTATTCAAAAACATAAAAATCAAACTAGATTCGGGACTTCAATAAAATATATAAAGGAAGTACCTAATAAACAATGACAGTCACTTAATATTACGGTCTAATAATATTCATCTTCACTTGTAAGTGAGAGGTCTTAGAAAGCTTAGCCCACATTATTGCTAGCACATTATGAAGTTTAGTCCACCCTCTCCCCTTAGTATAGATAAGATTGTTTGTTCAAAACAATAATAATAAAAATTTAAAAAAAAAAAAAAATTTCCTTTAGGCTTGCAAAGTGAAGTACTAAAATGAAAGGTAAATAAAGGCAATTAAGGAACCTGGTCACTCTAGATGCTCAACACCAACACAACTACAGTTGAAAGTCCCACATATCTAACGAATCCCATCAACCTATAGAGCTACTACTACACTGTGAAAATGGTGCACCAGGTAAATAAAACTCGGATAAGCTGCGAAACTGAAGTAGCAGTATCCCATGTCTCTAAGGATTCAAGTCAACCTCTTATGAGCCTCATTTCACTGATACGACTCTTTAACCTTCACAACCTCATATGTTACTTCACGTGTGACAAATTTTCAAGCCAAAAACGTGAACAACACAAATTAGGTGTTGTGGAGCATGCTTAGCCGTTAGGCTTCACACGTAGGCCAACCTGCTATGATACCATGAAGATAATTAAGGTTCCTCCATCAATAATTCCTCTATTTATTCAGACAAAAAAATGACGAACTAGGTTTTATACAACTGATAATTCCTCTATTTATTCGGACATTTTAAGAGAATTATGTACATTCAATACCATACAGTACGTTAACAGCAAAGAGTACTTGAAAATGAAAAATACACAAACTTTTGATATACATAAGAAATGGGATTATTATTGGAAGAACTTAAAGTATTGAACTTATGAAAGAAGATGGATCGGGTGGAGCTGAGACTTCGACGGTTCCTTCGAGCATCAATGTGACATTCTTCATGTTAGGTCTAAGCGATGGATCCTCCTGAATGCACCATATTGCAATCATCACATACTTCTCCACCATCTTCATGTCATGCATTGCCTCATCGTTATTCTTGAATAGCTGGTGCAGCTTATTCTGCTTATAGCAATCGTACGCCCAATCAGCTAATATCATTGGACCTTCATCCTCAGCCGCTGCCTCGAAATGCTTCCTGCAGAAAATAATCTCTAACAACAGAATTCCGTAGCTGTAAATATCAACCTTGGCCGTGATAGGCAACCTTTTGAACCATTCAGGGGCCACATAACCTTTTGTTCCCAACCTTTTGTTCCCCTGATTCCGGTCGTGGTTAGAGTCTGGTCGATTCTCAAAAGCTTTGCTAAACCGAAGTCAGAAATTCTTGCAGTGAGAGAGTCATCAAGAAGAATGTTTTGAGGCTTGATGTCCCAATGTATGATTTGGCTGCTACTTCCCTCGTGCAAATATAACAGCCCTCTTGCAATTTCCAAGGCGATTTGCCTCCTTTGGTACCAGTTTGGCTTTGACTCTCCAAAGAGGACACCTGCTAAAGATCCGTTGCTCATAAACTCATACACAAGAATTCGGTGCTCTCCGTCGTAACAAAATCCAAGTAGCTGGACTAAATTTCTGTGGTTTGTTCTGCCAATAGCACTCACTTCCACTTTGAATTCCAATTCATTTTCTCTGACCCTAGTGTCTAAGCTTTTGACAGCAACGCTCTTCCCATTATCAGAGGCTAGAACTCCTTTGAAGACTATTGCAGAAGCACCGCGTCCTAGTTCTTCCTCGAATTGGTTCGTAGCGTTGTTTAGCTCCTCATAAGTGAAATGCTTCAAATTCATACCAGAGATGACTGGATAAGGTTGACACACCTTCGCTTTTCTTGAATAGGCTCGGGAAACAACCAAATAGGTTATCAATGGTAGGAGGAAGTTTAGAATCCCAGAGCCACTCAGGATGACTGATCCGAAAATGATCAAAGTTTTATCGTCTTTCTTTTATGTGTTGGAACCTCCACCCCATTTCACAGTCGAATTTTGTTTCCCAACTTTTATCAAAGTTTTTCCAGTAACATTAGAGTCAATTACCCCATTCAAGAAAGGGAGTCTCTTCTTATAACACCGTCCAGCGCTGTTGTAATGTGCCACAGCACAAAAACAATCATCTAGGCAATTTTGTCGGCACCAATCCTCAGGTACCCCCTCAAAAAACGCGTAGTCCCCGCCCCAGCAATTTGCGTTATTCAGCTCTTGAAATTCGAAAAGATCTGTCTCCTCCTTTGACGTTTCACCACAACTCTGTTAAGCAAAGTTTTGCTTGCATCCTCTACGCTCATCCTCCGGATCAATAAAGGAGTAACCATTTGGGCACTGGCAAGTCGGTCCTTGTTCTTCAATCGTGCAAAAGCTGTTTAAGCCACATGCTCCACCGCCGGTTGATTCCATAATCGAAGTGCAGATGTTTGGAGGTACGAATGGGGACGAGGAAGTGGACCAAGCCATAGCCCATCTTCGGGCGCTTGAGCTAGTGCTTTTTGGGTAAACATAGTGCCTAAATACTCCATCATACTCTAGTGTTGCTCTCTGGTAGAACTCTTGCATTGAAACCATATTGGATGATATGGTACTGAGTAAGCTTCCGTTCTTGGATGTGACGTAAATAAAGCCAGACTCATTGAAGATGAATCGAAATCCAATATTTGGATTTTTCACCGACCAATACACGTAATTGGGCGTAATTTATGGGAACCTTGTAGTCGCAAGTACAAGATTCCCATCAGGTTTTAGCGAAAAGTTGAAAACAGGAATCTACCAGTCGAGTAATTTGTTGCCGTGTAGCGCGCATAGAGTATGCCATTCTGATTTAGAGTTTGTGAGGGTAGAATTGTATCGGTTGGATAACTAAAGCTCTCCTACACAATGGATGAATTTCGATTCGCCAACACAAAATTTCCGGTGTCTAGCATGGATGCATAGGCAACTCCAGTACCAACAGATTCAGTGTTCCATATTCACTTGCCATTGAGCATAAACTCGCCATCGATCGTAAGCTCCACTTTCAATCCCTTTGGCACTAGATTATCCCCATTGGCCGACCAGACAATAGTTTTAATTGGTATCTCATCGAACCAAATGGCTAGTAGGAACCCATCTTTTGCTACTTCTCGAAAGTCGAAAGCAAATTCACCAGATGGTGATGGCCAGGATGGGTTATCATCTTTTACAGCGGTGAGGGATGAGCCTAAAGATATGTTTCTATAAGTTTGAGCAGTGGTGGGAAATGGTAGAAACATGAAAAGTAAGAAGAAGAGAGGATTTTTCAGTGGACAGGCCATGGAAAAATTACAAAGGTGAAGAAAATTTTCAAATAAACTATATTTTCTGTCTCAATGACTTGCAATTTTTATTTCGTACTCTTCAAGTATTTATGAGACAGAAATCTTTGCTGCTGGACGACTATGTGAATTCTTCTGATTAAATTAGAGGATCAAGCAACAACCAGGTCAACAATGAGCTCATTTTCTTCATTGATTGAATTGACTCTGGTTAAGTCCTTTTTTTTTAAGATTTTCCCAGGCATTACTTGGAAACTGCCTTCTTGGACTCTTTACGTACTTTATCAAGGGAAGATCATCTCCAGATTCTTTTTGTCGGAATCTTAGGGATCCTCATAATTTAGCCATTCATTGTATATCGTGTAGCCAATTTTCGTTAAGGATTATTTGTGTTTAATTTTAAATAAAAAATTTAAAATAAATTTTTACCGCACAATGTACAGTAAACGGCTAAAATGTGATGATACCTAGGATCTTCACAATATGAATCCATATGGGATCCAAATTCCTTTATCAATTTCCACATGACATGTAATATAATTTATTATTCTGAATATTACAAGATGCATGGATGAAAGTCCAAGACACTATTAAACTTTTTGAATGTTGAAAAATATGTTTTGAATACGAAGAAAGTTGAGTTTTTACTGTAAAATCAATTAATAATATAGAGAGTAGTTCAACTTACTTATAAAATTGTGCAAGATGCATTCTCTCATCAATATGAGATTCATTCTGAACAAGATCTTGAGGTAAAACAATAAAGTAGTAATTACTTTATTTGATGCAGTGTGCAGAGTGACAAGAGTGCTTTCATAAGGTCCTCATTGTGAGGACCTGTCTAGACCAAATGCATACTAGCCACTAAATTATATTTGTTTAGATCCAAAAGCTTACAATATTAGACAACTTAACAAAGCAAAACAAGAAAGAATTAGTGTTCCACAATGAAAGAATTGAGGTTCTACTATAAAATCAATTGGCAATATGAAAAGTAACCAAACTCCTTATAAGCCCTTTCACGATTTGATCTCTCACCAATGAACTTTGTCCTCACATTCTCACACTAAATTTTACAAAATAGAGTAGTTCTATAGAGTTTCTAAGTCAAGGTTGGACGAGTTAGGGGTTCAACCCAAAAAGAGGGTAGAAAAGAATGCGTATTCTAAAAATAGTAGTTCTATAGAGTTTCTAAGTCAAGGTTGGACGAGTTAGGGGTTCAACCCAAAAAGAGGGTAGAAAAGAATGCATATTCTATTGTAGCACAGGGACAAGACTGACTTGCATGCATATTCAAATTTAGAAAAGACTTTGCATCCATTACGTACCCAAGGGGCAAATTAAATCTCCAACTGTAAACCTACCATGATTGACGGTTGACTTGAAAATTAAGTAGTTTGTATTCATAATGCAAACTTCCGGAAACATTTCTTTTGGCTCATCTATTGTAGCACAGGGACAAGACTGACTTGCATGCATATTCAAATTTAGAAAAGACTTTGCATCCATTACGTACCCAAAGGGCAAATTAAATCTCCAACTGTAAATCTACCATGATTGACGGTTGACTTGAAAATTAAGTAGTTTGTATTCATGATGCAAACTTCCGGAAACATTTCTTTTGGCTCATCTCTCACCACACTAAATGATGATAACTCATCGTCGTGGACATCACCATCTGATGACTTTGCTTTTGGTTTTCGGAAAATTAGAAAAGATGGGTTCCTACTTTCTACTAGCCTTGTGCAACGTGGAGTGGGATGGAACACAGTGGGACATAATTGATTCGTCCCATGTTTGGCGTAAGAAATAACGTGGGACGTGCTTGTCCTTGAAACGGATTTTAATCCAAAAATATGATCCTCTTCGGATCCTTTCCACCTAATCCACCTAATCATCTAATCTGAACTCTTGAAATTTGATCGAACAGCTAAAGTTAATATAACTTTTAAATGACCCCCTGTTTGTAGCCGTTGGATCAAATTTTAAAGGCCCAGATTAATTGATTGGGTGGATTTGGTGGATGGGATCCGGAGAGGATCCCTTTCCCAATTTTTGTACCACATAATCCCTCTTAACGTATTCGTTCCACCAAAGGCAAATTTGAACCACAGTATTGCTAGCCCATTATGAAGATTAGCCTACCCCCTCCCCTTAATATAGATAAGTGCTGTGGAGCATGCTTAGCCGTTAGGCTTCACACGTAGGCCAACCTGCTATGATACCATGAAGATAATTAAGGTTCCTCCATCGATAATTCCTCTATTTATTCAGACAAAAAAAAAATGACGAACTAGGTTTTATACAACTGATAATTCCTCTATTTATTCGGACATTTTAAGAGAATTATGTACATTCAATACCATACAGTACGTTAAGAGCAAAGAGTACTTGAAAATGAAAAATACACAAACTTTTGATATACATAAGAAATGGGATTATTATTGGAAGAACTTAAAGTATTGAACTTATGAAAGAAGATGGATCGGGTGGAGCTGAGACTTCGACGGTTCCTTCGAGCATCAATGTGACCTTCTTCATGTTAGGTCTAAGCGATGGATCCTCCTGAATGCACCATATTGCAATCATCACATACTTCTCCACCATCTTCATGTCATGCATTGCCTCATCGTTATTCTTGAATAGCTGGTGCAGCTTATTCTGCTTATAGCAATCGTACGCCCAATCAGCTAATATCATTGGACCTTCATCCTCAGCCGCTGCCTCGAAATGCTTCCTGCAGAAAATAATCTCTAACAATAGAATTCCGTAGCTGTAAATATCAACCTTGGCCGTGATAGGCAACCTTTTGAACCATTCAGGGGCCACATAACCTTTTGTTCCCCTGATTCCGGTCGTGGTTAGAGTCTGGTCGATTCTCAAAAGCTTTGCTAAACCGAAGTCAGAAATTCTTGCAGTGAGAAAGTCATCAAGAAGAATGTTTTGAGGCTTGATGTCGCAATGTATGATTTGGCTGCTACTTTCCTCGTGCAAATACAACAGCCCCCTTGCAATTTCCAAGGCGATTTGCCTCCTTTGGTACCAGTTTGCCATCGACTCTCCAAAGAGGACACCTGCTAAAGATCCGTTACTTATAAACTCATACACAAGAATTCGGTGCTCTCCCTCGTAACAAAATCCAAGTAGCTGGACTAAATTTCTGTGGTTTGTTCTGCGAATAGCACTTACTTCCGCTTCGAATTCCAAATCATTTTCTCCGACCCTAGTGTCTAAGCTTTTGACAGCAACGCTCTTCCCATTACCAGAGTCTAGAACTCCTTTGAAAACTATTGCAGAAGCACCGCGTCCTAGTTCTTCCTTGAATTGGTTCGTAGCATTTTTTAGCTCCTCATAAGTGAAATGCTTCAAATTTAGACCAGAGATGACTGGATGATTTTGACTCACCTTCGCTTTTCTCGAATAGGATCGCGAGACAACCAAATAGGTAATCAATGGTAGGAGGAAGTTTAGAACCCCAGAGCCACTCAGGATGACTGATCCGAAAAGGATCAAAGTTTTATTGTCTTTCTTTTCTGTGTTGGAACCTCCACCCCATTTCACAGTCGAATTTTGTTTCCCAACTTTTATCAGAGTTTTTCCATTAATATTGGGGTCAATTGCCCCATTCGAGAAAGGGAGTCTCTTCTTATAACACCGTCCAGCGCTGTTGTATTGTGCCACAGCACAAAAACAATCATCTAGGCAATTTTGTCGACACCAATCCTCAGGTACCCCCTCAAAAAGCGCGTAGTCTCCGCCCCAGCAATTTGCGTTATTCAGCTCTTGAAGTTGGAAAACATCTGTCTCCTTCTTTGACGTTTCACCACAACTCTGTGGAGCAAAGTTTTGCTTGCATCCTCTGCGCTCATCCTCCGGATCAATAAAGGAGTAACCATTTGGGCACTGGCAAGCCGGTCCTTGATCTTTAATCGTGCAAAAGCTGTTTATGCCACATGCCCCACCGCCGGTTGATTCCATAATCGACGTGCAAATGTTTGGAGGTACGAATGGGGATGAGGAAGTGGACCAAACCTTAGGCCATCTTTGGGCGCTCGAGCTAGTGCTTTTTGGGTAAACATAATGCCGAAATACTCCATCAAACTCTAGTGTTGCTCTCTGGTAGAAATCTTGCATTGAAACCGTATTGGATGATATGGTACTGAGTAAGCTTCCATTCTTGGATGTGACGTACATAAAGCCAGACTCGTTGAAGATGAATCGAAATCCAGTATTTGGATTTTGCACCGACCAATACGCGTAATTGGGCGTATTTTGTGGGAACCTTGTAGTCGCAAGTACAAGATTCCCATCAGGTTGTAGTGAAAACAGGAATCTACCAGTCGAGTAATTTGTTGCCGTGTAGCGCGCATAGAGTATGCCATTCTGATTTAGAGTTTGTGAGGGTAGAATTGTATCAGTTGGATTACTAAAGCTCTCCCACACATTGGATGAATTTCCATTCGCCAACACAAAATTTCCGGTGTCTAGCATGGATGCATAGGCAACTCCAGTACCAACAGATTCAGTGTTCCATATTCGCTTGCCATTGAGCATAAACTCGCCATCGATCGTAAGCTCCACTTTCGATCCCTTTGGCACTAGATTATCCCGATTGGCCGACCAGACAATAGTTTTAATTGGTATCTCATCGAACCAAATGGCTAGTAGGAACCCATCTTTTGCTACTTCTCGAAAGCCGAAAGCAAATTCACCAGATGGTGATGGCCAGGATAGGTTATCATCTTTTACTGCGGTGAGTGATGAGCCTAAAGATATGTTTCTATAAGTTTGAGCAGTGGTGGGAAATGGAAGAAACGTTAAAAGGAAGAAGAGAAGATTTATCAGTGGACAAGCCATGGCAAAATTTACAGAGGGACTCTGTTTCAATCAATTGCAATATTTTATTTCATCCTCTTCCAAGTATGAAATAAAAAACTTAGCTGCTGGACGACGATGTGATTTCTTCGTATTAAATAAGAGGATCAAAACACAACAAGGTCAACAATGAGCTCATTTGCGTGAATGACTAAATTTCGCTGGCATTACTTGGAAACTGTCTTCTTTGACTCAGTCAAGCTTCAAGCTTCTGAATATTCCGCGCTGGCATTACTTGGAAACTGTCTTCTTTGACTCAGTCAAGCTTCAAGCTTCTGAATATTCCGCGAGATGCATGGTTGAAAGTTCAAGACAATATTAATTTTTTTTATTTGAATGAATAGTATGTTATGGATTTGAAAAAAGTTCACCTCCCACACTGTGACACTATAAAACAAATTAATTGATAAGGATAAATTGTACAAAACTATTTTAATTATGTGTCGCATAACAATTTCATACATCATATTTTAAACATTACAGTATCATACCTTAATTTACAAATTTGTTGTAATGTCAAATATCCATTAAAAATTCTGTCAATTTATCTATTAACTGCTGACGTGGAAGATATAGGATTCACTCTTTTACTTGATTGAATTAAAAAACTAATTAAATATTAAAAAAATTAAAAAATCTCTCTCAATTCAATTCTCTCTCGTCTCTCCCTTCTCCCTCTCCCTTCTCCCAATCCGTTCCAATGCTTCGATTTAGCCTACTTCGAGAGATGGAGTAATCGAGTATAAACTCCAGTACCGGCAGATTTAGCGTCCCGTATTCGCGTGCCATTGAGCATAAACTCGTAATTGATGGTAAGTGTCCCTTTAAAGTTGAGAGACCATTTCTCTAATCGAATTAACGTAAAGGGATCAATTATAATAGATTTTTAGTTAATGAACTATTGCTTCAATTTAATTAAAGTTATTACTATAATTTACTCTATGAGAAAAGTGGGTGTTATGAATAGCACATTCCAAAATAAAATGCACCACAATTTGGTAGGATCTTCCTATTGAGAGTGATAATTACCGAAATATTGGATAATTTGTCGGCCACAAGGAGTATCGTTCAGTGTGACCGTCACACAGAATGGTACACCACGTGTCGTTATATAAATGGTGGAATATATGTGTTAAAAAGTTAATAACTTAAAAAATAAAATTTTACACCACTTACATAAAAACACATGATGTACCGCTTGTGTTTTCGTTACAACTAAAAATTTCACCTTACCGACAAATGCCCAAACTCCAACGCCATTCAAATGAGCCCTCCACCACCAGCCATAATAAATTATCTTTCTTTAGTCAAGAAGAAAAGGAGGGACTTGGCCCTCACCTCAACTTTTTGAGAAAGAAAAAGTTTACAACTACCGTAAAGTTTCGGTCTAATTATATAAATTATGCGTAAATTTTTCTTCATACAACATTACATTATTACATTTAAAATGTTACGTGGCAATAAATTCGTTTCATACAGATTATTCTTTAATTTTTTGGATTTTTTCTCCTTTCCCCTGAAAACCAGCTCATATTAGTGTATGTCCTCTGTCCTTATCACCCATTCAACCAACATTTAATAATTTGATAACGTGTCATATTTTTTTGCAAAGCGGACCCATTTTTCTGGGTTGGCATAATAATGGTGTTTGTGGTTTGTCAAGGCATATACCCATTTATCCATTAGCCGTTGGGTCACCTCGCTCACCCCCAACCTCACACATCAACAAATATTGCTTACAAATTCTAGAAAATTTGACCAAGAAAAAGAAAACCAAATGCTCGCAAATTAATTTATGTAACATGATTATTTTTTATCCATTAGTATTTATTTTACGTTGGATGAAATTCTAAATTTAGAGCTTATTTAGATGTGATTTTAAAATGATTGAAAGCACTTTTGATGAAAATATTTTTGAAAAAAAAATCCTTAGTAAAAATGTTAGTAAATCCTGAAAAAACATTTAAAGTACTTCTTGGAAGAATCACATAATTGGTGGTTCTCGTAGAAAGCATTTAAAGTGCTTTTAAAATACAAAAATATTTTTTCTAAAAATACTTTATTATTTTAATGGTACATTTAAACGAGCTCTTAATCTCGTATATTTTATTGAAGGGCCACAGCCTACGACACTGTGGGAATGGTGCATCGAATTGTGGTTTCTTGTTCTCGGTCTAATTCAAAGGATCTGCCATATTGAGAGGTTCTTTTTCATGGAGGTGCTGGGCGGGCAGAGATAATTGTTGGGTGTGACTATAAGCTGTCATTTCTAAATGAAGGAATGTGATTTTCACTATAAATCAATTAGCAATATGAAAAATAGCTCAAATCGTTATAAGCTATTGCATAGTTTGATCTCTCACCGATGTAAGATTTTGTCCTCACATTCTCACACTAAATTCTACAAAAAGAATAGTTGTATAGAGCTTTTAAGTCAAGATTGGACGACTTAGGGCTTCAACCCAAAAAGAGGGGTAGAAAAGAATGCTTATTGTAGGCCAGGGACGAGAGGAAAGACTTGAATTTAGAAATAGTCGGAGCACGATTGATGTCTCATCACTTTGAAGCATTCAAAGAAGGCAGTTTCCCAAGTAATTGCCCTGCATGCATATTAAGATTTAAAAAGACAGCATCCATTACTCAATTGGCAAATCTCCAACTGTATTATCTCATAACAGATCAAAGAAAGCAATGCCATGGAACCTTGGAGAGCAAGGAAAAACTTACAGAGAGAAATAGAGAAAGTTATTTCATTCAGAATGCAAAACGTCATTACAAACCCATTCACTCCACTATTTATACATACTAGTTAGCTTAATGACTAAGCTAATCATCTAACTAACTCCTCTCCTAGGATTGTGACACATGGCACTCTAAGATCAATCAGTCTGGCCTTATTTACGTCACAGCGAAGAATGGAAGCTTACTCAGTAACATAACATCCAGTCCGGTTTCAATGCAAGATTTCTACCAGAGAGCAACACTAGAGTATGATGGAGTATTTAGGCACTATGTTTACCCGAAAATCACTAGCTTAAGCGCCCGAAGATGGGCTATGGCTTGGTCCACTTCCTCATTCGAACCTCCAAACATCAGCGTGTCAATTGTGGATTCTATGGGTCGTGGTGCATGTGGCTTAAATAGCTTGTGCACGCTTGAAGATCAAGGACCGACTTGCCACTGCCCAAATGGTTATTCCTTTACTGATCCAAAAGATGAGCGCAGAGGACGCAAGCAAAACTTTGCCCCACAGAGTTGTGGTGAAGTGTCAAAGGAGGAAACAGATCTTTTCGATTTCCAAGAGCTACAAAACACAGATTATCCGGGCGGAGATTACGAGAATTTTCCGGATGTAACTGAGGATTGGTGCAAACAGAATTGTCTAGATGATTGTTTTTGTGCCGGGGCATTTTTTGGAAACGGAGGGTGTGTTAAGAAGAGACTCCCTTTAGCAAATGGGAAGACTGACCCCAGTTTTACAGGAAAAACTCTTATAAAATTTGGGAAACAACATTCGACTGTGAAATCAGGTGGAGGTTCCAACGTAGAAAAGAAAGACAATAAAACTTTGATCCTTTTCGGACCAGTCATCTTGAGTGGTTCTGGGATTCTAAACTTCCTCCTACCATTGATAACCTATTTGGTTGTTTCGCAAGCCTATTCGAGAAAACCGAAGGTGATTCAACCTTATCCAGTCATCTCTGGTATGAATTTGAAGCATTTCACTTATGAGGAGCTAAACAATGCTACGAACCAATTCGAGGAAGAACTAGGACGCGGTGCTTCTGCAACAGTCTTCAAAGGAGTTCTAGCCTCTGATAATGGAACGATCGTTGCTGTTAAAAGCTTAGACGCTAGGGTCAGAGAAAATGATTTGGAATTCAAAGCGGAAGCGAGTGCTATTGGCCGAACAAACCAGAGAAATTTAGTCCAGCTAATTGGATTTTGTTACGAGGGAGAGCACAGAATTCTGGTGTACGAGTTTATGAGCAACGGATCTTTAGCGAGCTTCCTCTTTGGAGAGTCGATGCCAAACTGGTATCAAAGGAGAAAAATCGCCTTGGAAATTGCAAGAGGGCTGTTGTATTTGCACGAGGAGTGTAGCAGCCAAATCATACATTGTGACATCAAGCCTCAAAACAGTCTTCTTGATGACTCTCTCACTGCAAGAATTTCTGACTTCGGTTTAGCAAAGCTTTTGAGAATCGACCAGACTCTAACCATGACAGGAATCAGGGGAACAAAAGGTTATGTGGCCCCTGAATGGTTGAAAAGGTTGCCTATCACGGCCAAGGTTGATATTTATAGCTACGGAATTTTGTTGTTAGAGATTATTTTCTGCAGGAAGCATTTCGTGGCAGCGGCAGAGGTGGAAGATCAAATGATACTAGGTGATTGGGCGTACGATTGCTACAAGCAGAATGAGCTGCACCAGCTATTCAAGAATGATGATGAGGCAATGCAAAACATGAAGGAGATCGAGAAGTATGTGAGGATTGCACTATGGTGCATTCAGGAGGATCCGTCACTCAGACCTACCATGAAGAAAGTCACATTGATGCTCGAAGGAACTGTCGAAGTCTCAGCTCCTCCCGATCCATCTTCTTTCATAAGTTCAATACTTTAAGTGCTTCCAATTATCCATTTCTTATGTTTATCAAAAGTTTGTTTAGTTTTTATTTGTCCAACGTGTGCATTCAAGATTACAATTTATTTCTGTTAAAACCTTTTTTCAGTGGATTAGTACTGCTACAAAGGTCTTTAACTGTTCAGCCGACAAACACCAAACAATTTTTCTTTTCCAATGTTTTCTTCTTGTTCCGGCCATGCCTGCCGAACGCTTTACATTGTTCAGTTATTATCAACCAATCTCTTCTTCAAAACCTCGGTTTTTATTCACCGAACAAGTCGTGAACCCTAGTGGAATTTTCAGTTGGTCTCATTTTTCTTTGTACAGGTCTAATGTGTTACTGATTCATTCAATCGTGAGTTTATTTATCATGGCATCTGATTGATGCAATCTTTAACTGTGCATTACTTGGAAACATTCTCACACTAAATTCTACAAAAAAGAGTAGATTGGACGAGAGGAAAGACTTGAATTTAAAACTAGAGTCAGGGTAGCATTGATGTTTCATCTCTTTGAAGTATTCAAAGAAGGCAGCTTCCAAGTAATTGGGCTGCTTGCATATTAAGATTTAAAAAGACTTTGCATCCCTTACCCCGAATGACAAATACCTCCAACTGCATATCTGTAACAACCCGTCCTGGAATTTACGTAAGAAAATGGGTATTTTTGTATTTTCACTAAGCTTGGGGGATACCTTCCTTTTTAAAATTGTTTTTGAGCCTTAATTGGTGAGCCCAAGGGGCCCACCCCCTGTTTTTGTCCCCCGGTTCCTCCCCTTTCCCATTTCTTTTCTTTTTTTTTTCTGAAAAGTCTTCTCCTCTCTTCTCTCTTTCTTCCTCCATGCTCTCTCCTTTCCCCCCCTCTCGGTCCGACAAGAACACACACACACACACACCCAAGCCCACACCTATAGCTCTTTTCGAACCCCATGGTTCTGTTTTGGACGTCAAATCACGAAGAAACCACCTCGGAGACATTTCCCAGTTTTCCGGCGAGCACCGTCCCTTTCGAGGCGATTTCTGGCCAAACCACGGCGAGTTGGCCGGCGTGCGAGGTATCAATCTCTTCGTCTCGCTGAGTACTACAACTTTCCTTTTTGTTTCACCTAATTTCATTGAGTATTGAAGAAGTTATGCTCATTTGAATCTTACCCAGTTTCCGGCGGACACCCGTGGCTTCCAAGCTGTTTTCCGGCCAACTCCGGCCACAATGACGGGAACCAAGGGTATATTTCGATTCCTTACCTTCGGGGCTTCAATTTGGTATATTGAATGACATGTTTTGGTTGAGTTTTGAGCTCCAACGGAGCTTGGGAATTCTCCGGCCGAAATCCGGCCTTCTCCCTCTTTGGACTCCGGCGAACACCCAAGGCCTTTGGGCCTTTCCTGCCAAGCCCAAAACCTGGGCAGCCCAACCCAACACCCTTTGTAATTAGGCCTTTGGGCCGTTTGTTTTAGGGCCTCTGGCCCGTTAACCCTAAACCCATTAGACCCAAACCCTTAGGCCCAACCCGGATCCAACCCAAGTCCAAACCCAATTCACCTAAAACCCAAACCCATTTACCCTAAACCAAACCCAAAACCCTAAAGCCCAAACCCATGACCCGTGACCCGTTGACCCTGATCCGTTGACCGTTGACCCGGTCAACGGTCAGCGTTGACCAGTCAACGGTCAAAGTTGACTTTGACCGTTGACTTTGACCTCGGGGTTGACTTTTTCGGTTTTCGTGCGGGACCCCCCCTAGGCTAATTTCGACGTCCTGAACCCGTTTCCGATGTCCGTTTTCCCAAATTCAACCGTTTGAGTAGAGTTTAACTAAATGTACCGTTTATGTGCTTAGGGGCAGTTATCGATGGCGTTTCCTTCTTCGCTAGATGGTGTGGCTTTTCGACGGCGAAGTACTGTGAGTGGACCCCTTCTAAAAATACATGTTTTGATAGTAGAAATGCATACATGAAAAGCATGATTTGATGATTATGTTTTATGAAACGTTTTACGAGATAACATGCTTACTGAGGCTAGTTTGAATTATTACTATTTTTCCTATAACCCATGTTCTTGTAGAATATCTGATGGATGACGATATGATATTTAGAACATGTTTAGAACACCTCTTTATAGTATAGATGATGGATGACTTTATACTATGAAGTTGATTTTCAATATATGTATGTTCACTGGTTTTGTACTTACCTAGTGGTCCTTTCCGCTACGGGACGTAGGGATAGATCCGGTCCGTCCCGGGCGACGGTTTGGTGTTGGCATAGGGCCTGGAGTGTGTTTTCCTCTGACTGTCTGCTCAGAGACGGGGAGCCGGCAAGGGGCCTGAAGTGTATTTTCCTCTGACTATGTGCTCAGAGACGGGGAGCCGGCATGGGGCCTGAAGTGTTATATCGGACATTCACTAGTGTTTATTATTTATGCGAATTATGATTTGAGACATTGCACGACATGCTAGGTTTCGGAAAACCTATGTTTATCATTATATATATGTGTTTTCATAAAACCTGGGGGTTAGTATGTTGATAACTGTTTTATTATATATATATCAACTTGGTCCACTCATGTTTGTTTTGCGCCCCCTTCAGGACTTAGAATCGAGGCATGCAATCCCGACGTCCAGGCACTTCCGCATCGGCATCTTCGAGTCCTCTCGGTGTAGGACCCACTTCTTTGTTTCATTCAATTTTATATTATTTTCTTTTAGTGTTCTAGATTAGTGGTGTGCTCTGAACACGGTCCTTATTTGCATATTCATTATTCTTTTATATTTATAAACCTTATTTATCCTTTATTTTCAGCATTTGCACTTAATAAATGGCTTTCGTCACCCTCGGGTGTCGGCCAGCACGTGCCTATCCTGGTATTCGGGGAATATCGGGGTCGGGGCGTGTCAATATCTACCATGATTCAACGTTTACTTAGTCGTTTGTGAAGGCGATGGAGTCATCACAGTTGACTTGAAAATTAAATAGTAGTATGCATGATGTAAACCTTACGGAGGACGGAATTTATGTTATTTTAGATGTGAGAAAGTTAAAAAAGGGAAGCAATTTGTGTTATTTTAGATGCGAGAAAATTAAAAGAAGGAAGCGTCATTTAATTAAAAAAAAAAAGTGAGCGGAGAATTTGTAATTCACCTGTTAAAAGATAATTTGTTGTTGCCATATACCAAAAGTGATGTTTTGGACTTTTCACATTGTTTGGATTCTTTTTTGGTGCTTCAAAACCTCCATGCAATGGAAGAGTTTCTGCGCGCTTTTGATTTCTCTGAAACTTTACACTTACCAGAAGAGCAGAGCAATTGAGTTGCAACTTGCTATTCTACACTCCCAAAATGCAGCGTTCTGATCATCTCTCTCCTCAATCCTTGTTGGATCACTACTCACTTAGTAGCTCAGGGGTTCTGAACTTCCTCCTCCCGTCGAGAAATTATTTGGTTGTATCTCGAATCTATTATACAAAAGTTAAGGTCATTCAGCCTTATCCAGTATGTCAGATATGAACTTGAAGTGTTTCACTTGTGAGGAGCTAAATGATGCTACAAATAGAGTCGAGGAAGAACTAGGACGCGGTGCTTCTGTAACAGTTTTCAAAGGGGTCTTGGTGGAACTGGAAAATGTGTTGCTGTCATATTCTTGTATATGAGTTTATGAGCAATGGCTCTCTAGCAAGCTTCCTCGCTTTGAAGATTCAATGACAAACTGGCACCAAAGAAGGCAAATTGCATTATGAATAGCAAAAGGTCTTTTGTATTTGCATGAGGAGTGTAGCAGCCAAATTGTACATTGTGGCATCAAGCCTCAAAACATTCTTCTTGATGACTATTGCCGAGAATTTCTGCATTCTGATTAGCCAAGCTTTTGAGAATAGACCAGACTCAAACTACGACTGGAATCAGGGGAACGAAAGGGTATGTGGCCCCTGGATGGTTCAAAAGCTTGCCTATCAAGGCCAAGGTTGATCTTTACAGCTACGGTATTTTGTTGTTAGGAATGATTTTTGCAGGAAGCATTTTAACGCAATGGCAGAGGATGAAGATCAAATGATATTAGCTTATTGGGCATACGATTGCTATAAGCTTAAGAAGCTGCAGCTGCTATTCAAGGACAGTGAGGGAATGCTTGACGTGATGAAAATTGAGAAGTATGTTATGATTGCAATATGTTGCATTCAGGAGAACCCGTCGCTCAGGCCCATGATGAAGAAAATCACATCCATGCTCGAAGGAACTGTTGTCTCAACTCCACCCGATCCATCTTCTTTCATAAGTTCAATATTTTAGGTGCTTCAGATTATAATCAATTTCTTCGAGATATTAAAAATTTGTGAATTTTTTTGTATGCAAGTACTTTCTCACTTACTGCAGAACCTCTCAAGCCTAGTAAAGTAAGCCAGAAACCTACCATTCTGTTTCACGTTCGAGATGAAGCTGATTTAAGCGCTTAAATATGCAAGAAGAAAAGCTGATAACATATAAAAATCTTTGCATTAATTTAGTTGGAAAACAGAAACGAAATTACAGAGAAATTCTTTTCTTTTGAATGCACA
The DNA here is from genome assembly GCF_019419815.1 of Pyrus x bretschneideri. Taxonomy (NCBI): domain Eukaryota; kingdom Viridiplantae; phylum Streptophyta; class Magnoliopsida; order Rosales; family Rosaceae; genus Pyrus; species Pyrus x bretschneideri. Next base: position 1,694,496 of record NW_025999789.1, on the reverse strand, counting down.
TATTGAACAAAGAAGAATATATCCCTCTTTTTATTGGGACAACTCAAATGAGATTTATAATTGCGACACATTAATTACTGCATATTAAATTAAAAGACTATCTGACCTACGGCAAGCTGATGGCTTAGACTGGACTCTGGAGTGCTTGATCATCATACATACAAAAGCTTGGAACTATAACTGAAAGCACTTAAAGTGCCGAATTTGTGAAAGAGGACGGATCAGGAGTAACTGAGACTTCAACATTACCTTCGAGCATCAGCGTGACATTCTTCATCGTAGGCCTCAACAATGGATCCTCCTCGATGCACCGTATTGCAATCATCACGTACTTCTACATCTCCTTGATGTCTTCGTTCGCCTCACCATCATTCGAAAATAGAAGGTGCAGTTTGTTATTCTTATAGCAATCGTAAGCCCAATCAGCCAGTATCATTTGATTTTCATCCTCAGCGTCTTTTTCAAGTTTCTTCCGGCAGCAAATAATCTCCAACAACAAAATGCCAAAGCTGTAAACATCCACCTTCACTGTGATAGGCAAGTTTTTGAACCATTCTGGGGCCACGTACCCTTTCGTTCCCCTGATTCCAGTTGTGGTTCGAGTCTGGTCCATTCTTAAAAGCTTGGCTAATCCAAAGTCAGAAATTCTTGTGGTGAAAGAGTCTTCGAGAAGAATGTTTTGAGGCTTGATGTCACAATGTACAATCTTGCTGCTGCACTCCTCATGCATATACAAGAGCCCTCTTGCGATTCCCAAGACAATATGCCTTCTCTGGCACCACTTTGGCCTCGACTCTCCAAAAACAAAGCTCGCTAAAGATCCATTGCTCATGAACTCGTACACAAGCATTCGGTGCTCACCCTCGTTACAAAACCCAAGTAGTTGGACTAAATTTCTGTGACTTGTTCTGCCAATTGCACTCACTTCTGCATTGAATTCCAAATCATTTCCTCTAACCTTCGCGTCTAAACTTTTGACAGCAACACACTTTCCAATCCCATTATCGGATGCTAAAACTCCTTTAAAAACAGTTGCAGATGCACCCCGGCCTAGTTCTTCCTTGAATTTGTCCGTAGCATCTTTTATCTCGTCATAAGTGAAACACTTCAAATTCATGCCTGCCATAACCTTATAGGGTGGAATCACCTTAGCTTTTCGAGAATATATGCGAGAAACAACCATATAGGTTACTAAGGGCAAGATGAAATTCAGAACCCCCAAGCTACTCAAGAGCACTGATCCAACTACAATCAAAGTTGAATCATATTCTTTCTTCTTTTTGTTCTTCGCAGCGCCACCTGATCTAGAAGTAGATTTATCTTTCCTTATTTTGATTAAAACTTTCCAACTATAATTTGCGTCGATCCTCCCATTGAGAAGAGGAACTCCTTTCAACCAACAGTTACCAGTTCTAAAACTAGCAACTGCGCAGAAGCAATCAGCTAGGCAAGTCTGCCTGCACCAATCCTCAGTTATGTCTTGAAACTTGTCATATTCATAAAAAGTCCAATACGCATTTTGCATCTCTTGCATATAGAAAAGATCACTCTCCGATGAGGCCTCATAGCAGCTTTGTGGAGCAAAGTTAGGTTTGCAGCCTTTCAACATATCATCTGGATCTATATAGGTATAACCAGGTGGGCACTGGCAAACCGATCGGCCTTGGTCATGTTTACATAAGCTGTTCAAGCCACATGCGCCCCTGCCTTTTGGTTGCAAGATACTCATGCAGATGTTCGAAGGTATGAAGGACAATGTAGACCATGTTCCGCCACTAGAGCCATTGTTTTTACGAAAAACATAGTACCTCAAAACTCCATCATAGTCAAGAGTTGCTCTCTGGTACAAATCTTGGTTCGAAAACATATAGGATAATACCACATTAAGTATCGCTCCATTCCTATCAGTAAGGTAAACAGAACCAGACCGGTTGAAGACTACCCGAAAGCCTCTTCCCAGAGTATCGGTGTAATTCCAATAACCGAAATACGGATAATCTTGTGGGAAATTTGTTGTGTAAAGCATAAGATTTCCAACTTTTTGTACTGCAAACATGAATCTACCTCTCGAATAATTTGTTGACGTGTAGTGAGCATAGAGTCTGCTGCCTTGATTTAGAGTTTGTGAGGGTAAAATTGTATCGGTTGGATGACTAAAACTCTCCCACAAACTGCTTGAATTTGCGGTGGCCAGCACAAAGTTTCCGGTGTCTAGCATGGCTGCATGTGCAACTCCAGTACCAGCAGAAGAAGCAATCCATGTGCTTTTGCCCGTTGCGATGTAACTAAGACTAAACTGGCCTTCTGCAGTGAACTCAACTTTCGATCCTTGTCGCACAAGATTTTTCCCATTGGCTGACCACACAATGGTTTTCTCTGGTATCTTATCGAACCAGATGGCTAGTAGGAAACCGTTGTTTCCAATCTGTCGAAAACCGAAAGCGAAATCACCAGATGGTGACTGCCAAGATGAGTTATCATTTTGTGCAGTGAGTGATGAGCCTAAAGATATGTTTCTATGAGTTTGAGCAGTGGTGGAAAATGGTAGAAACATGAAAAGGAAGAAGAAGAGAAGATATCGAACATCAAAAGCCATGGAAATTAAGGTGAGACAGTAATTTGCTCCGATCAAACTTTACTAAAATATTCAATAAATAGACTCAATATCAACTGAACTATATTTTATGTTAACGACAAGTTGACGAGTCCGACGACCCAAAAGTCTTTGCATGTTAAGAGAACTAAACATCAATTAACAAATAATCAAATGGAGGGGCACTAAAACATCCAATAATAAAATAAAATTTTCATATAATTGTTTGAGTTTATGTGTGACTTGGAGTTTGTGTGGCCGTTAGGGTTTCCAAGTAGCAAACCGGCTCTAATACCATTAATGAAGTTGAAGCCATACCTGAAATCAACTGGCAATAGAGAGCATATATCAACTTCTTAGCTCATGCTAGATTCTTTAATTTTTCGACAACAGGACAATCTCATCCTCACAAGTTATTGGGTGTAATTCTTCTTCAAACTTTTGAGTAATTATTCTTCTATCTTTATGTGTAAATGGAAGCAGCTTTTTTTTTTACTCCGATTCTTGAACATTATTTTGTACCCATTCTTCTTTTTGGCTCCTTTAATCATGCCTTACTTTGACTCATCTTACCATTTTTTTTTTTTCCTGAAGTACAAGGAAAATTTTATTAATAACAAAAAATCATACCACCATCTGTCAATTGAGAAAATGCACAAATCTATGAAGAAATGAAGCAACGAATATAGACTTGTGAGGAAGCCTGGATTTCTAGTTGAGTTTGGTATCTCTTCTTCTCTAAAATCCTCCAAATTCACAAAAGTCTACAACTCGATGAGGTTTATTTTCAACAAAAAGTAGATAACTTTAAGAGTTTTTAAGCCAGTATCAAGAGAATAACTTACATACACCTGAAGAGGTACATCACTATAGCAATCTAATTTACATTTTAATAACGCAATACCATATGAAAACATGACATGTATGGAAGTCTCACTCTTCTTGAGTGGGTCGGTGGACACCGAAAATTTTATGGTGTCAAAAAGTCTTGATTGAAAATAGTTCTAGAACTACACAGATATCGAATCAATTTTTTTCTAATTCCACCTAACTCCAATTGAAATCAACGTAGCCATTCAAAATTCAAAAGTTCCTCACTTTCACTGATAATATGATCACCACGGCACATTATACACGCATTGCACGATAAAAGAAAATCATGTTCTTTCATCACTTAATTGCCATGAATTTGGCGAAGAAGGTTCCTAGAAGGTTAAAACAAAAAATCTATCTAAACCCTAAACATTAGATAGAAATATTAACAAACGTTAAATTAATTATTATGTTTTTCACTAAACATGTAATACAAAACACGTTTTAGTGCTCTTTTATTGTAAGTTCGGTTTTCTTATTGGGAAAACCATGAGGGCGTGGTCGGGGTACAAAGCGGATAATATTGTGCTACAACGCAATCGAGCCGGTGATGTGGTGAGGACCCAGGCCGGGATGTGACCAAAGCACCATAGATAACTTGAGAGTTAAAACACGCTTTCATATTTGTCCACGACATCACTTAAAGCCAGTGAACCTAACAAATATCATTTCTTCAAAACTGTATGTAGTTATTTGGAATGATTTAAAAGGTTATGTCCGATTTGGAATGATCCCAAAAGGTTAGGTAGTTATTTGTACTTAACTCTTTTATATACTATTGAGGATTCAATCTTGCATGAGGTTTATCATAGTAATACATTAATTACCGCAGATTAAGGACTATCTGACTCACCAAACTCATGGCTTAGACTGTTACCCGAGAAAATCAAACATACAAATATGAAATTATACAGCAAGCACTTAAAATGTCGAATTTATGAACGAGGATGGATCAGGTGGAAATGAGACTTCAACAGTACCTTCAAGCATATGTGTGACATTCTTCATCGTGGGCCTCAACAATGGATCCTCCTCGATGCACCGCATTGCAATCATCACGTACTTCTCCATCCCTTGATGGCTTCCATGGGCTCACTGTCATTGGGAAACAGAAGTGCAGTTTGTTTTGCTTATGGGAATCTTACGCCCAATCCGCTAATATCATTTGATTTTCATCCTCGACGTCTTCTTCAAATTTCTTCCGGCAGCAAATAATCTCCAACGACAAAATGCTAAAGCTGTAAACATCCACCTTCCCTGTGATAGGCAAGTTTTTGAACCATTCCCGAGCCACATACCCTTTCATTCCCCTAATTGCAGTCGTGGTTCAAGTCTGGTCCATTCTCAATAGCTTGGCCAATCCAAAGTCGGAAATTCTTGCGGTGAAAGAGTCGTCGAGAAGAATATTTTGAGGCTTGATGTCACAATGTACAATCTGGCTGCTGCACTTCTCGTGCAAATACTAAGCCCTCTTGCAATTCCCAAGGCAATATGCCTTCTCTGGAACCACTTTGGCCTCAACTCTCTAAAAACATAGCTCGCTAAAGATCCGTTGCTCATGAACTTGTACACAAGTATTCAGTGTTCACCCTCGTCACAAAACCCAAGTAGCTGGACTAAATTTCTGTGACTTGTTCTGCCAATTGCACTCACTTCAGCATTGAATTCCACATCATTTCCTCTAACCTTCGCGTCTAAACTTTTGACAGCAACACACTTGCCAATCCCATTATCAGATGCCAAAACTCCTTTAAAAACTGTTGCAGATGCACCACGTCCTATTTCTTCCAAGACTTTGTTCGTAGCATCTTTGATCCCCTCAGATGTGAAACACTTCAAGTTCATGCCTAACATGATTGGATTAGATCGAATTGGCTTAGCTTTTCTAGAATATGCGCTAGAAACAACCATATAGGTTATTAATGGCAAGCGGAAGTTGAGAACCCCCAAACTACTCAGGAGCACTGATCCGGCAACAATCAAAGTTGAATCATATTCTTTCTTCCTTTTGGTCTTCGCGGCACCAGCTGATCCCAAAGTAGAATTGTCTTTTCTTATTTTGATGAAAGCTTTTCCATTATAACTGGGGTCTATCCTCCCATTGAGAAGAGGGATTGCCTCCAGAAAACACATACTAATTTTGTAACTGGCAACGTCACATAAACAATCGGCTAGGCATGCATGCCTGCCTGCACCAATCCTCAGTTACACCATAAAACTCGTCATACTGAGATGCCTGGCAATTCGCGTTTTGCATCTCTTGCATATAGAAAAGATCACTCTCCGACGAGGCCCCATCACAGCTATGTGGAACAAAGTTCGGTTTGCAGCCTTTCAACGCATCATGTGGATCCATCAAGGTATAACCAGATGGGCACTGGCAAATCGGTCGACCTTGGTTTTGATTACATAAGCTGTTGAAGCCACACGCTCGCCCGCCTTGCTTTTGCACGATACTCATGCAGATGTTCGAGGGAATGAAGGACAATGCAGACCATGTTCCGCCACTTGAGTCATTGCTTCTCCGAAATACATAGTACCTCAATACTCCATCATAGTCAAGAGTTGCTCTCTGGTATAAATCTTGGTTAAAAAATGTGTAGGGTAATACCACCTTGAGTATTGTTCCATTTGTTGCAGTGAGGTAAACAGAGCCAGACTGGTTGAAGATGACCTGAAAGCCACTATGCAGAGTATCGGTGTAATTCCAATAACCGTAATAGGGATAATCTTGGGGGAAATTTGTTGTAGAAAGCTTGAGATTTCCATCAGATTCTAGTGTAAGCAGAAATCTACCCATCAAGTAATTTGTTGACGTATAGGGAGCATATAGTCTGCTACATTGATTAATTGTCTGTGCGGGTAGGATTGTATCGGTTGGATGACCAAAACTCTCCCACAAACTGTTCGAATGTGCGTTGGCCAGCACAAAATTTCCAGTGTCTAGCATGGCTGCGTATGTAACAACCCCAGTACCTACTGAAGCTACCAACGTGTCTTTGCCTGTCGCGATATCATTGAGCAGCAACAGGCCAACAGCAGTGAGTTCACCTTTGGATCCTTGCACCACAACACTATTTCCATTGGCTGACCACACTACGGTTTTATCTGGTACCTTATTGAACCAGATGGCTAGTAAGAAACCGTCGTTTCCAATCTGTCGAAAACCAAAAGCAAATTCACCAGATGGTGATTGCCAGGATGCTGAATTATCATTTCGTGCAGTGAGTGATGAGCCTAAAGACATGTTTCTATAAGTTTGAGCTATGGCGGAAAATGGGAAAAACACGAGAGAAGCAGAGAGGATATAGCACATCAAAAATTCAGGTGAGGATAATTTGCTCCAAACTGATCACACTAGTAAAATCTTCAACAAACAGGCTAAAATCATCAACTATTTATGCACGGACGAGTTGACGAATACAACGACTTAAATTTTGTTTCCCATGTAACAGTGTAAGATGGTTTGTTTCCCATGTAACAGTGTAAGATGGTGCTCGTCAACAATCAAATAAAACTTTCATGTCAGATTTTCACCTTCGAGCATCCTTTTTTCGGCAATTCAGTGCGAGTGAGAAAGTTTTACGTGTGAGCAGATTTTCTTTTTGCATGTTTGAACAAAGGCATGAATCACATTTTGCTTCTATTAGTTTTCATCTCAAACGTGAAACACCATGATAAGTGAGAAAGCTTGGAATTTCTTGAGAAGGACCGGACGAACCTTTATTCCTTGTTTTTGAAGCTTTTCTGAACGAAGTGATCTGTAATTGAGTTTGGTAAATAAACCTTCTACAGTTTACACTCTAAAATCCTGCATGGTCCACAAAATTTCACAATTCAACTAAGTTTATAAAAGCTGACATGTGGTCAAGTTGGCTAGAATAGTATGATTTTAATCCTCCACCTAAGTTTGAATTCCTCATATCCCGTACCTGAGCTTGAAATCCCTCCTTCCCGTAATTTAGATTAGATAAAGCATCGCTTGAGAATAAGAAGTGCATAACTTTATGAAGCCACACGTGTAGATTAAATGCACCTGGAATTAAAAATGAACTCAAATTCTTTCCGGTTCCACAAAACTTAAACTTCGTGTTGATATCAAGTTTACGAAGTCATTAGTATGAGAAAACGTATACCTTAGGGCACGTTAAGTAACCATTTTGTTAGTTTTTAATTTTTAATTTTTTTTTTAGAGATAGAAGGTAGATATATGATAGGAGCATATTCATGCGACTTAATTAGCTTGTTCTCGTGCATTTATATTGTGTTTATTTAGTTGTTTTAGTGTTTAAGGTCACTTTTGTGTATTTTCAGATTACAAGGCCAAAGTGTGCAAGAAGATGCAAATTGGAGCCTTTTGGAGCGAAAAAGGAATGAATGAGTTGAAGACTTGAAGAAATGACGAAATCCTACTCCAACGATGAATTCTTACCAAAACGAGGAATCCTACTCAAACAAGGTTTCCTATTTTAGGAAAGTTAACCCTAAGTTTCCCGTTTTGGTAACCTTTCCTAATCTAAACGTCCGTATTTTCTAGCCACTTTGAAGACCTTGTAGGTACTTTAGGACACAAAACGAAGACCCTAGGCTCCTTATCCATCCTTGCTGTGCCCTTTTATTTTCTTCCCTTCCCTTGCCGTGCAAGGGAGGGCAATTTTGTCTTAGGGTTGCACTTAAAACACATGCTTTTAAACCCTAGTTCTACACCCTTGCAGCCGCACCTCTCCTTCAAAATTCATTTAAGTCGTGCATTCCATCAGCCCTTCATCTTTAATCCGTGCACTATCATTCACCCTAACTCTATCATGCAGCCACCTTGATAACCTATTACACTCCAATCCGCACCATAACCCTAAGGAATTAAAAAAGGGCAGCAGCCACCATATTCCTAGAATTCATAACAACCGCAAGACATCTGCCACATCCTAAGCCGTGACTAACCTCCCAAATTCTCCCACAAAACAACACAGCCGCAGCACCATATATTTTTAACTCCTTCTCTGCCGTGGCCCCCCCCATTAATCATTCAACCTAATACAATAATCAGCCAATATATCATATAATTCCTTGCTGCCGCAAGAGTTCTTCCACATATTTTCACAATCAGCCGCCACCATCCCATAAAATTCCTTCCAGCCGTGCCTTTCCCCATCCAGCCGCAACACCATCTCAGATTCTCTCCATCTTCCCCTTCCATTCCAGCCGCCATCTACACCATTCCACCACCTTACAAACCACCCTACACCTCCACACACCCTTGCCGCACCACCACACTACCCTAAACCCATTCCCAAACCAGAAAATCAACCAAAAACACCATTTAACCTCACTGTCGCAGCAAGGAGAAGAGGAAAGAGGAGCTTCGACGCGCAGAAATTCAAGTGGATTCGTTGGGCGTTCTAGGTGTAATCAACCCTTTATGCTTTATGTTTAAATTCAATTGTATTTCTCTTTTTGTGAACATGAGAGGCTAAATCCCCCTAGTTAGCTAGGGGGTGATTCGAAACCATGTTTATGCTTGCAATATGAATTGATTACTTTTGGTTGGAATTTCATAAGTTGTGGATTCAATTCGTTCATCTATTTGATTGATAACGTATTTGTGTATGTTGATTGAGAGTGCACGCTTAGTTTTCATGCATGAATATGATGCTAGATTATGAGGGAGTTTCACCTAATAGTTACAATCTTATAATCACAAGTAATGAAGGTCGCTTGAAAACGATCGCGTTGAATGAATTCTTAGCATAAGTTTCATGCAATTCATAGTAACGAATGCTTCGTCAATGCTTATGTTTTTCATAGAACTTAATGATTCTTGCTTGTATCTCTATTATGCAATTCATGTAGGGAACTTGTAGGGAATGTTTTGGGTTGTCGTATGCAATCATCCAACTTAATAACTTGTGGAAAAACTGAGGGTTAATTAGTGCAATTCACGGTTAATTTGGGGCGTTGAGTTTCATAATTTATCGAAAGACCAACTGAAAATCATTTTGTATGCAAGTGTAACATGTGTGGAGAAGAACCTTCTAGCTAGCATTCATTCCATATTTCATCACATTCATATTTACATTCTGCCTTTAAATTTACAATCTATGCATTTAATTTATTTTCGTCAAAACCTCAATCCCCCTTTACCTTAGTGTCTAATTTAGTTAGAAAGTGTCTTAATTTGTGTTTATAAGTGTTTTGTATTCTTTGAGTCTTTTGGTTTGTTTTAGTGTTTTATTGTTTAGTTTTGCATTCTTTGAGTCTAGTTTAGTGTTTTTAACGTTTGTTTTACGTTTTTGAGTCAGTGTCCAAGTGATTTAGTAATCCCTCCTAATCCCCGGTCTAGAACGATCCCTACTTGCATCTTTACTACAATTGTCACAAGAGGGTTTTAATTTGTGTGCTTACTTAGTTCGCATCAAATTTTTGGCGCCGTTGCCGGGGATTAGCAACTTTGCTAATCCCTTGGATTGTTTACTTTCTGTTTATTTATTTATTTTGTTGAAGTTTCTGATTTTGTTTTGTTTTTTTTTTCTTGTTTTATGTACTAGTGCATGACTCGGAGTTCTCAACCGATTCGTGAGCGTATCTCGGACTTTGACAGTGACTTTGAGAGGACTTTGAGACGAAGGAAGAAGCATCACGAATCAAATCCGCCAAGCCCGGAACCTGAGCTTGACGAACAAGGCCTAGAAAAGGAAGAAGAACCCACGGCAGGGATATTTGAAGAAGACCAAGGCATGGCGGTGGACAATTGTACACTCAAGGAGCTTTCCGCCTCAGGTTTGGATAATGCCGCACCCTTGTGCATTCAATACCCCACGGCAGCCCAAGGTAAGACGGATGAGTTTGAATTAAAGTCAAGTTTACTTCATCATATTCCTAAATACCATGGCTTGTCCATGGAAGATCCTAACAAACATTTGAAAGAATTTGAAGTAGTTTGCTCTAGTATGACTCTCGTCAACGTCGATGGAAGCATATTGAAGATGAAGGTTTTTCCATTCTCTTTGATGGATAAAGCCAAAGATTGGTTATATGAGTTAGCTCCCGGCACTGTCACTTCTTGGGAGAGCATGAAGAGGGCTTTTCTGGAGAAGTTCTTCCCAACTTCTCGAATCATCCTTTTACGAAAAAGGATAAGTGGTATACAGCAAGAAGATGGTGAGTCTTTTCCTACGTATTACGAACGTTTTAAATCTCTTGTTGCTTCTTGTCCACAGCACCAGATGAATGAGGAGTTACTTCTGCAATACTTCTACGAGGGGCTCCTGCCAATTGAACGACAAATGCTTGACGCATCGGCGGGTGGAGCATTGGTGGACAAGACACCCATGGCGGCCAAGGTCTTGATTGCAAACCGAGCATTGAATGCTCAACAGTATGAGAGAGTAGGCCAAAGAGGACACCCACGGCACCAAGTACATGAGGTAAGTTCAACGTCTGATCTTCATTCACAATTGGCTAATCTTACTTCTATTGTTTCACAGATGGCCGAGGGAATGAAGATACAAGGACCTGTGGTATGTGGCGTATGTTCTATCCAAGGACATGCCTCCGAAAAGTGTCCTCAACTCATCGAGAATGGCGGATGGGAGAGTGCGAATGCCATTGGGTTTCAAAGTCAAAATCAGTCAAGACATGATCCATATTCCAACACGTATAATCCGGGGTGGCGAGACCACCCAAATTTCAGGTGGAGGGATTCCCAGCAACCTCAGAATCAAGGAGGCTTTAGGCAACAACCCCCGGGGTTCTTTCCCAAACCCTACGGCCCACCCCAAAATCAAGCCCAATCCGGCCCAAGTGCCTCAGGTACGTCTCTTGACAATGATGCACTCCTTAAGATACTAACTAAGTTGTCTAATGGGCAGGAAGATCAAGCGAAGGCTATGCAAAACCAAGATAAGAGGGTGGATCAACTTGAGAAACAAATTGGGCAGATTGCCGAATTTGTAGGTAAGTTTCGAGATCCCGGACAACTCCCTAGTTCCACCATTCCAAATCCGAAGGGAGGCTTCGAAAGCGCAAAGGCCATATTATTGAGAAGTGGAAAAGAAGTCGGGGCAGGTCCTACACCATCACCATCAAGCCCCGAAGAGGATGAAAAACTAAGAATCGAAGAGGAAGAAACAAGGTTGCCCACGGCAAAGGTGATTCCACCTTTGCCGCAAGTCCCTATGGTCCCAAATATGCCCAATTCGGCCAATAAAGGTAAAAATGTGTTAAATTCAGTTCCTGCTAATGTTTTCCCTTTGAATGTTCCTTTTCCTAGTAGGTTCAGGCAAACGAAGAAAGAAGAAGCTGAAAAGGACATCCTTGAGACGTTTCGTAAAGTTCAAGTGAACATACCCCTGTTGGATGCAATAAAGCAAGTCCCGAGGTATGCCAAGTTCTTAAAGGAGCTTTGCAACACGAGGAAGAGGATGTCGACCAAGGAAGTGGTAAAGGTTGGTGAGAATGTGTCCGCCATCTTGCAACGCAAACTACCGCCCAAATGCAAGGATCCAGGTAGCTTTACCATTCCTTGTGTCATTGGGAATACTAGATTTGAATCTGCCATGCTTGATTTAGGTGCTTCTATAAATGTTATGCCATATTCCATTTATGCATCTATGAACTTAGGAGCATTGAAAAATAATGGGGTAATAATACAATTGGCCGATAGATCTAACGCCTATCCAAAGGGAGTTTTGGAAGATATTCTTGTACAGGTTAATCATTTGGTCTTCCCGGCGGATTTCTATGTCCTTGAAATGGATGAATCGGACCATGCTCCTTCGCTGCCCATTCTACTTGGAAGGCCATTCATGAAGACGGCCCGGACGAAGATTGACGTGTATAGTGGAACTTTGTCCATGGAATTCGATGGGGAAGTTGTTAATTTTAATCTTTCTGATTCCATTAAATACCCTAGTGAGGACCATTCATGCTTTTCTATTGATATAATTGACTCTTTGGCGCAGGGATATCTCGACGATTTGAATGACGATGCGCTTGAAAAAGTCATTACACGAGGCATGGAACTCAAAACAAAGGGGGCAGATTGCATGCATGCCCACGGCATACATTCTCTACTCCATGCCGTGCCCCCTAGTGAGGAATTACTTGAAGTTGTGGCTACCCTTGAGTCCTCACCTAAGCTTGATGGTAAGTATACTAACCGTGAGTCCATTCCCATTTCGACTAACAAATTGCTTCCATCTATAATTCAGGCACCTATCCTTGAACTCAAACCATTACCGGGCCATTTGAAGTACATTTTCTTGGGGGAAGAGGAGACATTACCGGCCATCATTTCTTCATCACTCACGGCACAAGAAGAAGAGAAACTAGTGCGTGTTTTGAAGGAGTTCAAATCTGCCCTAGGTTGGACGTTGGCCGATATCAAAGGTATTAGTCCCGCTACATGCATGCATCACATATTTCTTGAGGAGGGGGCCAAACCAACTAGAGAGGCTCAACGCCGTCTTAACCCTCCGATGATGGAAGTTGTGAAGAAGGAGATAATCAAGCTGTTAGATTGTGGAGTTATCTATCCAATCTCGGATAGTAAGTGGGTGTCACCGATCCAATGTGTGCCGAAGAAATCTGGAGTGACGGTTGTGGAGAACGCGGAGAATGAGCTAGTGCCCACTCGAGTCCAAACCGGTTGGCGTGTATGCACAGACTATAGGAAGATAAACGCCACCACGAGGAAAGACCATTTCCCCTTGCCGTTCCTAGATCAAATGTTGGAAAGGTTAGCGGGTCATTCATTTTATTGTTTTCTTGATGGATATTCTGGTTATAATCAAATTGTTATTGCCCCGGATGATCAAGAAAAGACTACTTTTACATGCCCCTTTGGTACATTTGCTTATCGTCGCATGCCATTTGGTTTATGTAATGCACCTGCTACATTTCAAAGATGCATGATGAGCATATTTTCTGATTATGTCGAGAAAATCATTGAGGTTTTTATGGATGATTTCAGTGTGTTTGGTAATTCATTTGATGGTTGTTTGAGTAATCTTAGTTTGATTTTGAACCGTTGTGTTGAAACAAATCTTGTGCTTAATTGGGAAAAATGTCACTTCATGGTTAAACAAGGTATTGTTTTAGGACATATTATTTCTGAAAAAGGCATTGAAGTAGATAAATCTAAGGTAGACCTTGTTCGTCACTTACCCGCTCCAACTTCGGTTAGAGAGGTTCGTTCGTTTCTTGGTCATGCAGGTTTTTATAGGCGGTTCATTAAGGATTTCTCAAAGATTGCACAGCCACTCTGCCGACTGCTGCAAAAGGAGGTGGCGTTTGAGTTTGATGATGCATGCTCCACGGCTTTCAAGCACCTCAAGGAGGCTCTCACTTCGGCTCCCATTATCACACCTCCAGATTGGAGCCTTCCATTCGAGTTGATGTGCGATGCTTCGGACTATGCGATTGGTGCTGTTTTGGGACAGCGAAAGGACAAACAACCTCATGTTATTTATTATGCGTCTAGAACATTAAATGATGCTCAATTAAATTACTCAACCACTGAAAAAGAATTACTTGCTGTGGTATTTGCATTAGATAAGTTTTGGTCATACTTACTTGGGACTAAAGTTATTATTTTTACTGATCATGCAGCTCTCAAGTATTTGCTCACAAAGAAGGAGGCCAAGCCTAGACTAATTCGATGGCTTTTGCTCTTACAAGAGTTTGACATTGAGATTCGGGATAAGAAGGGCGTGGAGAATGTGGTGGCTGACCACCTAAGCCGAATGGTGCATAATGAGGAGCCTCTACCCATTGCAGAGACATTCCCCGATGAACAATTGATGTCCATAAAGGTTAGTACACCTTGGTATGCCGATATAGTTAATTTTTTGGTGGCAAAACGTATTCCAAGTGAGTTCAATAGGCATCAACGTGACAAACTTTGGCATGATGCACGGTTTTATGTGTGGGATGATCCATACTTATGGAAATTTTGTCCCGATCAGATTATACGTCGTTGTGTGCATGATTCTGAATGTCATTCAATCTTGAGTTTTTGTCATACATATGCATGTGGAGGGCACTTTGGCACACAACGCACGGCCCTCAAAGTGTTACAATGTGGATTTTATTGGCCTAGTATTTTTAAGGATGCTAGAACGTTTTGCTTAACATGTGATAAATGCCAAAGAATGGGTGGCATTAGTGCAAAGGACCAAATGCCGCAGGTTTCTATCCTAAATGTTGAAATTTTTTATGTCTGGGGTATTGATTTTATGGGTCCCTTCCCTTCATCGTATGGTTTCATGTATATTTTGCTTGCGGTTGATTATGTGTCAAAATGGGTGGAAGCCAAGGCCACCCAGACTAATGATTCTAAAGTGGTTGCAGAGTTTATTAGAACTAACATTTTTGCAAGGTTTGGAATGCCACGAGTGATCATTAGTGATGGAGGGTCACACTTTTGCAATCGGACCATTGAAGCGTTATTAAGGAAATACCATGTCACCCATAAGGTTTCTACACCTTACCATCCTCAAACGAATGGCCAAGCCGAGGTTTCCAACCGAGAGATCAAGCAAATACTTGAGAAGACTGTTGGGCCAACAAGGAAGGATTGGAGCTTACGGTTAGATGATGCACTTTGGGCGTATCGTACGACGTACAAAACTCCCATTGGGATGTCACCCTTTCGACTTGTCTATGGCAAGGCGTGCTATCTTCCCGTTGAATTGGAGCACAAAGCACTTTGGGCCATCAAGAAGTTTAACATGAACCTCGATGAAGCAGGAAGTCAAAGGAAATGGCAATTAAATGAGCTTGATGAGATAAGGCACGAGGCATATGATAATGCAAGCATTTACAAGCAAAAGACCAAAGCTTTCCATGACAACATGATCTGTGGGAAATCATTCTCAATTGGGCAGAAAGTGCTATTGTTCAATTCCCGTTTACGTTTGTTTCCTGGTAAGTTACGTTCTAAGTGGATTGGACCATTTGTTATTACTAACGTTTTTGTTCATGGTGCAGTCCAAATCCAAAGCTTGAAAACGGGACATGAATTCAAGGTGAACGGGCATCGTTTGAAGCCCTATTATGACACCTTTGTGGAGCATGCCGTGGATGACATACCCTTGGAAGCCGTGGGCCCTAGTAAGGAGTGAAGAAGGTTTCGTCCGGCTGGAAGACGTTAAAGCAAGCGCTTCGTGGGAGGCAACCCATGCAATCAACAAAGGAAGAACTTGGGAATCGCTCCACACTCAGATTTGCGTCCCTAAACCCTTTCCTTTGTTGCTTACTTTATGTTTTGTGTAATGTTTTTTTTTAATTGTGTCTAAAACATTGAGGACAATGTTTAGTTTAAGTGTGGGGGGGTAACATTCTGTTTTGAGACTTTGTGCATGAAATTCGTAGGGTATTACCACCTAACATGTTTAAACTTGTTCTTTGCTGTTTTTAAGTGTTTTTAATCTATTTTAGAGTGTTTTAGTGTGTGTTGACTTAAAAATCCGAAAATACCACACCATAAAAATTTGAAAAATTGTTTTGAAAAACCCAAAAAGAGTTGTTTTTGTGTGTTTGTTTGTGTCGTAGGTCACCTTCCAACACAATGATGAGGATTTGGTTTTTAATTGCATGATGGTTAAAGAAAGTTACAAACATGGTTGGACGTTTGATATACTCTTTGGTTTATGCTTGGTTGTAGTTATAGTTTACGAATTCACATGTAATCACAAAAGAAAAAAATCAGTTTTTGTAACATGCTTGAAGGAAAGAACTTAAACAAACGCTACATCCCTGTGAGACTTGAGCCTAAACGTTATTTGGAGAGTTATAATCTTTGCATCATTGTTTTCTAAGTCGTTGCATGATCTCATTATTCTTTTCTTGGTTACTACTTAGAAGGCATTTCATCACTTAGTTCCAAATGCTAGAACTCATGCCCATTTCATTCAAAGCATGTCATTGATTTGCATAACACATATTCAAGATGAAGTTGTGTAGTGAACACCATAGCCAAATTGCCATATTTCCATTTTCATTTGTTTTGTAGGATTTAACACCGTTGAGCCTTGTGTAGCCTACTTTCTTTGTTAACCCACATTATCCTCACCTAGCCTAGATTATGACCATCCTTACCCTTGTTCTTGAAGCATAGTAAGCATGAATGAATTCCCTTTGATTAAAGTGTCGCAGAAAATAAGTGTGGGGGAAGGATTATTGATGTGAGTTGATGTTCCATAGGCACGGTTAGAAAAAAAAAAAAAAAAAAAGAAAAGAAAAGAAGAGAAAAGAAAAAATGAAAAAGAGTTGAAAAGAAAAGAAAAAAAAAATGAAAGAAAAAAAATTGAAAAGTATTGGTTGTTGAAGTAAGGGCCCAAAACAATGAATTAGGCCCTAAGAGTTGTTTGAATCTCCCCTGTTTGTCTAAAAGTTGATTTCTGCATTCTAAGGGAATTCTAGGTCTTAATTTCTTTACTTTACTCACTATTGCTTAAAGAACTTTTGTTTATCCCTACCTTTCCTTGTTAGCCAATACCCCAAGCCCCGTTACAACCCTTGACTTCTATCTTGAGTGTTGTGCATTTCAATTGTGGAGTTTGAATTTGGTATGAGCATATGGTGTCACTGGTTCTCGCATTTAAGTAGTAGCATTCCATTCATGAGATCATATCTAAACACGTTTAATTATTCCAGAAATTGCGTTCTTGGTTATAACATATGTGAGTACTAGTCTTTCATGTTTACATCAATCTTCTCACATATAATTAGTGTAGGGTGTGTAGTCAGAAAATCTGAGTGAAAATTGAGTGCATAACTAGTGAGGAATTGAGGGAATTCTCTAAGGCATGTTACTACATTCAAAATGTGTTTTAATTGATTAAATGCGAACTAGTGAATGGTGACTATGATTAAGTATGTGCTTGAGGGAAAGGAAGACTAAAAGCTATGTGAGTAATGATCTTTGACATGTCATGTGTCATTGGAAATCCCTGAGGCAAACGTTGGAAGGTTTAGGTTATGTTTTGTTTGTTTTGTTGCGTTTTGTTTACTTTAGTTCTTTTGTTTTGCTCGAGGACTAGCAAAAGTTAAGTGTGGGGGAATTTGATAGGAGCATATTCATGCGACTTAATTAGCTTGTTCTCGTGCATTTATGTTGTGTTTATTTAGTTGTTTTAGTGTTTAAGGCCACTTTTGTGTATTTTCAGATTACAAGGCCAAAGTGTGCAAGAAGATGCAAATTGGAGCCTTTTGGAGCGAAAGAGGAATGAATGAGTTGAAGACTTGAAGAAATGACGAAATCCTACTCCAACGATGAATTCTTACCAAAACGAGGAATCCTACTCAAACAAGGTTTCCTATTTTAGGAAAGTTAACCCTAAGTTTCCCGTTTTGGTAACCTTTCCTAATCTAAACGTCCGTATTTTCTAGCCACTTTGAAGACCTTGTAGGTACTTTAGGACACAAAACGAAGACCCTAGGCTCCTTATCCATCCTTGCCGTGCCCTTTTATTTTCTTCCCTTCCCTTGCCGTGCAAGGGAAGGCAATTTTGTCTTAGGGTTGCACTTAAAACACATGCTTTTAAACCCTAGTTCTACACCCTTGCAGCCGCACCTCTCCTTCAAAATTCATTTAAGCCGTGCATTCCATCAGCCCTTCATCTTTAATCCGTGCACTATTATTCACCCTAACTCTATCATGCAGCCACCTTGATAACCTATTACACTCCAATCCGCACCATAACCCTAAGGAATTAAAAAAGGGCAGCAGCCACCATATTCCTAGAATTCATAACAGCCGCAAGACATCTGCCACATCCTAAGCCGTGACTAACCTCCCAAATTCTCCCACAAAACAACACAGCTGCAGCACCATATATTTTTAATTCCTTCTCTGCCGTGGCCCCCCCCATTAATCATTCAACCTAATACAATAATCAGCCAATATATCATATAATTCCTTGCTGCCGCAAGAGTTCTTCCACATATTTTCACAATCAGCCGCCACCATCCCATAAAATTCCTTCCAGCCGTGCCTTTCCCCATCCAGCAGCAACACCATCTCAGATTCTCTCCATCTTCCCCTTCCATTCCAGCCGCCATCTACACCATTCCACCACCTTACAAACCACCCTACACCTCCACACACCCTTGCCGCACCACCACACTACCCTAAACCCATTCCCAAACCAGAAAATCAACCAAAAACACCATTTAACCTCACTGTCGCAGCAAGGAGAAGAGGAAAGAGGAGCTTCGACGCGCAGAAATTCAAGTGGATTCGTTGGGCGTTCTAGGTGTAATCAACCCTTTATGCTTTATGTTTAAATTCAATTGTATTTCTCTTTTTGTGAACATGAGAGGCTAAATCCCCCTAGTTAGCTAGGGGGTGATTCGAAACCATGTTTATGCTTGCAATATGAATTAATTACTTTTGGTTGGAATTTCATAAGTTGTGGATTCAATTCGTTCATCTATTTGATTGATAACGTATTTGTGTATGTTGATTGAGAGTGCACGCTTAGTTTTCATGCATGAATATGATGCTAGATTATGAGGGAGTTTCACCTAATAGTTACAATCTTATAATCACAAGTAGTGAAGGTCGCTTGAAAACGATCGCGTTGAATGAATTCTTAGCATAAGTTTCATGCAATTCATAGTAACGAATGCTTCGTCAATGCTTATGTTTTCATAGAACTTAATGATTCTTGTTTGTATCTCTATTATGCAATTCATGTAGGGAACTTGTAGGGAATGTTTTGGGTTGTCGTATGCAATCATCCAACTTAATAACTTGTGGAAAAACTGAGGGTTAATTAGTGCAATTCACGGTTAATTTGGGGCGTTGAGTTTCATAATTTATCGAAAGACCAACTGAAAATCATTTTGTATGCAAGTGTAACATGTGTGGAGAAGAACCTTCTAGCTAGCATTCATTCCATATTTCATCACATTCATATTTACATTCTGCCTTTAAATTTACAATCTATGCATTTAATTTATTTTCGTCAAAACCTCAATCCCCCTTTACCTTAGTGTCTAATTTAGTTAGAAAGTGTCTTAATTTGTGTTTATAAGTGTTTTGTATTCTTTGAGTCTTTTGGTTTGTTTTAGTGTTTTATTGTTTAGTTTTGCATTCTTTGAGTCTAGTTTAGTGTTTTTAACGTTTGTTTTACGTTTTTGAGTCAGTGTCCAAGTGATTTAGTAATCCCTCCTAATCCCCGGTCTAGAACAATCCCTACTTGCATCTTTACTACAATTGTCACAAGAGGGTTTTAATTTGTGTGCTTACTTAGTTCGCATCAATATAGAGTGAAGAAATGACGCCTAATGAGACATGGGATAATGTATAAGAAAAAGCACACACAATAAAAATTAGAAACCAACAACTAGCAACGATTTTAAATTATTCATTTCTTCTTTGTTTATTCCCCAACCCTACTAACCTTCTCCGTGCCTAATTTTTCACATATTACTTACCACATCCTTCAAATGAAATTTTTTTAAGTATGTAAGGAACATGATTCGTTGATATACTTAGTTAGAAATTTTTCTTTAAGTTTCTAATCAAATGCATTACGATAGTTCATGTATTGATTCATATTTTTGGAATTAAAAAAAAAAAAAAACCTACAAATTAAAAACGAAATGATTATCGAAAATTGTTTCATTTTACCCAACTCTCGTTTGCTTTGGCTGCGAAGACAGACACCAAGAAAGAACGAAATTTTAAAAAACAAGACCGAAAATTGCGAAAAGAAAATCTCAACCCACCATGGAAGTAAAGGAACTTGCTTTCCCAGAAGTTGTATCTTTTAGCTGAACATAAGATTATGAAAATACCATCTTTTTCGACATTCAAGTTGTCTCCAGACGACTTGGCTTTGCTTTTGCAGAAATGCATGAAAGCAAAGGCTCTGAGACAAGGCAAGCAAATTCATGCGGTGCTGTTAGCAAGTGGGGTGGACATGAATTTGTTATCTTTGAGTTCAAAGCTTGTGGGGATGTATGCTGGTTGTGGGGATGTTGGGTACGCACACCAAACGTTTGATAAAATTCCCAAGCCAAACGTTTTCGCGTTGAACTGGCTGGTTTTGGCGTCGGCGTTTAATGGTCAGTTTGAGGACGCTATTGGGTACTTTTATTTGATGCAAGAGTTGGGAATTGTTGGCAACAAGTTCACGTTTCCTGTCGTGCTTAAAGTTTGTGTTGGTTTGATGGATTTGAACAAGGGAAAGGAAGTTCATACTGTGGTGAATAAACTTGGTTTTGAAAAGGATGTATCTTTGGCAAATGCCTTGATTGACATGTATTATAAATGTGGAAGTTTGTGTTATGCTCGTCGCGTGTTTGATAGGATGCTCGACAGAGACGTTATTTCTTGGACGTCGATGATATGCGGGTATTTTAACATAGGAAAGACCGATCAAGCGCTCCTCTTGTTTGAGAGGATGAGGTTGGATGGATTGGAACCGAATGATTTCACATGGAATGCAATGATAGCGGGGTTTGCTCGGTGTGGAGATACAAATCGAGCATATGCACTTCTGTCTAGGATGACTAAAGAGGGATCGGTTCCTGATTTGGTTACTTGGAATGCGTTGATTTCAGGTTTTACCCAAGGCCAGCATGCTGATGAAGCATTTAAACTGTTCAGGATGATGTTGGTGTCTGGAATTAAGGTGAACCTCGTGACTATCACAGGGTTGCTACCAGCTTGTGGGATCATTGGTTCAATTCAAAGAGGGAGAGAAATTCATGGATTGATCTACAGGATGGACTTTGACGTAAATGTGTTTGTTGCTAGTGCTCTTATCGATATGTACTCAAAATGTGGCAGTGTGAAAAATGCTCGAAGTGTGTTTGACCAGAATCCTGTAAATAACATTGCATCATGGAATGCATTGATTGGATGTTATGGTAAGTACGGTATGGTTGATTCCTCCATAGAGCTTTTTGAAAGAATGCAAGCAGAAGGAGTGCAGTTAAATGAAGTGACTTTGACATGCGTACTTTCTGCGTGCAGCCACAGTGGTTATGTAGAGAAAGGTTTAAAGATTTTCAAGTCCATGAAAGTGTGTCATGGAGTTGAGCCAGGTACAGAACATTATGCTTGTGTTGTTGATCTCTTGTGTCGGTCAGGAAAAATGGTAGCAGCTTACGAATTGGTTAAGGGAATGCCTATAGAAGTCACTGAATCTATCATTGGAGCCTTTTTCAACGGTTGCAAAGTCCATGGAAGAAGAGATCTTGCTAAAATGATGGCTGAAGCTATTCTAAAAATGGAGTTAAAGAGACCTGGAGGTTTTGTAACACTTTCGAATATCTATGCTGCTGACGGAGAATGGGAAGAGGTTGAGAACGTAAGGATGGTGATGAAGCAGAGGAAGATTCTCAAGCAACGTGGATTTAGTTGGCTCGATAAAGGGATGGCTTTGTCAGACTTGCAGTAGAAAAGAAGTCAAGAGAGTGTGTATCCAAGATGTGCCTCTAATAATATAGTATCAGTCAGAAGATCGTCACATAAGCCCTTTTGTTTTCACAAAAGACATCTCTTGTACAACTGAATTGATTTTCCAAAATTTTGTATCGACGCCATTGATCCATTCAGTTTTCTAAGGCATGAAGTTTATGAATTTGACCTGCATTGGAAACAAACTCCAAAAATACTCTTCTTTTTCACTGCTTGATACCCTTCTTTTCCAAGCTACTCATCATCCCAGATGAATTTTGTGTATGTAGACACAAGATCAAAACGGAGAAGCGGATGGTGAATCTAAACATGAACTGTTGAACTTGGCGGCTGAACAAGTACAGGTACTACTCAACCTCGAGTTACAGGTTTACAATTCAGATTCTGGCTTACATTCTTTTGTTCGTTCCTTAATGCCTCAAAACAGTTTTCCGAAAACAAAGTATACAATTATAACCCTTTAAGCCACTAATGTTTGAAAACAAGTTTGACACCATATAACTAATCCATTTGTTTGATTTAAGTATTACTGAAGATTGATTAGATAATCCAAATAAACACTCCCAACACACGGCATAAGTAATTAGTACAACTTGTTCATAAGCAGATGAATTGTTGATTTTGCTATGCCGAAGAATGTCCTTCAGTATATCTCTGTACTTCATACTCATGAAACTGAAACTGCATCTGTAGCAGTGTTGCGTTTCAGATATGTGGCTTTGAGTCAATGCATGTTTTGCTCCCTTGGCTTGGGGATCACACTTTCTGAATTGTTTAGGACTTGAAAGAAAACATGTGAAAAATTTGGATGGAAAAAGTGCAATTAGGAATGACTTTGTTTAATAGGGACAAAAGGTTGCTTATGAATTCTCTAAACCTCCATAATTAATGAAAATATTTTGAAGAAAGCTCAAAAGGGTCCCAAAAAAGGTCCTAAAATCACCCACTCTTCCAATAATTGCATGCCTTAAAAAGGTCCTAAAGAGGCTTGGAATATAAGAAACCATGCCTTGCATGGTGTGGTGGTTGTCCAATGGAGGGGTGTGGAGGTCTCTTTTGAACCATTTTATCTACTCACGCGTTGATTTTGTTTTGTTTCAAGACCCACATGCACAAAAGTTGCATGTAATTTGTGAAAAATGTGCACGAATAGAATCAGTTATAAATTTTCAATAAAAAATTATAATTGAAGGGACACTTTGGCCTGTTTTTATTGTTTTCAAAACGGCTTGACAATCAAAAGCGCTTTTGATTATGTTTGGAAGAAAAATTTGAAAGCATGTATGGGTTGCAAAAGTGCTTTATGAGGAACACGTATTGTGTGCTTTAGGAAGACATGTTTATAACAAAAACCCTTCTAGTATAAGTGCTTATGAGAAGAAGTGTTTATTGCTGTAGCGATTCCAAACAAGGCACTAATATCGTGTTATATATACGGCTTATTGCCTGTTTGATGTCCCCACAATTATATTCCGATACTATTTGTGCAAATTTTGCCTTAAATGTTTGGAGTGTTAAGGAAAACCTCTACGAACTAATCTCTCATTTGTTTTATTAAGATAAACTCTGAAAACGTGCAATCACTTACAAATTAGGGTTGGAATCTTTTCACCTTGTTGAGAATAAAGGACCCCAATTTCATTGAAGGGGGGAGTTGTGTAGTTTCGGTTAATGTGTATACTCTAAGGTACATGATTTCTGCATACTAATTAGTCTTTCTTTCCATGTTGTGCAGAAAACAATGGGTTAGCAAGAAAGTCAAAAGACAGATATGAACTTAAGGTTCTCAAACCATGTTTGGAAATTACTAAAGAGAAAACATGAGGATTGTTTTCATGTGTTGTCTAGTTCTTATCCATACTTTAGACAAAATTGCACAAAGGATTGTCATAAGATGCATGCAGCTGGCTGTCATCCATTAATATATCAAATCAATTTGGTTCTTTTCTTGGTTGGCTTTTTGCAAAAGTTAGAGTTTACAAATAAAACCTACCATTAAGTCAAAGAAAAAAAAAGGTATAGGGGATTCATATATAGATCGATTGAACGAATCTAAGAATGTCACTGCACTTAGTTTTGCATTAAGTCTTCCTCTATCTTTTTGCTCTGAGCCTCTATCTCATAATTGTATTTTCTAACCGAGATATTTGTAGGTCTTTGTTTCATATGTTCAAACCACTTTAAACAATTTTCCCTCGTCTTATATTCATATAGAGATAACACTATATAAACTTGTTGTTTTTCAATGTGAAATATGAATATTCTATGAACTTTGGCAAGATGTTATAGCTTTGATCCAGTTATGTCGGCCACTTATAAGAGTCACCATCTTAGTTCATAGAAGTTTCACAAAAGGAGGTACTATGCCTCAAATTGTAAAGGAATGCCCTTCAAAATGGTATCTATCTAGGGAGCCAAATTCTTGTGTTTAGAAGAATCGTGAGTGGATCACGTCTCTTGTTCGACTATGTCAAGAAGACAAAAGTTGAAACACCCGAATATGGATGAGCATCATTTTTTGTGTGCGGCCTGAACCGCAGAACCCTAGTGTTTCTCTCAAAAATGACCTTAATGTAGAAGAAGTGGCTATTGCATACAAAGTTGAAGGCATGGAATTAGGGATATGGCTTGGCAAATTTAGCTGAGTAGATAAGGTTTGTTGCAAGATCACCTCTCTTCCTAACCAAAAAGGTCTCATGAAAACGTACACATTACTACAAAATAGAACAAAGTAAAGCAAAATTTGACCTTAATAAAGCTTACCAACAATGATATTACCCACAATATTCATCTTCAAATCCAATATCTACAATCCTTCTTTTCTTTCCTGATCTTACTAAACCACATCAGGAATCAGTCATAATAATACGGTATAGAACCCGTTATTCATAAAAGTTAAATGTAAGATTTATCCTTGAAAAATTACCACGTGACTGTAGTACTAACGGCTATTCATAATATTCTTAAACCATTTAAATACAATATCAACTTCTCATTCCTCCATTCAATGCCTTTTAAGGCACTCTTCTATTCGATTTATCTAGCCCTTTATGCAAACAAATAAATACCATTCAATGTCTTTTAAAATTCGTATGCTAATACTTTCTATCTAGCGACTATCTGAGAGGCAAACCTATCTAATAATTGCCACTTACTAGTTTAGGAAAATATAATAAGGAAAGTGGTATTATAATTTTCCCTCTTGCTTGGTTGGTATTTGGGAGCTACCTGAAATAACTATTGCTTTATTTTTTATTTTTTATTTTTGAAAGGGTGACTTCATCGGCACCCAACTTTAAGTTAAGTTCATCCAAAATTTTATGAAACTTGAATTTCTTATTTTACCCTTAAACATAAGAGTAATGTTAGAGAGACTACCTATTTAAATTATATTTTATAAATCATATAACGTGATCGTTGATCGTTGGATTATAACTTAAGTGTTGATTAACGTGCTTATTTCCTAGTAGTAACACATCATATAGTTTATAAATTTGAATTAAAAATTTGGTCTTCCTAATATTACCCTTCTAGTTATTCCTATTCCCACTCAACTTCTCTTTCTGAACACTCTTGGGGGTGAGAGAAGGACAATACTATTCACACACCAATTTTTACTTTTCACATACTCCTTTTAATTTTCGATCATCGGATCGAATGAATTAAAAAAGATCAATAACAAAAATTAATAAAGGTGTGTAGGAAATAAAAATGAATATGTGGAAAAAACACAAACAAAAGAGTCCCTCAATCACTCTTCAAAATTGGGGTAGCTTTTAGAGTTTTTAAATTTTTTAAAAGATAGTTGGGTTAGCCCACTCATTCACCTCTTTAGGATAGATAACATTGTTGGTCAAAAACAAAAATTAAAAAATAAAAAATAAAAATTAATAGTTGGGTGAACTTATTAATATTACTTCGGCTCTCAATAAGGGTATTTGTGGAATAAAATTGATTAACCTATAGAATTTAAAAGTTTTAAAACAATGATTGGTTGAACTTAAAATTGGGTGCCTAATTCCTGCTTATTCATTGTATCTGGGTAATTTTTCAAATCATACAGCTATCACAAGTTCAATCAATAGCTCTAGGGCATATGAAGTGGTTCACTTTAATGAATCATCTACTTTTGTGACTTAAAATTAAAAACTTCTCAATCCTAAATGAAAAAAAATTCCTTTATTTAATGCAGATAAGGGCAGAAAATATACGTTTAGAGAAATGCTAAGCGAATTCTCTTAAAATAGAACTCTACAAAGATTCTCTTAAAGTTGGACCTTCTGTGGACTTTCTGTCACCTTACAGTTTAACGTCAATCTTTGTCCCAACATTATAAATATTGTGTCAAAAATATAAGATGACAGAGAGTCTATAGAAAGCCTCACTATTGAAAGACTCTCCTTCGCATTTCTCATACGTTGGTTTATACGAAGGATTCCAAAATCACCAAATGTGTAATCGAAGATGCATAAAGAGCCGAAGAAATGTTAAATAGTTGGGATTGTAAAAGTTTTAATTCACGGACCAAACAAGTAAATAACTCATTAAAATAAATGATGACACTGCCTAAAACACTCTTTGCTTTTTTTTGGGTAGAAACATTTCCTAAAACTCTCATCGTATCCATATCTAAGACCCTTTTCAAGGAAAAATAAAATTTTTAATCACACAAATTATTCATCGTCATCTAAAAAGGCTTATTACTTTTCATTTTTTATCCTCCTTGCTATGAACATGAAAAACTTGGGTCAAACTCCTTGACCAGTCAAGCATGATAATAAGATAATTTTCACATAGTTAGTTATTTGTTATGTAAATTTTTTTAAGAGAAACGATAGCTTTCATAGATGATTTGAAGAGTTTGTACAAAATAAAAGAGCAACAACTTGATTACAACAATTTTCAAATAACAAGTCAAAAAAAGGAGGATTCTCAAACCAACAACAAAATCAATTAGTACGAAGGACATACCGACCTAAGCGACACGATATGACATGTAAACTTTCATTGATAAACATGTCGACACGGCATTGATTCATACGTAATTGAAATTTCAAAAACATCAACTATAAAAAACATATCAATAATAAATAACATTATGATATATTTGTCGATATTAAATTATCAGACTATGAATCGCTCTAACTGGTCAGTGTTAATTGTTAAGCACACAGACTGGCACACTACCATAACCAGGAAACAAAGACTTTTAATTTCTGAAAATCACAGTGTGATGTTAAGCACGTGACTTTTGAACTTAGTCTAAAACAAAGAAAACTCATATGGTAAAGCAAAGTATAAAGTTCAAATTACCAAAATACCCTTACACGTACAGTACAGTCTCACACATCTCGGTCTACAGAGTCGCAGACTACAGAGCCAATCAACAAATATCTCTTCTTCTCACCCTTCCTTCTCAGCTCTCTCTGTCTCTCTCTCTCTCTCTCTCTTCCCGTTTAAGTCGAACCAGTTTCTTGGGTTCGCAGCACTTTGGCCTGCCTCACATGCCAATCCCCAGTCTCTTCAAATCTCTAAACTTTTTTATCTGGGTATCCAATATTTCACCCTCAGATCACACTTTTGCCCATTAAAATCTCCATTTTTTTTCACTTCGAATCACTTACTGAGAAAAACGCATCTCGGTTTTGGTCCTTTCTGACCTTCCTATGAGTACTTCAATAGATTCTGAGTGTTTGGTTTTCTCACAACAGGTCAGTTTCTTCTCTCTATCTTTTTTTTTTTTTTTTTTTTTTTTTAGCATTTTGTGATTGGAATTTGGAATATGCGTTAAACTGTGTATTTTGTTGCTTTCTGTTTAAAAATTTTGTGGGACTTGGATGTTGAAGCTGATTGAAAGAAATGGTTTAATATGATGGTACACATGAAGCAAGAAATGGTTTTGATGGTCAGTTGAGTTCTATCTATTTCATTGTGTATGTGATTCATTCTGTCTTATGGATCTTGCTTAGATTGTTTCTGTGTGCTTTTGGGTGTGATTTTCTAGATAGTAAAATTTGTTACTTTGATTTTGCATGTTTCGAAAGTTCGAGTCTTTGTGGAGATGTGGCTTTTCATCTGTTTTTTGGTTCTGTTGTGATTAATTTTGATGTGTTTTCACTATTGGGAGTAAACCTGTATGAATTTCGACTTTGTTGGCCGAAAAGTCTGAATCTTTGTAGCAGTAGTTCATCGTTTGAATCGGTGTCCAGGCATGTAAGATCCCATATCTTGTAGTGACACAAACTTAAAAAATTTGGCTGAAATCAGAGTCGCTCTTATGGGGTTTTCGATATGTAACTTTCTTTAATGCCTATTTGTTTGTGTGTAAAAAGAAGTGACAGTTCTCAATACCATCTTTTGGAAAGTCAAAACAACTGAGTAAAGTGACTTAGAGTTCTATTTTTCTTTGTTTCATTTGCCTAATACTTACTATGGCGTTTCATCGTAAGATGCTTCATCAAACAAGTGCAGTCATTGCTTCTATTGATGTTTGAAATGAAAACAAAACCTACACAATTTTGAACTCCTAAAAGATTTATAGATTATGAGCTGCCTTTATATTCTGGAGTTAGTTGTTTATGAGAAGCATTGGATGCCTGCTGGTAGCTGTTTTATAGCATTGATTTTATACGCTACTGGTTGTTCCTTATGTATTTACATCATGCTGTCTAGCTATTTTGTTGGTTGTTATGTTACTTATCATCATTGTCGGGATTGTTATATACTTGGAGAAGCCAACACTAGTTTTTGTAGGATGGCATATAATTTGTGTTATCCCTGAGTCCTACTGATTAATAGGGGGGATGAATTGATTTCTCGATTCTGAATTGTTCCTTAAGTAACTATAAGTGAAATTAACATTTGTATGTTTTTTTCATTGCAGCATAAAACTTATATTGCGTGAAATATTCTTTCTGGAGTTTTGAAATCATGGGTAGAGGTAGAGGAAAGGGAAAGAGGTTAACTGTCAACAATCATGATGATCCTGGTAGCGGTGAGGAAGAAAAAATACCGGCACAAAAGAGAAGGGGAAGGCCTCAAAAGCCATTAAAAGATGAGATTGATGAAGAAGAAGCTGAAAGAATAGAGGCAGATGATAGTGAGAATGGAAAGGCCGGTATCTCAAGCAAGGAGGTAAAAAGCCCCTCTGCGGCAGAGAATGGTAAGAAGAGGAAGCGGCAATCACAGGTGAAGGAGAAGTCAGATTCAGTTAAGGAGGAAAATGGTAATGGAACAAGATCAAGCACCGATGACTCAACTAAGTCTAATGGATTTCGGCATAATGGGAGCAGGCGGAAAAACAAGCCTCGTCGAGCAGCTGAAGCTGGTGTTGAATGCAAGTGAGAGACGATAACTTGTGCATCCTTTTCTCATTGCCAAAAAAGTCACGGGACAGGAAGTGAGGCCTAGTAAATCTCTAGTTTCTTTTTTCTTTTTCTGCTTAATTGTTCTTTTGGTAATTTCGAACATCATTCCTTTTTTATTTGAATTGTGAAATTTGGAATGCATTCTGCTGGATGTAGTTTTCCATGATGCTATGATATTTTAAATTTTGACTATCTTATTTTTTGCATTGTATATTTTGCGGAACATATTTAAGCAGTTGCTCTCTCTCACATTGTTATCTGTCTTTCGTGCAACTAATGAGATATCTATAGATTCATATTAGATAACTTAACTAAAAGGTTGTATTATATTCTTTATGAGGAACAGTTCTGAGAAGATCAGCTTTATCGCTTCCCTCTAATTAGAACAATCTTGCTTCTGCTAGAGACACTTTTTTAGGCATTACTGCAAGCAGAGTTCATCTTCTCCTGATCTACTTTGTTTTGAATTGTTACTTTATGGTGCCTATATAACTTGTTTTTGGATTGTTGGAATAACATCTGAACTTGGTAAATGTTGCAATTCTTCATATGTAGCTGTTTTGCTTCATTAGCGGGTGGTTGGGCTTCCATCAAAGGCTTTTTGTCTCTCTTCGGACCTCACACTTTAAACATGTGCATGATGGAATTGTGTTCATAGTCGGCATACATTTTCTAGATTTATACTGGATCAGTTTGCATTTGGTGACGATTAGCTTTGAGTTTCCACCAGCTAGTTAGGGCCAGACCTTTGGGGCATATGCTTATTCCTGAGCCTTGAGATGAGGCTACAGCTAAAGCATGGTGGTTAGTATCTGGTTTAGAATGGTTGTGACAAATTCTGTGTTCTTGAAGCCAAAGCTTTTTCCGAACGTTAAAAACTAAGAATGCATGGAGGGTTGAGTGAGTAACCAACCGAAGTCAAGGTTGTTTAGACTTTGTTTTAGAATGCATGGAGGGTTGAGTCTTGAGTGAGTAACTAACGGAAGTCAAGGTTGTTTAGACTTTGTTTTAGCTTCGAGGAGGACCTGTGTTCGGTCAGTCTCTCTAATTATTACGCTTGTGGTTAAGTTCTGTAATTTCCACTTTCCAGTAGTATGTGTGTTCGTTAGCAGGGCATGTTTTATCCATACTTGGTGTATTTTAATGGAAGTATAATATTCCTGGGATCATATATCGGTTACTAGGCCATACTTGCGGACTAGCTGGGTGTTTTGACTGATATGATTGTGAAGTTTTATGCTATTAAACTCGATATTATGTGATATAGTTAAGGTGTGCTTTCAGAATCCCAGTTAAAGGTTTTGTACTGGCTTGAAAATGTCGATTAGGACATCACATTGGTTTTCAAGTTGTCTTGTACGGCTACTCCGGCACTTGAAGAGGTGAATTTTTCAGTCGAAGATTTTAGTTAGTGAAATTTACATGTTGTACTGCCGGTGTACTGGTTCTAGTGGTTGTGAATCTTGTGATTCAAGTGAAGTACTCTTGGGTGAAGAATAACGTATGAACCCAGGAATGGAGGAAAAGAAATAAAAATCCAAGGAGAATGGCCGGTATTAACGTGAAAATATATTATGGTATATCCCCTTAGTTGTCGGAGAATAGGACAAAATATACATGTCTTTTATGCAAAGGGATTTTCATTTTTTTTCAAAAAATAGGGATCAGGTGTGGAGTTCATTTTTCATCGAATTTTAACGATCTGAATCGTTTATTTTATAAGTCTCGATTCATAGATTATCTTTGCAAAAATTCAATTCAATATGAAATCATATGCCTATTTAATTATCAAGATAAAAGTTTATTGTTTCTTATATATCAAAGTATTCGTTAATTTCTTTGAACTCAATTAGATTTCTTAAACATTTCCGATTTGGTTAATATTTTGCAAGAATGATCAATGAGGTGTAACTTGAAAAATATATGGTTCAGATCGTTTAAGTTTGATGTAGTGTGGACTCCACAACTAATTTCCATTTTCATAAAAAATTGGGGATCTCTACCCTTAAAAATTTCCTATATCTATAGGCACCTTTGGTATTGGTGATTAAGTTCGGACAATATTGATGATGTTGCTGGTGGATCATACCGGACATATAAAGTTTATCATTAGTAACTCTCTCATCACGTTACGATAAAATATTGATGAAAAGATGTTCGTGAATTCCTTCCTCCTTCTAGTCGTCTGGGCGTTTGCGAATTCCTTCAACCGTTTCTTCGTTCCATCTGATTTTGAGTTGGGTCTGTGAGCAAGAGAAGGGTTGAGCTGCCAAATTCTGATAAGCAGAATGGTGGTCAGTTTAACACTGCGCCAAGAAACGGCGTTGTATCCTTCGATTTCTTCCAGATCTTCCAAAGTTTACTAATTTCTATCTGTTATTCGAATGTGACATTCTGAGTTGGGTGAGTGTGACTTGGAACTTGAAAACCAATCAGATCCAAGCCCATTAGGCCATGTATTCAGATTGAGTTGGAGCTTTTTGGTCGAAAACACTGTTGAGAATATTTGAGTACACAACTCTAATATTTAAGTATTAAAGAGATAAAATAAGTAAACAATTTTAAAAGTAATGACACTTTTTCACTTTTTAAAGATAAACTTCATAACAATCACACTCCTCACAAAGACCTTATATCTCACTCTCACACATAGAGTAGAACTTATTTCTTAGGTCAAAACGAATCAACAACTAGTTACATAGGATCACAGTCAGTAATACTTCCAACTTAATAAAGAAAGAAAAAAAACAGGAAGTCGACTTCCAATCTAAAATAAAATGTATATAAATATAGAAAATTGTTATTAGCACTTCAAAAATCTCATTTGGCATACCAAACTTTCTATAATTAGAAAGAAAAATACATCTAATAAATATTCAGATTGAATATATTCATCGATCAACAAAATTTTCTCATGGAGGTACCCATTTTTTTGCCACAGATACCAATATACAGGCCAAACGACACTACAATATTAAATTCATATGCGGTTGAGATATTTATGAATTTAATCATTAAAATGCATAAGCTCAATCATACATTCAAGTTAGATCAATTCCTGAAGTTTTGGTCAACAATAAAAATTGCTTACCTATGAGTTCACCTATAAAGCGTGCAAAGGCGATATATTTTTTTATTACAATTCTATGTATTGTGAATTTTTGTCCGCAACTTTTGTGGCATATAGAGGCTAAAAGATACTACGATATTAAATCCATATATAGTTGAAATATTTATCAGTTTAATCATTAAAAGGCATAAACTCAATTACACATCTAGTTTAGATCAATTCCCGAAGTTTTGCTCCACAATAAAAACTACTTAGCTATGAGTTCGCCTTTAAAACGCGCAAATGCGATATACTTTTTAACCACACTTCAATGTATTTTTCTTTCTAATTATGGAAAGTTTGGAGTGCCAAATGAGATTTTTGGAGTATTAATAACAATTGTCTATATTTAAATCATTTTAGTTTGGAAGTCGACTTCCTTTTTTTTTCTTTCTTTATCAAGTTGGGAGTATTATTGATTGTGACCCTGTGCAACTAGTTGTTGATTCGTTTTTCACTTTCTAGAGATAAACTCTATAACAATCACACTCCTCACAAAGACCTTATATCTCACTCTCACTTCTTGGTTCGTTCAAATGGGGTAGACGCCTTCTTCTTTGATAGGCACGGATGAGACATTATAGAAGCACAGAAACACCCTGTTAGAAATATCTAGCTAATTTGACTTTCTTCGCTAGAATTAACTACACTAATTAATGTTGCAAGTTGGTGGAAACTTCACCATTCTTTGACTTTTCCTAGCTCAAATTTTAATTAATTTTCATGGGCTGGTGTTGATCTTCAACACTCCCCCCTTAACTTGTACACACATTGATATGATATGGGTTTATATCTCTTGGCTATGGCACTAGATCCCAAGTTTGATGCTCCAGTGCAATCTTTTTCCCATAGCTTTAAGATGTGATGTCTCTTCACACATCTCAGATTCAACTTACTATGGATGCACTGGCGTATTTAGGATTTGGCTTTTGTATTCTTGTAACCTCCATAGTTGTAATTGTGGGGTTGATACTTCCATTTCACTAGGTCTAATTTTCTTGGTTGATGCACACTAGTTTGCTAAGGATTATGAAGCTCATCTAGTTTAACATCGTCACCATCAAACGAATCCTCAAACTCATCTGGACTCGGGTTGTTTGATCCCCCATCTTTTGCTGCAAAGTATCTCCAATGTCTTTCGAGTCAGGCAACACATCCTTTTCTAAGGATCACCGAGAAAATGCTTCATTAAACACCACATCTTGTAATGTGTAACACCTTCTAGTCATAATATCACAACATATCTATCCTATTCTCTGGATGTTGTATCCCACAAAGATAGATCTAGTTGCCTCTTAGCAAACTTGCTATGTAGATGACTTGGAACAAATAAGTAGCACACACTGACCAAATACTCAAAAGTAGTTAACTGTATGTTTTATATCCCACAATGTCTCAAAAGGTGAAACAAATTCTAAACTTAGTTGAGGAAGCCTCTAATCACATTAGTTGTAGTTCTCATGGCTTTAACACAAAACCTTCCTAGTACATCTTCGTATGTAACATATAGATTTCTGCAAGATGTTGGTTCTTTCTTTCCATTACACCATTATGTCGTAGTCAGGTGAAATGGTGATGTATTCTACATTCATTTGAAGTGTTATATATGTGAGTAGGCAATTAATCTTCTTCCCCACTTCTCCTTCGATTGTATCTCTAAACTCTTTACATTTTAAAAATGTGTCAAATTTTTCTTTCACGAAGAAAATTCACACGTATTTGAGGAAGTCGTCAATGAATGTTACCATGTAACGCATCCCACTTATCGATGGTTGCTTGACGGACCCGCACACATCATAGTGAACTAGTTCTAATGATTCTTTGTTTTGAACTTTGACTCCTCGTATGGTAGTTGATGTGCTTTAACATACTAGCATTCTACACAAACTGTGTCTATTCTCACGTCAAAAATCATTACATAGTGAACCTACAAAATGTATGTCAAAAAATTAGTGTCCTGTAACATATGTATATTATATCTTTATTGATACTATTATCTATTTATTTATTGATACTATTATTAAGATAAAAGGTCTTGTCAACCGTCTTTTACAAATACTAATTAATTATGTCCCCAATTTTTTTTATCCTTATTTGCAATAAACATAAAAAGGATAAATTAGTACTTTGCGTATTTAAAATATTAAAATATAAGTATGCATGTGTGTAATTGGTAGGATATATAAAGTCTTTTTATTCAACACTAGCATATATTAAGTCTTTGGGCAAAAAACCCTCAAAACCTATATCAGTGTATGACTTAGTCCGAATTCCTCACTTCCTTAATATAACAGATCGATGTACCAAAAAAAACCTTACTATTTTTGGAATAAATAGTAAATGTGTAATCTCTCAATTTTCTTTTTTTAATAAAACTGAAAACTCACGTAGCTAGGGTTTGGGTAGTGTACCTACGTACAAGATAGTTCTCTACCAATCCTATCTTTTCATTAATTGATATATGCTGGTTTTCGATCTTGATTGATTTTGTGTAATGTGGGTTGGCATGCATGGACTTAAGTGCATCTCCAACAAACTCAATAAATCCATTTTCCAACTTAATATGTAGAGCCACACCATCAAAACTTAATTAAAAAGACTCTACAAAATCACTCATCAAATTTAAGGCTCAATCCTCTCTCTACAAATATGTAGAGCGACTTTCTCACTCTAAGATGTTTCTTTAAAATAAAAATAAAAAGGAACAACACCTAATTAACTAGAAAAGAAATTCAAAACTTTTGTAATAAGTGAATAACAATAAAAAAAAAGGAAATTTGAAGAGGCTTTGTAGAGGATGTTGGACTGTAAAATAGGAGAAAAATTTGTATGGGGCTAAACTTAGTTTTGAGTGGATTGTAGTGCCACTCAACGAAATCCAGTGGCAAGCCAAGCCCCACACAATTTTTTTTTCGCAAAATAGAGGAAAATTTTAGTCTTTTGCGCCCATAAGTCAATAAACTTGTATTTAATAAAAGGAGCATTTTGATATAAGTGCTTGAATTTTCAACTCTATAGACTAAACATTTGTTGGTTTTAGAGATTTAATTAAACATTTTTCCTACAAATTTGGAGTATCATCTATCATAACTATCGTTTATTTGTAGCAAAATTATAGATCTTACCACTGCCTAAATTCTTCACGTTAGGAAAAAAATGCAGAGATATTGAAACAAATTTCCTGCAATCTAGCTCCTTTGATTCCCTCTAAAGATAATTATACAAAAAAAAAATGATTATCTACAATTTATTAAGGAATAAAATACCCTGCCGTTTGATTTTTTTTTTCCTTTCAATGAAGAAATAAAATACCATTTAAAATATTTATAGTAATCCAGATATAAATTTTTGTATTAATTCATATAAGAAAATAACATCAAGAATAATACAAACGTACCAATAAAAAAATATATGTATGAAAACAAACCTACTAAAACCGGAAATAAACGTACTAGTAAATAACGTTGAAGAACAAAAGTAAATGTACCAATCAACAATATGTATAATATTAATCATACCCATATGATACTAAATGGTAAAATCCATAACGTATACAAAAACAATCGTAATAAAATCGTGAAAAAAACCTATCAATTAACGAGAACAAAACTAAATGTTCCAGAAGCTAAAACAAAACGTACCGAAAGCTAAAATAAAACGTACCAAAATCTAAAACTAAACGTACCAATCAATGATATGTGCACCCAAAAATTAAAAATAAACGTATCAATCAATATATACAAAACCAATATATGATAACCAACAATAAACATACCATTATCACCAATCAACAATATGTACAAATTCATATGTATACAAAATAATTATCTAACAAAAAGTATACTGAATAATAAACAAACAAAAAAATCTAAGTGTCCATCATTTCAATTATTTTTTCAATTTTAGGATTAAAAAATGTTTTGAACGAAAATAAAAATTAAAAGAGATAATTGGATAAATATGTTGAGCAAAAAAAACCAAAATTATCTCCTAAAAAAGAGTCCACAACTCCTAAAATACATGAATTAATAAAAAGGCCAGATAAAAAAAAAATTCTCTCAACTAATTAAAGGGACAAATTTAGAAATCAATATGCAAAATTTTTATTTAAAAAAATACAATTATTATTTTTAATTTAAAAAATAAGAAATACTGATGTGGCCTAATGTACCAAAGCGCCTTGATCAAAATTCTAAAAGACATGAATGTTTAATAAAAGAAATTCAAATTTTGAGCGTTTAAATCTAATTAACTCTTGATAAAAGGATTAATTACATTTGCATAGTCTCTTGGAGATGCTCTCCCATATATAACACATTCCATTGACGTAAAGTTCGTCAAAATGGGTTAACTGATGAAGTTTATAGTAGTCAGACTTGACCTGAACATTGTAAACTTGTCTGGACTTACCAAAAATTTAGCATGCCATAGGGGTTGGGGATCGGTGCACGAGGAGTCGTTACTCCTTAGACTCACTTCGGCTTTCTCGATAGCATGATAAAAACGCTAAAACACATGTCATCATTCCGTCGACAAATGACCTGCGTGCTTTTCTGGATAACTGGTGGTGGCACAAGACTACTAAGTCACTCTGTCGGCAGCACTGGCGGAGGCACATGAGGACTAGAGTAGTCCTAGGCCTATCCTAACTTGAAAAAACAAGATTAGTATTATACCTATATCTATTGTTTTGCAACCCTTCTCAACACTTCACACAAAAATTTAATCATTTATCTATCTTTTCATCCAAATCTCATCCCAAAATTAAATATCATATTTCAAATGGTCATTATCACAAACCAATAACATTAAATTAAAACCCATTATTCACTTTTAATTAAAAAAATCATCTTTCACTCATGCACTGGCAGAGCTATTCTTCTTTGAATTTCATATATTTAGCCATTCCAAATCCCAAATGTATTGAATAAAGAACAATAAGGTTTGTGACACTATTATTCTCTGTAAAATATTTGTTTCTATTCTATCCTACCTCTTCCTTGAGTTTTAGGGTTTGCAAAATTTTTAGTAATTTTCTCTATTGAGTTTAATAATACTTCAAGTAGTATATGTTAACATATCAATGGTTTTGTCATTGATGAAGGCAAGAAACACAGATATCACAAAACCTTATGATTGAAGAAATTAACGGGATAGAGAAAGAGAGAGAGGAAAAGATTATCATTGTCTTTGTTCAGAATTAATCAATACAGTAGCCTTACAGTCTTCTTATATAGACTCTTAGTCCTTAAGCTAGCTGACAATTACTAACTAACTAATAATATATCTGAGGTGGCATAACATAATTGTTGAGATGGCATCTGATGTGGCACTATCTTCAACATCCCCCTGCAATCTCAATTGGGGTTCCCAAGTTGAAGATTGTAACAGTTTGATCTTCAGTTTTAACCCATTCTTTGTAAGTCGTGGAAATTTCCTTTGTCACTCTAGCTTCAGCAGTGAAATATCGACAAATGACAAACACTGAAAATTGCAGCAATTAAGCTTGCTTTTGCTCCTCATGTCCTCCTCCAAAGAGTTTGTCATTTGTCGTCTCTGTAAATGCATTTCAATCCCGTTTGCATAAGCTGCCGGGATATCTTTAATTGCTAATTGCAACCAATGCTGATGCAATTTCTTCTGTTCTTCTTCCATAAAGACTTCATATGGTTGTACATCAAAGCTATCGATGTTACCTAATATTCGGTTGAGAGTCCTGGACTAAATGCTTTTGCCAGACTGATGTAGGTTCTTAACAATTTCGTACTACTTCTTGCTAATCTTAACATATGGCATGTATTTAGCACCATCGCTACTGTAAATCCATACTTAAACTAACAGGTATCCATACTCAACCATATTACTTGCACAGATGCTACTTGCTCACTAAATTGATAGGTATTCAGAACTTAAATCCATACTCAAGAACGGTTCAACTTCATACTCGTTAATCAACTTCCCAGTTTTCTTTGCGATAAGGTTTCCAATA
Source organism: Pyrus x bretschneideri (assembly GCF_019419815.1). Classification (NCBI taxonomy): domain Eukaryota; kingdom Viridiplantae; phylum Streptophyta; class Magnoliopsida; order Rosales; family Rosaceae; genus Pyrus; species Pyrus x bretschneideri. The sequence continues at coordinate 1,656,129 of NW_025999789.1, read as the reverse complement.
TTTCACAATCAACATGCCTAGAAGACCTTCAATTTTCACAAATTCCACTGGATTTTTAGACATTTTGATTACTCTGACCAAATCCTTCTTCGTTCACAATTGAGAATGATCAAACAACAAGCTTTACAATCACAGAAATCAAGAAACACAACCTTCTTCGGCAATCGACCTTCAATGAAGAAAGGGAACAAGAACTGCACTCCGGTAATCGACCTTAATGGAGTTGCACACAATACCAACAAACAAAACTTTTCAAGAACTTTACTCTGGCTATCGGCCTTATGGAGGAAACGAATTGCATTCGACACACTATTGGCAATCGACCTTTTTCGAGTGCACAAATCTCAAACAACCAAGAACTAATCACGCAACAGAAAGGAATGGTTATCGGCCTTTGTATTCCTTCAACAATCTCGCAGAAAATGGCTATCGGGCTTAATAGATAAACTTGCATACAAGAAACCTTATCGAAGAAATGAAATTTTCACTGCGGCATTTCAACAAACAGATAGAGTGCAGAATTTAGTAGCAAAACCTGAGACTCGAGCTCGTGATCGGAAAACCCAATTGGAGAACCTCCACCAAAACACCAGCTATATGAAGAAGCAGAGGAAATGAAGAAGATATAGTTCATAGTTATGTGTGCATATATGGCAAATCCTTTTTACAAGTTAGGAGAGAGAAAACCCTTAATTACTAATCAACGGCATAGACTGGTGCATACAGTCGACGATATTATATTACTGCCTTGAAACAAGGGTTAGTAATATATACGTACTGTCTAGCTAGCTAAGCAAATCCTAGTAGAAATATGATCAAATGACAACCAGAATTCCCCCTAGCAAGAGACATTTGTAAATTATCTTTATTTAAATTACTCTGTTAAATTTTTGTCCAAGCAGTCAAATAAGGATAAAAAAAACTTGGTCACTCCCATTCACATCTAACATTTAATGAAGAGGTAAATGGTGGATTGTCCTAATAATCATTAAAGCATTTATGTTCAAGTCACTGGGTTATGGGGTTTAAACATTTCCTCTTTTCTTCAGTGTAAACTAAAGTAGTGATATCGTTTGTAGTAAAAAAAATAATAATGGAAAGTAATGCTATTTAAACACAATTTCTAACATAGATGGTCCAACCTATATAAAAGATAGAACTCACTTCCCTTATAGAGTTTTCAAGTAATGAGGTTAGTTTTGTATGTCCAAATAACATTGTTGTTCAATGAATGACTGATTTCTTGGGGTTGGGTGTGGCTTGGGGTGGGGAAATACCCGCGAAGGGACGTGTGAGTATGGGTAGATGATAGTATTGAGTTACCTGTGAAAGCGTGAATCTGAATTTGTGGGTAGATACCCGTGAAAGAACGTGTGAGTGGATACCCGTGAATGTGAATGGGTGGGTAAATACCCGTGAAAGAACCCGTGCAAGGAAATACCAGTGAAAGAGCGTGTGAGTGTGGGTAGATGGTAGTATTGAGTTATCCGAACAGTATGCTTAAATTTAATAATATTTTTAGTTTACCAATGTTTTCAGATTAAATATTACCCATTGCTTTATGTATGTTTTGGTTACAGAAAATTTACTCGATCTTTAAATGTATATCACAAGTAGTAGGACGTTCAATGAAGCGGTATATTTAGAGCAGTTCCACCCTTAAAAATTTTACATCAGTATTCAGCATATTTATCCATTCAAGTAAACAATAATAGGCCATAGTAAACAGTAATAGGCCAAGGCATCTCCATCCCTAAAAAAATGAGCTGGCACAAACAATCTCCACCCCTACAAAATGCGCTGACACCCAACTCATTTAAAATATTTTATATTTTTTAAAAGAATAAATAAAAAAAATAGTTTTATTTTCGGATAGATTTTTAACCAATTTAGGATAAAATTTCAAATAAACTTAAAAAAAAAAACACACTAAAATAAAATTACATACTCATCAAATAAACTTTAAAAAAACACACTAAAATAAAATTACATAAACTCGTCAAATAAACTTAAAAAAAAACATACTAAAATAAAATTACATAAACTCATCAAATACACTTTATTCTTCAACCACAAGCTTATTTTAATTATCATCACCTTCTTGCAATCCCCACTGGTGCTCAATCAAGTTATTCTGGCGGGTTACGTGCTAGTATGGCTCTTGCACATCAGTGTACCGTTGAATGATCAATTCATTGTAACGTCCATCCCGTTCCAACGATTTGTGTTGCACGAGATCTTCGGTCCAATCATGAGCATAGTAGATATGTGTTCTTGAGTTGTTCATCGGATCCGACTCATATTCATCGACGACTTCATAATCATACTCATCTTCCACAATCATGTTGTGGAGAATAATACACATCATCATGATGGACCAAAGAGCCTCGACATCAAACATTCTAGCAGCATACCTAACAATCACCCAACGAGCTTGCAGGATACCAAAACAACGCTCCACATCCTTCCTACACCCATCTTGATATTTTGCGAAGTGTTTTTCTTTTTTAGTCTATGGATGTGGCACTATTTTGTCAAACGTAGACCACCTTGGGTAAATGCTGTCTGCCTGCAAGGTAGTATGCTCCGTCGTATTTAGTGCCATTAACCCAATATGTGCATCTTGGCGGTTTTCCTTGTAGCAGATCGTCGAACATTAGAGATTGAGCAAGGACATTTAGGTCATTCTAAGCTCCTGGAACACCAAAAAAAAACATGCCAAATTCATGTATCAAATGAAGCCACCGCTTCCAAAATGATACTTTTGACTCATTTTCTGTCACCATAAGCTCCTTGCCACGCACTTGGACAGTTTTTCCAAGTCCAGTGCATGCAGTCGATGCTTCCAATCATGCCAGGGAAGCCTCGCATCTCACCCTTCCTCAGAGCCAAGGCGCTGCCACGTGGCCAACGGTCATAATTTTGACCGTTGGGCCTTTTTTTTATTTATTTTATTTTTATTTTTGATGAAAAAAACGTGGACTGTTGATTTGTGATCGGACAGTCCATTTTAAAAGTCAAAGTTAAATTTTTTTTACCGTTGGAAATCCAACAATTTACAAAAACTGGTCGTTGAATATCCAACAGTATTGAGAGGGCCACGTCGCCTCCTTCCGGGTGAAGCACAAGTGGGCTGACAGTGGGCCCTGCCGCCTGCACCCTTGTCCCCTACTTGCGCCCACTCGCGAGTGAGCTGCACGCGCCAGGCAAATAGCACGTCTCTTTGGTCAGTCAATTTTGGGCTGGCCTAAAGACCAGCTTGGGCTGGGTGCCAGGCAAGTTGCTGGCCTAGAGTGAATTGACAGGGTGCCAGCCTGGTTTTTTGACTGGGTGCTGGGCTATTCCACCTTCGGTGGAACTGCTCTTAGGATGAGGATCCTCTTTAGATCCTTTTTGTGGGGATTCAAGGGATTCTCACATCATGACCGTTCATCGTACATCATACGGTCAGTTTTCATTAAGTACTATTCATCTTTAATTTTAAATAAATAAATTTAAAATAATTTTTAATTGCACGATAAATGGGTTAGGATGTGAAAATCCCTAAGATCCTCAAATTTAAATCCTAATGGGATCCAAATCTGTATATTTAAAGCCCGTTTGCAATTTTTTTTTTAAATAAAAAAATTGTTGTTTATTGTTCTCACTTGTAGTACGTACGTACTCCCTCTATATAAACGCCATGCAACATGGCAGCAAGAGCACGCAAAAACACTCACAGTTAACATATGGCAATGAAATATCGTTCTTTGCTTTTGTGTGTGGTGCTACTCATTGGTTTTGCATTGACAAAAAGCAAAGCTGCAGATACTGATCATCGACCAGTTAAATGTGGTTTGCTCCGCAGGGGAAGCTTTGATTCTCTTCAACCAGGGTTTTTATTTGGCGCAGCTTCCTCATCTTACCAGGCCAGTCTCCTTCTAGGGCTTAACTACTAAATACACTTTAATTTGTTTTAATCTGTGTTTCATATAATTTAGGTTTAGTTTAATTTCAACGTCAAATCTATTAGCATTCCTACATGGATAATTTACACATCTTCATTCTGAATGCGTACTCTTAAATATGTTGTGTACATTACAGGTAGAAGGTGCTTGGAATCAACATGGGAGAGGACCAAGCATATGGGATAACTACACCCACCAATATCCACGTCTGTCTAATCATATCACTTAGCTAAAATGTGTTATTGATGCTTGGCTAAACCATTCCTTTGTTTTTCAATGGAAGCTTTTAACTTTCTTTTAATGCAATGACGAAGTTTAATGGAATCACCGAATATAATGCCACTCACTCAAAAGTAAAGCGAAAAACCATTATATGCACACATATTTCTCAAGGATTTTGACTTATGTTGTAGATAATAAAATTAATATGGTTAATTGCAGAAAGAATCGTTAATCGAAGCAATGGAGACATCGCTATTGATCAGTATCATCGTTACAAGGTTACAAAATCACATAATCTTATTACATACATCCTTTGTTTTTGAAGTTGATGGCGACAATATTGTATATACTAAATTCTGGATCCTTGAGAAAACATGAGAGATATATTGAAGAGAAGACCTTTACTTTCAGCTTCTTCCTTATAATAATGTATGCCTTTTGTATCGTTATATAGGAAGATGTGGATATCATGAAGAATATGGGGATGGATTCTTATAGGTTCTCTATCTCATGGTCGAGATTGTTACCAAGTAATGTTGATGATTCACCTCCATATACTTGATTGGGACCAATCACCTTATAGTTTAACATGTTCTACTTAATTAATTTCTACTTGTAGATAGGCATTCACTTATTTAATAGTTTTGCTCTAATTATTAGATGGAAAGCTATGCGGCGGAGTTAACATGGAAGGAATCGAATACTACAACAATCTAATCGATGAACTCCTACGCAATGGTGATGTTTTTATCTTATCACGTATTTAACATCGTTACATCAATGTATCATAAGATCTACACGCGCACTCATAAAATATCATTTAATCAGTAAACATATACAATTTTAATTTACTGATCCTGCTATATATAGGTCTAACACCATTTGTGACACTTTTTCATTGGGATGTTCCCCAAGCTTTAGTGGACGAGTATGGTGGTTTCTTTAAGTCCTCGTATTGTGTAAGTGAACAAATTTTATCCTCTCAATAATATTGATTATTCACTTAAGTAAATACTACCAACAAATGCATTTTGAAATGTGTAAACATAGGGATCACTTTAAAGACTATGCAGAGCCTTGCTTTATGCATTTTGGTGATCGAGTAAAGCACTGGCTCACTTTGAATGAGCCATTTACCGTAAGTAATCAAGGTTATGCAATCGGGACACATGCACCAGGACGATGCTCTGCTTGGCAAAAATTAAACTGCACTGGTGGAAATTCCGCTGTTGAACCATATTTGGTGACACATCACCAACTCCTTGCTCATGCATCCACTGTAAAGTTGTACAAGACTAAATATCAGGTTTAATTAATTATTGTCTTTGAGACTGATTAATTGGTTCTTAATTAAAAACTATATTTGGGTCACTAGTATCAAGTTACAACAAAGTAGGAATACTTGCTATATCGAGATAAACACAGGTGATATTTTTTTGTCTACTTCTTAATAAAAAAATCTTGAATTTTCTTATGTAGGCATGTCAAAATGGTGCAATAGGATTAGCAGTTGTGACACACTGGTTTGAGCCAGCTTCGAAGGCAAAGCATGATATAGATGCTGCAAATCGAGCTTTGGGATTTTATGTTTGGATGGTAAGTATATTATTGATATATATATATATAACAAATACAATATATAGTTAGCAGTACATTATGGGCTCGTTTACTTATCGTTATGGTAAAGTAAGGAATCAGATAAATTAAGAATGAGAATATGTAATTTGTATGGGAAGAACTTATTCCCATTAAATTGTTTGCTAACCAAGGAATCAGATCCAAAATGAAATAGTTCCACTAATGAATCGGAATGAAAACATCATCATTACTAATTCCTTGCATAAATAAAGCGTTAACATTGTGATTCACCACATCAGTTTGCAAATTTCTATAGAAGTTATGATAAAACCATGTTTTGCAAATCATATGAGTTTTGAAAATGGAATAAAGGGCTCTTTCGTACGCAACAAGAATATCAAATATAAAGATGAAAATATTCATGTCCAATTATAAAGATAAAAATATATATTGAAAGTGACAATATATAAAGTTGAAGGCCACCGATGTATAAGAAAAGTTCCATATAATCTGATGGTGAGGATCATAAGATGTTGCTCTTGTTTAAATTTTATATTTTCTTTTCCTATTTTCTTAAAGAATAAAAAGTGAAGGTATTTTTGGATTAGTATAAAATAGTGAGTTATGGATAATTAGATGAGCCATATATGCTATCATGAGTTCATTCATGGAATATTTGCACATTTTGCAGGTTTATGGACCCGAGCACAACCGGTGATTATCCAAAGAGCATGCGAACATATGTTGGTGCACGATTACCTGATTTCACGAAAGAACAATCCGATTCTCTAAACGGGTCATATGATTTTATAGGAATCAATTACTACTCTGCTAGATATGCAAGCAATCCACTAAGGAATTCATCTGACCCTGAAAGCTACTTAAATGATCCTCATGTTAATGAGACAAGTGAGTACAAATTAAAAACTTATTTCAAGCAATATTTTTTTGTCAAACGATAGATTTATTAGATTAGATGTTAAATTAGGAGTCGACTGGTTTGAACCCACATTGTAGTGCAAGGGCAACACTTCTCTTCACCACTGTGGTAAAGGGCCACTTGCTTCAAGCAATTATTTAAGTTGTTACAATAATGAGATTCTAATATATATTTATATGTTCTTATGACAGCTGCGCTTAATGGAAAACCCATTGATCCACAGGTACACATTTAATTTGAACTTAAAATTTTTAGCATTTGGACAATTAATATCTTCTTTTTTTTTTTTTTTTTTGCATAACTTGTAAGAATTTCAATTATCTTCAAATGGTGTTGTAGGCTGCTTCAGATTGGTTATATATTTATCCAAAAGGAATTCACGATCTTATGCTTTATACCAAGAGAAATTATAATGACCCAGCCATTTATATTACTGAAAATGGTAAGCGCGATGCTTTCAAGCCTTAATTGCATTATCAACATTTCATAGATGTATATATGTATAATTAGGTGCTTTAAAGTCTAAACTCAAAACTAAATGCAAATTTCTATTTGGAGAAAACACTCAACGCATATGATAATTCATTATGTTGCAGGCGTCGATGAGTTTACCAATAGCAGCTTATCACTTGAGCAAGTACTTAATGATACCATAAGAGTCAACTACTATCGTGACCACCTTTGTCATCTTCAAGCAGCAATTCAGTTAGTACTTGTTAAGGAATTAAATAAGGCCATATGTATAATACACATATATGCTTTCTTACTTTTTTTAAGCTTTAATTATCCATATATGTCAATGCATTGGTTTCTTTGTTTTCTATGCGTGTGCGCAGATCGGGTGCTAAAGTAAAGGGATACTTTGCATGGTCAATTCTGGATAATTTTGAATGGGCAGAGGGATATCGCAGTCGGTTTGGTCTCAACTATGTGGACTATGAAGGTGGACTGACAAGGTACCCAAAACGCTCGGCGAACTGGTTCAAAACTTTCTTGAAGAAGAGCCAAAGAAACACGAAAAAGATAAAAATTTCTTTGGATGATAAAGCTGAGGACATCATGCTTGTCTATCAAGTTTGAATCCCAAATGATGAATAAAGTACAACGAATCCACCAGAGTTGTTGTCCAAGTTGTTTTTCAATTTTTAGTTTTCTGTTTTCTGTTTGACTCATTATGCGAGTAAGAATAAGTTGCAGCAACAACTTACTACGAGTTTGTTGTCTCTTCATGTGGTTTTTTATTTTAGTTTTGCTTTATGTTGGTGGTGTATCCGGGCCTGTTGAATTTATGACAAAGGTATCTTCGTCCTTTGTGAATTTGGTTGGAAACTACCTTATAATTTATATGTTGTTTATATACTCCCTACTGTATTTGTATTGCCTTTGTGGCTTTTGGCTGGCCAGTTGTTTATGAAAGCAATTTCTTATCAGTTATAACAAAACTAATAGCAACTTTGAGTTACTCCCTTGAAGCTAATTTTTCTCTAGGAAATATTATTGCTCACCACAATATTGATTATTGCTAAATTTCGAATCCCAATAGCCCACACTTCTTTTAATTACTGTTAGATAAGGTTAAGTTTTGAGACTCGTGTAATAGGTAGATTAAAACAAAAAAATCACTAGATAAGGTTAAGTTTCAAGACTCATGTAATATATAGATTAAACTGAAAATATGACTTTAGTCCCTAAAACTTAATTTTCTCCACATAAAACACAACATAAGTTTTTTACTCCAATAAAACCCATTGACTAGATTCCACACTAGCAAAATTCATTAATTATATTTTGACTTTACACATTTAAAAAGTTTATGCCTAAAATACCCCTATTTGAAGGATTGATGTACACAATTAATTCTATAAGGATTGTAAGAAAGATTTAATGATTTTACAAAAATAAAAAATAAAAAATTAATTGCCTAATATATAATAACAATAAGACATGCCTAATATGTGTAATAATACGTGCTTTGTTTAGTCAACCAAATTATATTTTACATATAAATGTAGGTAAATTTCACACACACACACACATATATAACAAAAAAAAAAAAACATACCTGATATCGTAAAAATTCATGCAAAATAATTTACGTACAAAAAAATGTTATTTGATTTAGTGCACCTACTGTTCAAATTCTAAAATTTTAGATGCTTAAAAAAAGCAAAATAATTTACCCAATAAATGTAAAGTACATGCAAAATAATTTACCTACATAATAAAGCAAACCCATGATAGATGCAAAATAATGTACCTACATAAAAAATAATTTTTTTTTATTCAATGCTAGTTTACCTTTTATTTATACATATAATAATAAAATGTACCCAATGCCACATCCCGGCCCGAGACAGATCACTTCCCGGCCCGCTCCACCACCGTAGCACGATATTGTCCGCTTTGGGCTTACCATTCCCTCACGGTTTTGTTTTTGGGAACTCACGAGCAACTTCCTAGTGGGTCACCCATCATAGGATTGCTCTAGCCCCCTTCTCGCTTAACTTCGGAGTTCCCATGGAACCCGAAGCCAGTGAGCTCCCAAAAAGCCTCTTGCTAGGTAGGGATGAGAATATGCATCGCCCATTGTTGTAGGAACGTAGCTACTGTCCGCAACGGTGAAATATAAAAATTGCACCTTCCCTTAAAATGTATTGCTGGTTGATGTGGAAATTAAAAAGCCATATTATTTCTTTTTGATGAGGATATATGATACGCAGTGCAAGGGATCTTTTGCTCCATTAGAAGGGCTTCTTTGCCTTCTAATGGAAGTCGGTAGATAGGTCGATAAATTATAATGGAGGAATTTGAGAAGCTGATCTGGTGGTTCATCATCATCCAGGTGAGTGATCAGTGGAGTGGTTGCAACCCGAGCTCCAACCTTGATTTCCGTCTAGGCTATGCGATCTAGTCGGTATTGAGTTTGCTGTGGATGCCTCTTGGCTAATTTTATTTTAGAGTCACTCACAAATAGCAGTTCAGCTAATTTCCTCAAGGGAGGAATGTAACGCTGCAGAAGGGTGTATGTGAACAATCAACGAATGGTTCACAGACATAAGAGTCGTGTGAAGTATGTAAGCTCTAATATGTTTCATGCTTATCAAAACACCATAATTACTTAAGAAGAAGACATATTGACCTTAGCAGAGAAAACACGAACACAAGGACTAGGGTAGGTGAAGGCTCTTCTGCACTCCTGCTCTTTAATTAGTCATGATGGGAGTTCTAGGGTTTATGATTGTGAAAAAACTATGCATGAGACCTCTACCTTATATAGTGATCAATGCTTCTAGGATTCAAGAAACCCTAATGAGCCTCTAACTAGAAAACTAAAGTCCATAGGATTATTTCTTTTACAAGAATCCCTTATTGCCTTACACTATGTTTGGATGAGGGAAATAAACATGGAATTTTGGTAAAAGTCAGAATTTATAAATTAACAGGCACCAATTCTCTTGTTTGGATTCATAAGTATAGAAATTTAGAATTTCCGCATAGAAAAAAAACTTAGAATTTGGGACCTCCAAATCCCAAGTTCAAATTCCATGTAAATAGGCGTCATTTCTCAATTTCTATGATTGAGAGTTTAAAAATAACAAATTCTGTATTCAATTCCTTTGTTCTTTTAGGTTAACCAAACAAGAAAATTTACAAATTCTAGAAAATAAAATCTCGTCATTTCAATTTCCGTCATTTTTAAATTCCTTAGTAATCTTAAATTTCTTCACCCAAACATAGTGTTAGTAATTATAAAACCGGATATCACTATTACTTGTGGCACAAGAAATAGCTGCCAAATACAACACTAACCCTAATTTATCTCGGATAAAGTTATACATACCAATTAGAGTTGGACTTTAGAGTTTAATTCCAACAAAGTATACCTTGCGCATGGTGACGGCACTCCAATTCAAAAGTTAACTTTGTTGTTAGTGTAAATTTCACGTCAAGGAATTAAGGGATCTTCCATGTGGTTGTAAAGAGTTTAATTACTCCCTCTATTGTTTTTTAGTTTTGGTGGAACCTCAAAAAATACTGAAGAGACGGATTATAGTTATCGTACTTTACTTGTACTGGCCTGAAAACGTTGATTAATTAGAATCTCACGCTGGTTTCAAGTTGGCTTGTATGGCTAGCTACTAGACAATTGAACAAGTAAGTTTTTCACCCAAGGCCATAAGTTCCCGTCAGGAAAGAGCAACGGATGTGCTTGCCATCAATGAAATTTTTCAAAAGCCCTAAGCAGGATCAGTATATATCACGTCGTGTAAAACGTGTATCAAAGCATCCGGTCCGTCCAGCATAAATAAAGTAATTTTCTCCGGGTCCAGCGTAAACAACCTCATGAAAAGGAGGAAAATGCATAAGGAATCAGAACCAGCACTCCTTTTCCTTTTTTCTGTTTCATCTTCTTTTTTTCCTTTAATTTATTGGCAAAGAAATTCCTCACCAAAGAAGTCATGGAGGTGGAATTATATTCTCTATTTTTATTTAGGGCGTATGTGGCTTAGGGTAATGATGGAGGGGTGGGAATGGGATGCGAGTGTAGCTGTCGCTATTGGGGTTTGGATGCTTTCTTATGGAAAGGGATCCTCTCTGGATCCCTTCCTCCTAATCCACCAAATCAGGAAATTCGTGCCGTTGAAAATTGATCCAACGCTACACACAGGGACCCACTTTAAAAGTTATAATAATTTCAACTGTTGGATCAAATTTCAACGACACGAATTCCCTGATTATGTGGATTAGAAGGAAGGGATCCGAGTCCTTCCCTTTCTTATTTAATAGAAGAGAAATAAAATGTAAAGCAAGCAACGTTTGGCGGATTGAAGCATTAAAAAACTAATATAATTCTATTTGAATTTTGCATAGCTTTTTGGTACTAAATTTTTGTATGGTAATGTTGGAATCCAATTAAATTGATTAGCTGTGTAGTTATTGTGTTTTTACTTAACTTATTTCACTTAATTATTCTTAATGAAAATCTATCGATACAAACTCCTGCATTAATAGTGGAGTGTGTCAAAGATGTAGATATTGAGAAATATCGAAAGTTTCACTCCAAGAAGCTGTAAACATGATCCAGCAGTTAGAAACATTTTGACTTCATAAACATAGTGTTCATTTTAATGAGTTATTAAGTACTGGCAAGCTTAAAGACATGACAACTATTCTAAAGAAGAAATTATTATCTCGGACAATTTTAGAAAAATATTGTATTTTATATTTGAATTTTTATTGTGACATTGCATATTTTTGTCTTATTGGCATTTATTGTTATGTATAGACAAATTCTTAAGTCAAGACTTTGTGATAAATAAAAAATCTTTTATGGTAATTTAGTCTGACATAGGCTGAGAATTCAATGCCTAATAACCTTTTTTTTATGCTCATCCTTTATTCCAATCCTTTTTTCAAAACACTTTGTTTTTTCTTCATATTTTATAGGTTTATTTATAAACCCATAAACCCGATTTAAAGGATTTTGTTGTGATTTGACTATGTTTTTTTTTCTTCATATTTTATAGGTTTATTTATAAATCCAGTTTTTCAAGTGTAGCACGAACGTCCCCTCTATATAAACCCCATGCAATATGCAGGGAAGCGGCAAACCTACCCTACATCACCAAATACCTTCCAGTTACTTATGGCTATGAAATTGGGCTCTTTGTTCTTATTTGTTGTGCTACTCACTGACTTTGCACTGACAAATAGCAAAGCTGCTAACACAGATCCACCCATTGTCTGTGACTCTCTTAAAAGAAGCAGCTTCGATTCTCTTGTACCAGGGTTCATATTTGGCACATCTTCAGCAGCTTATCAGGTTATTAGTTCCTTCTACGGCTTAACTACTTACCCTCTAATTTGTTTTAATTTCTGTCTCATGTAATTATACGTGGGTTTAATTTAGTTTTAACTAGAAAAATTGTCTGCGCTTCGCTGCGGGTTTTGAAACCTTTGTCCACAACATGCATGAATAATTTACACAAAAAGATGCACTACAAAGACGGTACGAACGGAGTCACAATACAGATATCAGTTACAGGTTCCATTAGATGAGGGTGTGTGAGCATATAGTTCACCTGCAAGGTTACATCAGACCATCCTTCAATCTCACTGACAACAAACCTACCTTCTCCTTTCTCTCTCTGTTTGAATTCCTTTCAAATGATAGACAAATACAACCACCATACATGAAATCACATTTTCGCTTCTCCCAAGCACTAAAGCTGAAAAACAAAGTAGACTTCCAAAATCAAAATAATTGATAAGGAAAGAAAGTATGATCAATGATCTTCGCCTCAACGTGCTCGAAACCCAAAAGAACAAAAACAGAAATGAAAGCAAAGGGAATAACTTCAATCATAAATAGACTTAAAGCACTCAATCCAGTGAATTCATTAATCTTCTATCCTTTTTTCCCTCGATTTTCTCGGAAACCAAACAGAAAATGAGAAATGAGTTAAACGCTATTCAAAGGGAGAAAAGTGCGAATTCCCTCTCACTCAATTTCTAATATCAAACAAACAAAATTAATCCAAACCCAAAACAACATTAAACGTAAATAGTCAAACTTTACGGATTTGGATCCTCTCTTGAGCTAATGGAGAGGATCCTCTTGACCAATTATCATGGGCCGTTGGATTTTTATCCAACGGCTACAATTATTATAACTTTAAAGAGACCCCCCTGTTTGTAGCCGTTGGATAAAAATCCAACGGCCACAATAATTGGTCATGAGGATCCTCTCCATTAGCTCAGGAGAGGATCCAAATCCAAACTTTACTGCCTTTTAGCTCTCTGAATTTACTCTCAAACCAAACACATAAACTAAACCCGGTAAAAAAAACTTTAACAAAAAGCTCCTGGTACTGTTTACTTTAACGAAAAATCATATTTTTACACTAAAAAGTAAATCTTGATACTATTCACTTTACCTTTTATTTTGTCCTTATCGTTAAAACTCAAAATTTTCAAGCCATTTTAATTAGATTTTTTTTTTAAACTACTTGTCAATTCAACATAAATAAAATTTAAAAAAAAAAAAAAAAAAAAAAAAAAAAGAACAGAAACAGTCATTTACTCCACGACACTCTGCTTTTTTTGGTCTAGTAATGCTGCATACATGAAAACTTAAAGCTCAAAAGTATACATCCAAGAAAATTAAATGCTTGTGCAAGGGATACAACTATTAACAAAGAATTTGGGAAATTTCTATTTTTGAATGAAGCATCTCTTCTGAATGACAAACTCAGGACCCTTGGAAATAAACAATAATATTACTATAGGCAAAGAAAAAAGAAGAAAAACGTAAGCCAGTATTATGGTGGTCCGTGGAAATGACAAGTTGCACTGCGATAAATCTTCGAATTGCTCATTGTCCACCATCCCCAACTCAAACTCAAATAGAGAGAGGCACCACAGGGGTTAGAAATTTAAAATTAGCGTTCAGCTAAACTTCTAGAATCCCCAAAAAAACATCCTATTTTGCTAAAGATACCCGAAACAGTGTACAATGCAATCCAAAACCCAATCAAATTAAAATCCCTAATATCAAATTTAAGAATCCCAATTAAACAAAAACTGACCTGATTAATTGGATGTCCCAGCGAGTACTATTCAAAAGTTTCGTTACAGAAAAGAGGTAGCTGAGAAACCTCATATCTGAGAACTGAGCTGAGAAGTTGGTTTACGCTGCGGAAGTGAACCGAGAAATAACTTCTTCATTTCGAAGCCAGTAAATTAGAGTCTGCAGCTGTATGATTCTCTCTGCCCCAATCAACCAAATTCTTCATTTCAAACTTGCCATCAAATATTTGATAGCAATACAACCAATAACAATAAAAAAATTTAAACCAATCCAAAAACTAAAACCCTTTTAATTTTCCATGTGTATTCAATGATATGGAATAATTATTTGGAGATAGAATCACACATAGAGCTAGCAGAGGAAGCAAAGAATATATGCAAAAGCAAATTAAGAGAACCTCATATTACAAAAGCTACATAAGCAAATTAAGAGATCCTTATATTTGGAGACAGACACACATATAAAGCTGCAAAAACAAATTATTATTGCCGGCAAAATACTTGAAAATCTAAAGGCTAAGGATTTTCACTCTCTTACTGAAGATAAATAAATAAATTCCCGTTTCTGAGTAATATAACCCAAACTCATCTTATACAGCAAAGAAGGATAGGACTGAGAAATCAGAGCCTAATTTCCAATATCAAAAGAGTATGAATTATTCAACTTAAAGGCTAATTTCGTTAACGAAGATTAAAATAGGCGCGAAATCCATACAATTTATACATTACCATTGATTCAAGTTCTGGTAAGGTGTGCGACGGCGACGAGAAGGCAGAGGTGTGCAACGGAGATCAAATATACCTGCCATCAACCAAAACCAAATGCAAGCAAAACCCATAAGAAAAACTCATTAAAACCCAGCGCAAGGTAAACCATCAACCAAAACCAATAATTTATCAATTGCAGTAATTAGGTCGAACCCACATTGACATTTCACCCAGAAAAGTAGAAAGAGAAAAGTTACCTTGCACTGGGCGGCCTCTTGGGCATTTCATGTTCAAACTCCGGGCACTTCATTGGTTGGTGGAAATACCATTCTAGATGAGAAGGCGGGGTGAACAACGGAGATTGCAAAGCAGGGATTGAAGGGTTCAAACACCCTCTCACCTTCTCTCCCTGTTATCCCGCACCCAAACCCCACTCTGTCCACCTGGAACCCCTGCCGTCGACCCTCTCTCTACCTGCAACCCATCAACCCCTCTGTGAACCACGCCTCTGATGATCAGAGATTTTTCAAAGTCATCGCTACACGGTTGTTGGTACATCACGTTTTATTTTTATCGTATAAATAGTGAAATACGCATATTAAAAAGTTAACCACTTAAAAAAATAAAATTTTTCATCACTTCTATTAAAATATGTGTTGTACCACTTGTGTCCATCACAATTAAAATTGTCTTCCTTACAACATCAACAGCAACCACATCCTAAATGACAAAAGCGCCTCCAGATCCTGTCCGTTGGATCTGGATTGAAGCGGGCAAAAGAGTCATTTCGACTCCTTATGCGTAACCCAGCCCAACACATTGGACAATCCACTTCTGAAGCCCACACCTGGCCCAAAACCAGCAAACCCAAAATAGGCCCAAATCAGGCATAGGGCACCCAAACCTTCGGACAATATTACCCTCCTAACTTTTAGTAATTACCCCAGCCCAACACAGATTTGGTGGCAGCAGTGTGTAAATAAAGCAAAATCAAGGGGCAAAAATTTGACTGTAATCCTTCCTCAATTTTAGAATAGATGATCAAGACATTTTACCTATATATGTATATACATTTCAGGTAGAAGGTGCTTGGAATGAAAGTGGTAGAGGACCGAGCGTGTGGGATAACTTCACCCACCAATATCCAGGTTGTCTAATCAAAATAAACAGTTAGTTAAATTATTGAAATTAAGCTAATGGCTCACATTCTCTATCACATCTCAGTCTGTATAGTAAGATATTGTTTGCTTTGAGCCAAACCTTCACGGTTTTGTTCTTGGGTTTTCACCCAATACGGATCCTACTGTAGGGAGGTAAGCATGTACATATAAGGTACATCACCTCCTCTCCCCCTGAACGATGTGGGATCTCACAATCCACCCCCTTTTAAGGCCCGACGCTCTCGTCGGCACACTTTTGACAGTGGAGTGGCTCTGATACCAAATTGTCACATCCCAGTCCACATAGTAAGATATTGTCTGCTTTGAGCCACGCCCTCAAGGTTTTGTTCTTGGGTTTCCACTCAAAATGCGTTCTACTATAAGAAGGTGGACATGTATAGTGGCGGATTCAGGATTTTAAGATCGGGGAGTCCCAAGATAAAAGTTCAAAAAAAAAAAAATATTAGACTAGTTTAGTTCCATAGCACTATTTTTTATTGAATTTGGTTCATTGAATAATCAAAATTAATCAACCACATCAAGTGGCCAAGTGGTAAGGGCACGGATTTCGGCTCTTAAAATACAAAAAACATGGAGGTCCCGAGTTCAAGACTCTAAGCTAGTGAGTCTGCTTGACTGTGGCCAGGAGAAAGCTGAAATGACTTTACAAAGATGAAATTTGTTAATGTAAAACATATATTACAATTGGGAGTTGAGGCTAGAGTTTAGGATTAAAAAACTTAAATGAATTTGGAAGAAATAAAATTAGGCCGCTAGAGGTGGTGGAACGACAAATGGTGCTAGGGGATGGGGTAACTTGAGTTTAAAGTTGGGAGATTGCAACGATTTGGAGGATTAAAACAAAAATTAGAAATCTCTTCTTCTTCTTTATAAGCACTGCTGCATGCACATCCATGGAGACAACTAGCCTCTCCGTTGCACCTGCCCAAATTATTGGAGGGTCCCAAAGGTCAATCACAAGTGTTTCTTCGGACTCCCGAAGAGTCCCGGGACCTCCCAGGTTCCTATATGGATCTGTCCATGGACATGTATATATAAAGCACATCACCTCCTCTCTCCTGGTCGATGTGGGATCTCGCATTCTCTATTTTGTTTTTCTCTTTCTATAAAAAAATTATATAAAATGTTGACGTGGTTTAACCGAGACCATTCAAATAGAAGGGGAGGAAAGAGGAGAGAAAAAAGAAGGGGAAGAGAATCCTATTCAATTTGTTTTTTTTTTAAATAAATTTTTTCTGCCTCTGTATCTCTGCAGGTGTCATTCTTTTCCCCTGATATTTGTTTATTTCCAAATCCTTTCATGGCCTTTTCTCATGGCAGCACGGTCATTAGATTCACGTCTTTTAATTCTAAACAAGCCAATAACTCATGAAGTTAGCCATCCCTTATACGGTAGATTTTTTTTTTTTTTTTTTTCAAATGTGGAATATATACAAATTCGAATCCCTCTCCATCCCAGTTCACAGAGAAAATGTTTGCTATTCATGCCAACGGAATCCTCCATTCTATAATACGACCTTTTGGTATACATTGCACCGATATTTCACTTGGATAATATTATAGACGAGGCATATTGGGAAATGAATAATGCCACATTTACTATATTTTTTTCATATCATATATGTACTATCTCTCTAATATAGATGGAGTCCATCAACACATGTGAGTCTCATCTCTATTAGATAAAATCTATATAAGTAATACTCTACAAAGGAATAACCTTCGTAAAGTCATTAAAATTTTGGTCCCAACTTGGGACTAGTTATGTATAGGAATCAACTCTACATTGTAATAATATTGTTTAATTTTTCTTGTTTCCATCTTAAGGAAACATGCCTCCATGTAGTAGTAATTGTCAATGAGTATGTCATGTCACAATTAAAAGTTTAAGATGAACTAAAATATTTCTCTATAGTTGCTTGGGACAATGCTTTAGTTTTTAGAGTTGATGTCACGTTTTTTAACTTGCAGGTACGTAATACTTCGTCAACATTAACAACTTCTTGGTTGAGGGCAAAATGCTTCTAACTTCCCAAACATGTTTACGGTTTCTTGAGAAGTTGGAAACATTTTGGAATGTAACATTCATTAAGTACTTTTTAATATTCATTAAGGATAAATAGGTTAATATAATAATTTTTTAACTACACCTCTATTAAGTAATAACCTCCCTAAAGTTATAAAAATGGTTTGGTCTCAACTTTATAACTTTATAAAGGTTTTACTGTATATAATAGTTTGCATGATATGGTTTTTGCGATATGTATTCTCTATATATGGACAATTGCAGAAAAAATCAGTGATCACAGCAATGGAGATGTTGCTATTGATCAGTATCACCTTTATCAGGTTACAAAATCACATACTGACTAATTTTTTTAACCTTACAACAACAGAAGACATTGAAGGTGATAGCTTTTAGATTCTTTCTTATAATTATTTGTATCTTTTGTGTCATTATAGGACGATGTGAAAATTATGAAGAACATGTCGATGGATGCTTATAGGTTCTCAATCTCATGGTCAAGATTGTTACCAAGTAACGTTGATGATCCGGATACATATATTGGATTGGGACAAATCATCACTTTATTGTTTAACATATTTTTCTCAGTTTAATTTCTCTTTATAGATAAGTATTCACTTTAAATTTTTTTCCAATTACTAGGTGGAACGCTAAGTGGGGGCATTAACAAGGAAGGCATCGAGTACTACAACAATCTCACTAATGAACTCCTAAGCAATGGTTGATACAGCTGCTTATTTTATCTCATATATCATCCCATTACTGTAATATACGATAAGATCTACATGCATGCACTTATATCAAACTTTTAAGTTGCTTCTACTGATTATACTACATATAGGTATAAAGCCATTTGTGACGCTCTTTCATTGGGACGTTCCCCAAGCTTTAGTAGACGAATATGGTGGGTTTTTAAGTGCTCGAATTGTGTAAGTGAATAAATTTACCTTTGCACATTGTTGATCCTGTAAGTAAAGAAATACGATTATATATTGATTGATAACAAACATGTTTGGAAATGCGTACTACAGCAATGATTTTCAAGACTTTGCAGACCTTTGTTTTGATCAGTTTGGAGATCGAGTAAAACATTGGATCACGTTGAATGAACCACGTACCGTGAGTAATCATGGTTATGCAATCGGAATCCATGCACCAGGACGATGCTCTGCTTGGTATAACCCAAACTGCACCGGTGGAGATTCAAGTACTGAACCATACACTGTGACACATAACCAACTCCTTGCTCATGCGACCGCTGTAAAGTTGTACAAGGATAAATACCAGGTTTAGTTAACTAATTTCTTTTTCAAAATCTTTGGGGTTCTAGTTGAGAATTTTATATCAGTCACTAGTTTTAATTATAATTAACATTGCAGGGAATAGTTAGTCTAATGAAATAAACAAAGATTATTCTTTTGTCTTGCTGTAAATAAACGAATTCTTGAGTTTTCTTATGCAGGCATGTCAAAATGGAACAATAGGAATAACAGTGGTGTCATACTGGTTTGAGCCAGCTTCAGAGACACAGTGGGATAGAGATGCTGCACTTCGAGCTTTAGACTTTATGTTTGGATGGCAAGTATATCTGTAATTAATTGATCAACAAAATTTAATGCTTTTAGCTTATAAATTGAAATATTGACTAGCTAGCTAGTATTATCTTGAGCTTGGAATTTTCATATTTCTTCAGGTTCATGGACCCACTAACACACGGTGACTATCCTCAAACCATGCGAGCTATTGTTGGAGAGCGATTACCAAGTTTTACGAAAGAACAATCCGAGTTGCTAAGTGGCTCATATGATTTTATTGGACTAAATTACTATTCTGCTAGATATGCAAGCGATGCATCTTACAATTGTTCTGATAATCCAAGCTATGTAACAGATCCTCGCGTTAATGTTACAAGTAAGTACGAATTACAAACTTATTTGGAGCCATTAATGATGTATGTAGAATAATTAGGTTATAAAATATTGATTATATTCATACATATTGTGGCAGCTGAGCTTGATGGAGTCCCCATCGGTCCACAGGTACATATCAAATTCTTAGTCGGAGCTATTAATATATGGATGTGTAATATAATGTGATCCAATACTTTATTAGGTGTTACCACTTAGTGCTATGGTCTAATAATATTCTTCTTCACTTGTAAGTGAGAGGTTTTAGGTTCGGTTCTCGCGAAAGGCGAATTAGAATTACATTATTGCTAGCTCATTGTGAGGCTAAGCTCATCCCATCCCTTTAGTGTAGATAATACCATTTGTTTAAAATAAATAAAAAGAATTTTTTTTGGGTGTTCCAGAGTATTTGATATTTCAGGTGTTTTAACCATTAATCATTATATAAAAATTAAGATCTAAGGATCAAAACGCATGGAGTATAGAGTACTCCAGAGCATTCCAGAGCATCTAAGATTTTTTTTTTTTTATTGTTATCCACATACAAACCTAACCCCTCAATTAACATTTCAATCATCTTTTAATGAGGTGCAGGCTGCTTCTGACTGGTTATATGTTTATCCAAAAGGAATTCAAGACCTTTTACTCCACACGAAAGAAAAGTATAATGACCCATTGATTTACATTACAGAGAATGGTAATGAATATTTTGAAGCCTAAATTATTTGCATCATTAATATTTCATATTTTATAGGTGAACTGCAAATTTATCCCCTGGATTATCACCTGAGTGAAAATTAGGTCCCTTAACTATTTTTTTTTCCTAGATAATCAGTCCTTAAATTATAAAAATCTATCAATTTTCCATCAATTTAAGTCACGTTACTTGCATGTGATACACATTGGAGGGTAGATTAGTAATTTTCTTAAAGAAATAGTGTATAAAGTTAACTTTGGAGAGTAAATTAAGTGTTAGATTCACAACCTATATGAATATTAAGGGCTTATAGGCGAAAAAATGACAGTATTACACTCTAACGTGTGTCAAGTGATTTAAGGTAACGAAAAATTGGATAAAATAGCTTTGAATATAATATTAGGGGTGAAATTAGCAATTTTTGATGAATTTGGGGACTTATTTTGCCAAAAAAATAATTCAATGACCTAATTTTCACTGAGATGATAGTTTAAATACTAAATCAGCACTTCACCCTTTTTATATATAATGTAATGGTTTAAAATACACTAAGTGTTGTAAAGTCTAAATTTAAAAATAATTTTATATCGCTTAATAAAGAAAACTAAATACATATGATAGTGCATTACATTGTAGGGGTTGATGAGTTCAATGATCCTACATTACCGCTACCCGAAGCCCTTAATGATACCAATAGAATTGCCTACTATAATCGCCACCTATGTTACGTTCAAGCAGCAATCAAGTAAGTTTTTGTTAAAAAATTGAGTATGGTTATTTAAACTTGATTTTTGCATCAATGCATTTTATACGTTTCTGCGTGTGTGCAGAAATGGTACTAATGTGAAGGGATACTTTGCATGGTCAGTGCTAGATAATTTTGAATGGAGTGATGGATACACTGTTCGATTTGGTATCATTTATGTAGATTACGAAAGTCTACAAAGATCCTCAAAATCCTCAACGTACTGGTTCCAAAGTTTCCTCAAGAAGTCCTCAAACAATACGGAAGAAATCAAATCATTTGTGGATGGTAGTGTTGGGAACACCGAATTTGTGTATCAAATTTGATCTCATGATGGCGCAGGACATAAGGCAACTAGAATAATTAGTACGTATAATTCAAGTATAAATACTTGAAGAATAACTCTGTATTCATCTAAGAATGCCTTGAATTTGTGTGGAAAAGAGCATTCTTAATGAGAGAGCCTTACATATATTTCTAAATAAAATTTGAAAATTGATCAAGAAACCAAAAGTTCTGCCGCCCTTAAGTGTACACTGAATGCTAGATAAATGTGACAGATGAATCCTAGATAAATGTATACATGAAGTAGAAGATACAACAATGCATGTACCATGCCAGTATTATATAATGATATTCTTCTTTTGCTTATAGGTCATAAATCTTAAGTTTGAATATCGTGAATGATGAGTTTAAAACCAGTTTATTTTTCTCATCTCTTAGTATAAATATATCGTGCGACAATTTCTCTCTTCATGGACTGGATATATGAGCACAATTTTCCATCTTTAAGCGTTGTCTCCTCAAACTTTAGAGTAATTACGTTTATTTGTTAACTTTGAATCTCGTTCTGTTTAACAAAATGCATTTTGTATATGATATGGCTCTGTGCTTCAACCATTAGAGGACAATAGTGAAGTTATTAGCTGAGTTGTTTTTCATGAGTAATTAGGGATCGAATTCCGAACAAATAATTGGTTAGTAAAGGTATTTTCCTTTCTCTCAGTTGTGTATCCCTGATTTATTGCAACCACATGGGATCGGTTAGTGGTCCTGGGTTTAATCAGCTTAGCAAGCAAGGAAATGTATTAGATTTCCTCCTTGCCTCCTGGGTTTAATCAGCTTAGAAAAAAGAAAATGTATCAGATTTCCTCCTTGCATCAGGCGGTGCTTCCATGGAGGACTGCTGTTAGAAATATAGGAACATATATAACTAGCATTCAGTTTGCATAAGCACAATTCATCTATTTAAAAAGGTAATTTTGCTTTGATTTTTTGAAGAGCACTTTTATTTTTATTTTGACTAAGTACCTAAAGTTTCCCAACCATTCAGTGTCATTTCAAATTGATCTCAACATTTTTAAACATTCCAAATAAGTACCAAACCTATTGAAAATGTCACATCCATTAAGGTCTATGTGGCAACAATGGGTCTCACTTTTTAGCTTACTTGGACACTAATATAATAATTAAATAGCCTCATAAAAGACATGAAGATGAAAAAATAAAAATAAATAAATAAATTCACAAATAAAATGGAAAAAAAAAATTGGAAATATCAAAGCCCCCTCCACCTCAAAGCTCAACCTATGGCCACCGAAACCTCATCACAACTTTTATATTCAGAACTCACCAACTGGGTATATCATGGTCAACAGTAATATTAGTTGTCTCAAAATATAAATTTTCAATTGAGATTATATAATATAACACCCAATGATTAAATGGGTATTGAATTGAATAAAAAATGAACCCAAATTGAAATTATATTAGGAGGGAAATCTCCTAACAAAGAAGATGGTTAATAATTCATATAGGGTATCGATGAGCTTGTTTCTACTCATTTAATTTCCTCACTTTATGATTCTCGGTTCGTAAAGCTTCCAGTTCTTCTTTGTGGGCGATGAAGATGGTGGTTTTTGCATCATGGGAGTCCATACCATTATAGCAACCTCCATGACCTTTTTCTCGATGTTGGTGGCTTGAGTTGTAGTGTGAAGTTGGTGGTTGTGCATTGGGTTTGGAGGTGATGGCCTGATGGGGGTGGTGGTGACTATTAGTTGGTGGAGGCTATGCTTCAATGACCTTCTATTGATTTTGCAGACAAAGTAACACCTAGTTATCTAACAGAAATTTAACTAGGGCTTAACTGATGTGACATTACCAATAGGTTGGGTACTTTTTAGAATGCTAAAAAAGATTAAAATTAATTTGGAATGACATTAAAAAGTTAGGAGATTTAAGGTACCTAATCCTTTTTATTTTCCACAACATTTTTTCTATCTTTAATTTGTTTGGGCCGTAGATAAAGGGCCGGATTGATCTAAATTGTTGCTGGTTTCCTTTGGGCCTCCTCTTTATAGAAGTCTCCCAGTCCCAGGCCGGTTCTTTATTTCTCTCTCTTTTTTTTTTCTTTTTTTTTTTTTTCCAAATTTGCGTGCTATTAATTTTAGAGTTTTTGGTGAAGTTTGATTCATGGCAAAGACTTAAATTTTGATAAGGCTTTGGACTCAACTGTTGTACTTTTGGCTACCATACTTTATGGTTGTATACTATTAGTTAGCTCAATTTAGATGTCATTCAAATTAAAGTATTGTATCGGAAATTATGAATCTACCAGTTCCTTTTGTTTTCCTTTTGATTTTCAAGTAGGATTGCTCGTAAAAATATAGTATGTTTTACATTAATCGATTAACATCTAAAGGCTTTGGGGAATTTTATTTGAACGAATATAACTTCTTTCTACATCTAATTTACTCTCTAAACCCATATTATTTTTAATTAAACTATTGATATCTCTTTAAACCCAAATTTACTACCTAAATTACCCTCCCAACCCAATTCAATATGTAAATTTATCTTTACACCCATTCAAAACAATTAAAAACCATGTAAAATTCATTACATTTTAAACTTACCAAGTTGACAATATGTAATTGCCGCCAAAGATTCATTTGCCCAATAGATTAAAGACTACCCTTGAGTTCCTATTTCTTCTGATTTCTTGGTTCATAGCGCACAACAATGACGAACTCGCCCTGGTTGACAACGTTGTTGCCACTAGTCCAATACTCTTGTATATACATATACCTATTTTAAAAATATGTTCAATAGCAGCACAAGCCAACTTGAGCACTTACCAGGTTACTTTTCTTGCTCTTAAATTGGGTGTGGGTTTATTAATAAATTTTAGTTTTATTGTTAATTTTATTTTGTACTTAATGATAATTATGTTATAGGGTAAAAAAGACAATTCAAGTTTAAAGTTTGAATTGGGTATAAAAAGAAGTTATATGGGTTCCAATAAATTTTTCCAAATGCTATTATATTTTTTTGATGATTTGGTAGAGTATGCTTTTAAGGCTTTCATGGCTGCGGGGATCATCCACAATCAGTGTTTAGGGAAAGGATTCAGTATGTGTTGTAACTCATGTAATTGTATGGATGGAATATATGGGAAGTGTTTGTGGATTTTTCCACCGTTAAGATTATATGGCATAATGTAATCATGCAATTGGCTACTATCAAATTTACTTGCCTTACTATTTTGGGTCACTTCACCATAAGAAAAGTTTTAGACCAAAGTTATAATAGGAAAAAGTATATATGCTACTGTCTAGTGCAAGTGATTTGATTTTAATGTATTATGTATACTAATATTTGTTGGATGATCATCTTAAGTTCCTTCAAAAGATAAGAGATCTTGATTATCTCATTTTAATCAAGATATATTATTACGATGTCTAGACATCATTAAAGTTTTGGTTGATTTGTTTGATGTATAATGAACCAGTTAGAATCAAATTAAATGTAAAAAATGTTGTGATTATTATTCTAATTTTGGTTGTTGTTGAAACTGGTAATTTTGGGTTTATGTGAGATGAGTTAATCCTATGATTGAGACTATCTTTAATTTGATACATAAACTGGTTGCATAATGGTGTTAAGTTTATATGATTAAATTAAGATTATGTATTATCTGTTTTGGTGAGAAATAGAGAACCAATTGGTTCATAGCTCTGATTTCTTTATCAGTAACATGATACTTCAACTTATGCTCAAGTGGGAGAATCATATGTTCAAATGTGAGCATAAATCTAAGGGTATTTAGACCGACTATTAATTTTGGTATCATGATTCATTTGGATGCTTGGAAACCAGGTTGTGGTTTTATTGAAGCAATTTGTTGAATTATGGATAAGTTGTTCATAGTGTTAAAATGACTATTGGTTAACAAACTTGCTATTAACTAACGCTTAATATTGTGAAGTTATAATTCCTTTTGATGCTTATGAATCAAGTTGTAGTTTGATTAACCAATTGGTTGAATTATTACTTTATTACTCATTGTGCTAGAGTAATGTGAAAGTTTATAAAATTTGCTGTTAACTGAAGTTTAACATTATAGTTGTTAAGTTTGGCCAGATAAGTTGAAGCAAATTATATTGAGTTTGCTTTATCAGTTTGATCACAACATTGATTATGCAAATTGGATATAGCAATCTTGGAATCCGTTTTGTATTATGTTTGTAACAGTGGTTCTTTGATTCTATATTTTGAAATGCATTGGCAGAATGTTTGTGATGATAAACTCTTTTAATGAAAAGACTTAGGTTATCTCCAATGAATCAGACCACAGGGCTATAGGTTGTTGTGTTATAGCCTGAAATGAGAAAAAAAAAATATCTTCAATGGACGTCTGGACCAAAAGAAAAAGGAACCCACCAAGCCAAACTCAAGCCCTTTGGCCATTGGGCTGGGCAAGTCCAGCAGCTAGCTCGTTTGAGGAGCCCAAGCTGTTAGTTGACGTCATATTTTGAAAAAAAAAAAATCATGACGAAATTAAAAAAAATATAAATACCTAAGTCATTTCTCACATCATTTCACCCTTCCATACTATCTTACATCATTTTGTTTTAATTCTTCATACTCTTTAAACTCCTAATTTGTTGTAATCCTTAATATCTAAATTGTTGTAGTTTTAATATTAATTAAGTTGGTGTAGTTTTATTATTTAAGATGTATTTCAATTGAATTGTGATCTTTGAATTTTATCTAAGTTGTTGGGATTATATAAAAATAAGAAATCCGGAGGCTTATTCATTTAGTGACAAGTGACACTCAAAATATGTTTAGATAACCTGATTTTAATATGGTAGCTTAATTCAATTAACCAATAAAGTTAAAGAACAAACTTAAAAATAATAAAGGGGCTCAAAAATAGCTCATTCGGTTGGAGATGATATATAAATGTGGTTTGACACTGTTCATTTAAAAATAATTTCTTGTAGGGTTATAACTCTGAACAAGGCTAAACATAGCCCCTTCGATTAGAGATGGCCTTAGTGTTCACTTATGTTATAATTTGAAAGTTGTGCCAAAAACTTGGTTCACATTCAAGTGGGAATTTAAGAATATGAGTATGAAAGTGGTTTATAGCTGGTTGATTCAAATTGGTGTAGAAAAGTCTTATGAAAAGAGGATTACTTTTTACTAATTTATATGAAATTGAACTTAGTATGTAAACTGATTTTTACTGCTTATAATTTGGTTAGGACACTATTTTGGTATTCTGTGTGAATTCTAATAGAAGAATCGTATGGATTGTTTGTCTAATAAATTGTGGTCATTGCTCTCATGGAAAAACTAGCTCATTATTAGACTTAGATGTGCCTATTGTAAGTCGAGCATATTTTTTCTATAAGAGAAGATAAGCTTGCCTATTGAAGTCGAGCATATTATTTATGTAAAAGAGGAGAAGCCTACTATTAAAGTGATTATGACTTCATTTTCTTCGTTGCTTTTAAAGGTCAAATTATTCCTCAATAATATCTAACAATCTTTTAGGACTTGAATTGGCTGAGCATGGGTTAAACTTATATAACAACCTTATCCGAAGTCAATGGAGGAAGATCTATACTCAAAGCTTTGATAACTCATAATGTCCGACGTGAACTTGAATAGCTCAAATTAGGCCTTAAATTCACACCCTTAACATACGACTTGAGACTCGGCGTTGAGTGTAATATAGTCGTATCAAACAAGAAAATATATATTTAATATACCATTCATCAACTAGTGTTGGATAACTATTGTTCTTTGGTTTTCTTCTTCGTTCTCTAGGATTAAATTTAATACAAATGATTTGTCTAAAGGAAATCCTGGTCCTGCTGCTTGTGGAGGAGTTTTCCGAGATTGCCATGGTCATTTTCTTAGTGGTTTCTACCAAGAGATTGGTCATCACAACTCTTTTTATGCAGAATTATCAGCAATTATAATTGGTGCAGAGTTCACATTTTGGTGGGGTTGGCATCGTCTGTGGCTGGAAAGTGACTCTTCTAGTGTTATTTCTGCTCTCCAATCAACTAATTTTGATCCTCCTTGGCATCTTCGTACGCAATGGTCTATTTGTTTAGACCACATCTGGAAGATAACTTTCTATTCCTCTCACATATATCGCGAAGGAAATGTGGTTGTGAACAAATCGTGCTGCTTTATTTTCAGACTACATTGGCTTTCATGGCTTCTACTTCTCAAATTAATATGCATTTCGACATACAGGTTTGTCTTACTTTCTTTGATTTTTTCCCCTTAACCTTGTGATGTTATTCTGTTTTGTAGGTTTAGACCTTTAGGTTTGGCTTTAGAGGGGTTAGGTTTCATGTCCCCCTCTTTTCCCTGTATCTTTGTTGATTTTGTTTCTAGAGGGGTAAGGTTTATGTCCCCCTTTTTTTCATGTATTGTTTTCATCCTTTTTTCTTGCGTTATGGGGTTAGGTTTATGTCCCTCCCTAACTAGGTGTATTCTTTTTTTCGATATCAATAAAATTCTCCTCATACCGTCGACAAAAAAAAAAAAAAAAAACCATTCATGTTTTGTGTGATTTTTAAGATAAACTATGAAGTTTTAATTTTCTCATATTGCACTGTAGAATTTTGAAATTGTAATATTTCTTTTTTAACAAACGATATTATCTATACTAAGGGTGTGGGATTAGCCTCACAATGGGCTAGCAATAATGTGACTCAAATTCGCATTTGGCGAGAATCGAACCTAAGACCTCTCACTTAAAAGTGAAAAGGAACACAAAGGAACACCACTAGACTGTAGTACTAAGTGGCTTAAAATTGTTATATTAAGTTATGCTTTTGGTTGGCTAACTGTTCAATCCCTCATTAAATTGATGACAGGATGAGGGTAGGACCTTTATATGGGCTGATGGAAGATATTAATTGAAAAAAAAAAAACTTTTATTTTGAATAATATTAATGTGGGACCCAGCTAAAACGTTGATGAGAAATTTTTCAATGTTCCTGGAACATAGGCTAATACATCATGTGTCGTGATATAAGTGAATGGACACTTGAAAAAAAAAAAAAAAAAAAAAAAAAAAAAAACCTCTCCCACTTTTATCATGGCGCATAGTATATCAACTCGTGTTCTAAAAACATTGAAAAATCTCTTATTTGAGAAAGTACTGAAAATATACGTGAATGGAAAGTTTGGCCGTACTAGCATTTTGAGGGAGTCTTGCTAGCATTCCCCCTCTGATTGTTACTCAGTTGCAACTTTGTCAGCTCATAATCATTTATTAAGGGCTCACCTGGAAGTGTTTTTAAAATGGCTGAAAACGGTTTTTGTAAAAATATTTTTGGAATCAATCCTTAATAAATAAAAAAATGTAAGTGAATCCTAAAAAAATAAAAAAAAAATAAAAAAACTTGAATGCTTCATGCAAGAAGCATATAATTGCCACTTCTAGTAGGAAACACTTCTGGAAGTGTTTTTAAAATGACTGAAAACGGTTTTTGTGAAATTGTTTTTGGAATCAATCCTTAATAAATAAATAAAATGTAAGTGAATCCTAAAAATAAAAAATAAATAAAAAAATAAAAACAAAACTTGAATGCTTCATGCAAGAAGCATATAATTGCTGCCTCTAATAGGAAACACTTCAAGTGCTTTTAGAACACAAAAATATTTTCACTATAAGTGTTTTAGTCATTATAAAAGTATTTTCAAACAAGTCTTAAAGCACTCACAAGCAAAACTTTCTCTGCTCTAAATTACCAAGGTCAATACAATAGATAGTCATATCTCTCGCCCTCACACACATAACGAATCATGTGAATCCCGTTTATTGTATCCAATTCCAGTAAGTCATGACAATAAACAAATAGGAGTAAAGAAAACTAACTAGATTGGATTTCGTAAGTGTGTGTGTGTATATATAATAGATCCAACTTCCAATCTTCAACTAGGTTTTCTTAATTCACAACTAGGTATTCTTCAGATTTTATATTCTACACAGTGTATATTTCTATATTGGATTCAATGGTTGAAAAAAAGAAGAACAACTGAACACATGCATGAGTCACGATAAATAATACAAAATTGAAAAATTAAAACTCGTTTGCGGTGCGCTAGCTGACTTTGTCTTTAATAGTACGTAATATCCAGTAAACACGTTCGAAGATAAATTTCGTTTTCCAACAAAAAAAGAAGATAGATTTCATTAATTAAACTGAGGAAGACCATGGGGAATACTTATAACATTTTCTATTAGTGGGTTGCTCATATCACATGGTAGTACGTAGTACTATCCTGGCTGATATGCTCATATTTTAATTTCTTTTCTCCAAGCTGAGTAAGTTTCTGAATTTTGGGTAAGCTCAAATTTTTATTTTGGGTAGTATTATCCACACAGTCAATTTTACTTCTCACACTCTTCTTAGTTTTCAGTCTCGAATGATTTGAAGAAAGATCAATATGATCTAAAATTAGTAAGGGTGTGTAAGAAGTAAAAACAAGTGTCTGAATAACACTATCTTTTATTTTTCTCAGTGTTTTAAGCTTACAAGCCAGTTGTTTCAAAAAAAAAAAAAATTGTTATAAGCCACCTAGAACGATTCCTACCCAAAAGAAAAGACCAAGCTAATTTATTATATCTTAAAAACAAATTTATAAGTATTACATGAGGAATGCTATATCTCTTTTCATTTTTACCTTCTTTTTTTAATTTCTTCTATACCTTTGTTAAAGTACAATGTTGTTTGATGATCGAAATAGTTAATTTGTAGACTACCCACAAAGATGAACTCTACCCAAAAAAAAAAAAAAAAATCGTTTGACTATTCGATTAATAGTGTCATAATTTCATTAATTGAAGTCATAATTCGTCTATTGTTGGATCACAAGTTTGATGACTAAATAAATTTGGATTTACTGTAGTGTTTTGTAGAATGACTTTTACAAAGTAACTTAGAAAATAAATAGGTTGGATCATCAAGTAATATCGTAGGATCTGGAAAAAAAAAAAAAAAAAAAAAGGGTAAGGAAGGAGCTAGCATTCCTCCACATGAGATCTGAACAAAATTAGAAGACGACTTATAAAAAAAATTAGAATATGAGAAAAATAAAGCTCTGAAAGTGTGTAATTCACACTTCGTATATAAATGAAGCCACATGCTAATTAAGTTAATAATATTTAGCCTTGTGCTGACTGAGTTTAGAATTCCCAAATATTCACTGGGACTTCTTTGCTAAATTTATTGAAAGGGATTGCCGTTTATTTCATGTGTTTTGTATGTTGTTTGCATGTTTTTTGAATGTGTTGTACAATGGTCTCACATACAACGTTCCATCCAGCATTGTTACCAACTTAACTAAGTTCGGCATGCTAATTAAATTACTATAACACTTTGTTCATAAATGAAGCCAGGGCTCTTGAAAAAAAAAAAAAAATGAAGCCAGTGCTAATCAAGTTAACTAATACTTAGCCTTGTGTCCTTTTTAAAGTAAAAAAGATTTGTTAAGAAAAACCATCAAAAACGTACATAGAACAGACATATCGAACGTAACCAAGAAGTCAAACAAGCCAAAAAAACACAACACAAATTCCTAATTACAAACTCATAGTGAATACAATACAATTTCTCAACCACCACAGAAACCCATATTTAACTAATAAAAAAGATAACAACCTTGCAAGTCATAGAACCATCGTAATAGTATCACAAGATAAAACAGTAAAAGAGGTAAAAGAGGTTCTCACATGTCCTCAAAATATGAACTTTAGATAAGCATCATTGTATTGGGTGGGCTTTTATTGACCAGTTGCCTCTCGTCTATTACAAGGACAGTGTTTTGCGGCTAGGATTTGCTCCTAAACCCTTGGTTTTCTTGGCTAATTCCGCTACTTTTTTCGACTTAAATCAGTCGAAGAAGGTTCTAGTCTCTCTTTGTTTCTATGTTGTGTGAGTAACTTTTGAGGGGCATTCTAAATGAGGTTGGTCTAGTGCTGTTCTGCGGCTCTCTAGCCATGCATGGAAACTGAGAGTTCGTTTGGCGGGCAATTGGTCTTGACGTACAGGGAGCCAGTGTCAAAGTAGGCTTAATTTAGTGACTAGTTGGCACAAAAACAAATTAAAGACGGCATTTTTGTTCACCACCATTTAGTGTGGTATATGCTCATCATTTTATTTATCACTGTTAGACGAGTCTAGATTTTGAAATTTGTGCCTATCCACTACACGAATCTCGAAATTCAAACTTATCTAAAAATGATAAATAAAGTGGTGAGCATAGACCACACTAAATAGTGATTAGCAAAAATACTCCTTGTGCGGTTGTACGTTTGCTCCTCGTGTCATTTTATATGCATTGTGGAGATTCTAAAAGAACATAAAAGATATCATGTGATGTATTCCATATGTATTACATTTAATAAAAACTTCATCTGTGTAATTTTATACTCTGTTGGCGGTCTCAAATATAGATAAAGGAGGAGAGAAAGGGTGTTAGGTAGTCGACAGCTGACATTCCGTTTTCACGTCAAATCTCTATATAACAAATCCTAAATGAAACCGAGTGCAATGACGTTATAAAATTTATATAGTCAACCCCACTTAATGAGATAAGTCTATGTTGTTGTATAGTATATTGAATCAAAATTTTTGTTATTGTTTGAAATATCTCGGGCCTTAGATTTTAGGTTGAGCACTCAAATTCTAAGATATGTGTTATTCGAATTTTAACCTCACACAACATCGAAATTCAAGTTGAATAAGTGTTAAGTAGAAAGAGATCACATGTGAAGGTGTGTGGAGAAGGATATTCCCTCGTCTCCAAACTTAATTTGGAGTTTTATGCTCACATTTTAATCAACACGGTGGCCACTTTCGTTTATATAGTTCCGATACAATGGTTAGTGTTTGTATATACACAAAATTTCATAACTTGTAAGCTACATATGCAATTCAAATTAGAGGCGCAGATTCAAGGTAAAATTGTTAGGATATAACAAGAAGAAAATTTCAAAGTGGAATTCTTCAATTGGTTTGGAGGAAGGAAGAATGTGAATTAGACCTTTCTCATACTACCATGGAATGCTTATCCTGAGATATTTAACGTAAGAAAAAAATCATACGCCTTCCGGAACAAAAGGAAGATAAACATGCGATCCAGACAAGTCCCATGGCAATTTTTTTCCTTATTAAAAAATTCAAGTAGCTGAAGACTATTTCAAATCAAGAAGAGAAAGTTGTATGTATATCGTTCACTTTTCAGAACCTTAAAAATAGACTTTTACCCCACATATACACACCCACCTCTCATTTTCCCCTCTTACCTAATTAGCTCAGTTTAGAAGTGTTTTTCGAATGACCAAGGTACTTTTCCGATAGCTAGAAGTACGGATGACATTACTTGGCAAAAAACAACCAAAAGTGCTTTCTAAAAAGCAACTATCATGTTCTTTTAGGAGTTGTTAATAAATATTTTTAATAGACAGTCTGTTATGTTTCTATTAAAATCACTTATGAACAAAAATGTTTCTTACTCGAGCAATCCCATACTAGCCATTAATTATATATTATATATATTACACAAAATTAATTATGACGTGGGATATATTGATACTCTTCTCACATCAGATTACAGTTATTAATTAGTGTCAATAAACGATTAATTGACTTTTGAATGTTGGCGTGCCTTCACTTTGTAACTTCCCGTAATACATAGTCTTATATTGAAAACTTACCTAAATTGGCGAAGACTAATAGCAGTTATCATATATTATTATACGTCTCCTCCCACGTTTTCTGGTTCAATATCATCCTTCATTTGTTTTTCTCAAGTGTACTCCCTTTATATAAACGCCATGCCAAGAAGAGCAAAAACCAGTCTGGATCACCTGAAACCCTTATTTTTGGCAATGAAACTGGATTCTTTGCTGTTGGCTGTGCTATTTATATTTGGCATTGCATTGACAAACGCTAAAAAATCTCCCGTTATACCTAGTCGTTATAGCACTACCAACCTCAACAGGACCAGTTTTCCTAAAGGGTTCATATTTGGCTCAGCTTCATCAGCTTACCAAGTCAGTCATATGCCTTTTTTCTGTGTTTTATGATTTCTTGTAATGCCAGATCACCAATTAGCATCTTTAACATATATGTCATTATTGTGTACTACAGTATGAAGGTGCATGGAATCAAGGTGGTAGAAAACCAAGCATTTGGGATAACTACACCCATCAGTATCCAGGTACCTCCACAGATGCATCCCGAATCAAATTACATGTTTTCTACACCAGCGACATTTTACTTTTAACCAATTTAAATGCCAAAGAAGGAGATTTGGACTAGGATGCATGAGGGGGAGCACAAATTTTGCTCTAGCTAATGTGGTCACGCCCACGTCTGCAACCAAAACCACATTGTTTCTTTTTTAAATAACTTTTTCTAAATCTCTGGTGTCGTTCTTTTGTTCTATAGGTTTCTCCAATTAAGCCAAATTTAATTTATCTCTTCGCCGGCCTGCTGCAGGCATACCTTTTTTATCTTTCAAAACGAAGCGTAATCTTTCATTTGGAACCACTTCATGAAATTCTGTTTATACAACGATGCATTGTAATTGGATATTTTGGTTAAGTCACATAGTGCGCCAACTGTAATTAGTTATTGAATTCGTCTTTTTTGACAGTGGAACTTAAATCTCTCATTTACAAAGTGAAGAAAATTACCTTTAGATTGTAGTGCTAGTGTCGACTTCATGAAATTTAGTTATTCTTGACTTTTTCTGCTTTATATAAGTGTAATAAAATAGCCTCGTGGACATTCATCATGGCCAGGGTGCAATCAAGTAAAATTTCTTTGGTCGTTTTCTTTTTCTGCCCTGACGGGATACCTGTATTTCCGGCTATAAAAAATGAGGAAAAAAGAAACCGACTGAAAGTTCAAACATAATATATATGTGTGTGTGTGATAATTAACACATCCTCTTTATACATTTGTAGTTCAATCTATTTTTTATAAACAAAAACGGCGACTTCATTGTGTTGTTACCTAACAACAATTACAAGTTGCATGTTTATTTATTTCAGTTGATATTTAACTGAACCTGGTCCGGTGCAGAAATTTTCTAACACATATAAAAGAAGCGATTTTTCCTTATAGATGAATAAATTGTGAGTTGCAGTACACACACATAAGTATACTAATTTCTGCGATCATCTTTCTCTAAAAAATAAAAATTTCTTTGGTTAAATGCAGAAAGGATCAATGGTAGCACCACCGGAGATGTAGCTGCTGATCAATATCACCGTTATAAGGTTCAAAAATCACATCAAAGTTATTCTCCATACCTTCTTAAATCTTGATTCAATAAGCACATCGGGAGACTAAAGTTTGCGACCATAAGAAAATCCAGGACTTAATTCGCAGATGAGATTTATTCTTATAGTATCTTTTGTGTTATCATATGTAGGAAGATGTAGGGATTATGAAGAATATGGGGTTGGATGCTTATAGGTTATCTATCTCATGGTCCAGAGTATTACCAAGTAAGTGGGTGGTTGTACTCCACGTTCACGTATTGTTTCCAACAAATCCTCAATATATTGCAGACAACATTCTTTCAATTATTATCTTTTCTTTTTGTTACATGAGACTGTCCTGTTTTACGCCCTTTGAAGGAATTTGATTATTTGTTTCTTCTGATTACAATTAGATGGAAAGTTAAGTGGGGGTGTGAACCAAGAAGGAATCAAATACTACAATAATCTCATCAATGCACTCCTAAGCAGAGGTGATATAGCTGCCCAGTATCATATGTCCTCCCACGTTACAAAATATCTAATATGAATACCTTATAACCGAATTTTTTACTTTTAAAGGTCATGTTATATATAGGTCTAAAGCCATTCGTGACAATCTTCCATTGGGATCTTCCCCAAGTGTTAGAAGAAGAATACAGGGGTTTCTTAAGCCCAAAAATTGTGTGAGTGAACGCTTATATCCTCTGCATAATGATCGTTTATTTAAATGCGTACTGCTATAATTAATGCATAAGCTTCAAAATCAGCACAAAATAATTGATTTTAAATCTTCCAAAATGCAGCAATCATTTTCGAGATTTCGCTGAAATTTGTTATAAGGCATTTGGTGACCGAGTGAAGCATTGGATGACATTGAACGAGCCATGGACCTATGCAGTTAATGCTTATGCAGAAGGAGCTTTCGCACCAGGAAGATGTTCAGCTTGGATGGAGCGAAACTGTACTGGTGGAGATTCTGGTACTGAACCAT